>NC_133864.1:186331-294496 GCF_044706935.1 Curcuma longa
GCACTGTGTTTAGCATCTTGGTACTTAGACTAGAGGTCTATACATCTCACACCGTTCTAAGTTTTTACAATCACAATCAAGTTATCTAGTGTGCTTTGTGAGATGTCCACCTAGATCTATAGGAACATGCTTTCTAGGGGTTCACTTCTAGTCTAAGACTAAAATAATTTCTTTTATATTTTGAAAACAAGATAAAATTTAAAACTTTCAAAAATAGGTAGGGTTTTGAAAAAGTGATAGGCTCCCGCAAGTATACGGGTGTCGTCAATTAATAAAAAGATCGAATCCACAGGGATCATGAAATTAATCACTAAACTAACACAAGAAGAGTAGAGAGAAAATGTGATTTGGATTTGTGTGGGGGAAGTGAAAGAGAGTGCTAGTGCTCCTAATCCTCAATCAAAGAGAAATCGACTGTGACAGAGTATGGAAGGCGATCCTAAGACTTCAGATTCCTCGAAACAATGATTGATTGTCTATGGATTCTTTACCATTCCTCAATACATGCACATTTACAGGGATTCTAACCAAATTATCCAATTATACCTTGTCAGGGTTCCTCGAAATAAATCAATAGCGTTCTAGTGTTACTATTGTCGATTTGAGATGACTCCAGATAGCCTGGTTAAGGCATTCCCGCTGTTACTCGGGCGCCTCAGTATACTTCTAGATGTTCTACCATCTGTCACTGGGTATCCGTTTAAAGACCTCTCCCCAACAATAAGTAACCATTAGTTATCCCTCATAAAGACTCATCGTAGCCTAAAGAATTCCTCGGAAAGTCCGGTTATAAGGCTTTCCTCTTGTCACGAGGCGCCCCGGGCATACGATCCTAAGAATCCTCAAAATCACAAATCATCCCTATCCTTATAGATTCAACACCATCCAATAACATATCATCAATTGAACACAAGGCATAAATCTATAAAGCAAAACTGCACATGCATTTCATAGAACATGGTAATTAACAAATCCATAATTACAATCAACCATTATCTTCGATTCCTCCTACATCCTAGAATCAGGAGGACTACTCCATGATGGGGAGAATACAACACGAAGAAGATTGAAAAAAATATATTTTATCCAAGAGAAATCAAGCAATAAAACTTATCAAGGGTTGTCTTCTTCTCCAGATTGCAACTCCTGCGTCAATGGTGGATGGAGGTGATGAAGAGTCCGGACGGATGAACGGATCGTCGATTCTTGCTTCGGATTGCGGCTTCGGTGGCTCTAGAACACTCCTTTTTGCTCTCCAAAGTCTTCCCCCCCCCCCTTTTAGGGCACTTAAGAGGGGCTATTTATAAGCCTCCACGAAATAATCCTAGAAACGGCCAGGCACGCCCCCGTCACACGACCGTGTCTGGGAGACACGACCGTGTGTGGCTGCCCTGCTATAGTGGAGGCACGGCCAACCAAAGTTGTTGTTCACGGCCAAGGCAAGGCCGTGCCTGTGAGGCACGGCCAGGGGCAGACACTCCTCTATTGGAAGACACAGCCGTGCCTGGGAGGCACGGTCATGCCTTGGCGTGGTTCTGTGGAGGAGACACGGTCGTGTCTGAGAGACACGGCCATGTCTTGGCTGCTGCAGGAGGAGGGCACGACCGTGCCTGTGAGGCATGGCCTGGTCTAGTTGAGCTTCTGGTTGAGGGGCACGGCCGTGCCCTTGAGGCACGGTCTCTTGGAGGTGATAGACACGGCCGTGCCTATGAGGCACGGCCTTGTCTTGCCTTGTCTTCAATCAAATCCCCGTTTTGCCTGATTTGCTCCGTTTCCGTCCTGCAAAAATACAAAAATACGAGCAGACCTCCGAACTAGGAAATAGAGGAAATAATACATGAATGCATAGATCAAAGATGTAATATACGTAGGAAATAGCATGAAGTTCAGAAAGATAAGCGAATAAAGCATAAAAGACGTGTGTAAGTCCTACGCACATCAAAAAGCCTTTGAAAAGTATTTATAATAGATTAAAAAAACATGAGTTTTGAAAAACTTTATTTTACTTCTCTACCAAACATAAGCCTAATTTTCTTCTTAGTGTACTAAATTCAGACTCGGGTAAGGGTTTAGTGAATATGTCTGCTAAGTTGGATTTTGACTCAACATAGTCAAGTGCAATTTCTTCCTTAGCGACATGGTCGCGTATAAAGTGATATTTTACTTCTATATGTTTGGTTCGTGAATGGTGAACTGGATTTTTGGTTAAATTTATTGTACTTATATTATCAATTAAGCCCTTTGTATTTTTGTACTCTAGATTGAAATCAGTTAATGTATGCATCATCCACAGTAGTTGAGCAATATATTCACCTAAGGCTATGTATTCAGCTTCAGTTATAAATAGTGCAACACAGTGTTGCTTCCTACTACACCAGCTCACTAGACAAGGACCCAAGAACTGACATCCACCGCTTGTACTTTTGCAGTCTAGTTTGCAACCGACGTTATCAACAAATGACAGTGTTGATAAATGATTCAAAATTAATGATAGAGTTAGTGGGTTGATGAGTTGATAATTAATGATAATAGTGGTGTTTAATGGTTAAAAGAAAAATGGTTTATGTTCAATATATTTAGTATTAGTTGAATAAGTGGAGTATAATCATAGAGATAATGGTTTATTTGAATTATGTAATTAGCCTATAAATAGATTACTCGTTTATGAATGAAATCATTAAACAATATTATGATGTCCTTGTCTAGAACTCCTTTTCTATCTAACATGTCTAAGCACGTCCATTCTATTGCAAACGATTTTAATTTTTGAGTAAAGTATATAACTTTCAAATTTTCTTCTCAATTAATATTCTGATTTTGAATTTGTGCTTATTTGTTCATCTGTTTATTTCTAAACGATTTTAACACGAATCAAATTTAGTTTAGCCATTAGCTTAGGGTCCGTTAATTCAGGTTCAAAACGTGAAAATGATTTGCCATCAATCATTTTAATATCCTTTGGTCCTTTTAGTTTTATTTAATTTTTATTCGTTAACCACTATATATAATAGTAAATTTTAGTTTCTTAATTGCCAGTTCGTTGCGATCCAACTAATTGACCTATTACTTTGGCCCGTGAATCAGTGAGGTGCTACTAGAAGCTCCATCAATGGCAAGTCCGTATTTTCTTACACCTGTACTTGCGGAAGAAGCAGAAGAGGAAGGTCCACCTCTGTGAATTTTCTCACCTTTAATGTGTCCATCCAACAACAAACGCAGGTCCACCCTCTGAGAGCGAGCGGACCTCCGTGGCCACTGTACCAAGTCAGTGGAGTAAACTTGCCACAGCGAGCTAACAGCGCAAGTCCTCCAACCAGCCAGGCAACAGTGCTTTTCTCCGAAAGCAAAAAAGTAAAACTAACTTTGAGCCATCAAATCCATCGCAACACAATCATTACGTGCGTTCTGGCCCCAAGCAGTGCTGCTACGTCCACAACGACAGAACAGCTGTGCAGTAGTGGCATTTCCAGTAACCAGCAGCAGCAGATCTTTGTGCAATTACCTGGCAGCAGAAGCTATAGCAGCTAGCAGCGATAGCAGCGTGCAACTTCTCCCTATGGCCGGCTTCCTCGCACCGCACGGGCTCGGAGCAGTTGCCCATGCCCATCCGCTGTTCCATCTAAAACCACATCAAATCAAGCCAGGCACCCAACGTGCCCCCGTGCGCTGATGTTCCACGGAGTTAGGCTTCATTTCAGGACCACCACGAGGACGAGGGAATCGGGAACAACTTGTTTGTTCAATTAGGCGAGGCAACCAGTACAGTCTCTCTATTGCCACGCAACCACCACCCACCTCTCTGTAAAGAGAAAACTATAGTGTTTCAAAGATTCAGCTGTTCCACTGAAAGCGCCATGGAAAGAGGGAGCAACCTGCTTTTAAGCAATCGTCTTCCATTCCACTAACTATCTCCATGTAATAATGACTCATTTTGACCACAACGAATGAGTTCTGGAACGGGGTCAATCGAGGGCTGAATGGAGAAATGCCATCGAGAGGCGATTCATGTGTCGTCCCCGCATTTGCTGATCATGATCGTCATTGGACGCAAAGCTTAATCCTCTTCTTTGCCCATACCACACGTTTGTACTTTGTGGTCCTTGTGGGTCTCCCTGTGCATGGACATAACCTAATCAAAAGCTTTTGGAAATGTCAATGAAAAACGGATGGAAATGATGGACTCTAATGTGTTAGAAAGTTTAATCCCAAGATGAGAATTTAGTGAGATGAAACTTAGTTTATGTTGAATCATAACTTTTAATATTGTGAATAAGAAGCTCTATCTCTCAGAGCAGATATAGGACTCATTGTATTAAACTTAATTGACCTGTATGTGAACGTGATACGCACGTATTGAATGTCAGATTAGTCCCTAGGAAATGCTATAATGTTGTGATTTTTCAAAGTAAATTTGATGGGTTCAAATTCGAGACAATAATAGATTGATATTGATATCACTAGACATGCGTGCTTCAAAAGGAGCTACTCCTCACAATTTTAAAGAAATCAAAAATGGAGAAAGTTGTTCATGGGCAACTCGACACCTTAGCCATCAAGAGTCAAGGTAAAGTGGTAACCATCACGGCCGTGGTTCATTTGGGAGTAGAAGCTCGAAATTTCTAAAGGTTACAGCATGCACCACAACCGTGGCCCCCGAGCATTGAACGGTAGGCATTGTTTTGGAGGGGTCTTCTTTTGCAAGCCACACGGAGGATGCTTTTTTGGGATCCACACCTCCATTGATGTCATTCAAGCCGAACAAATCGAACAACGCTGCATGATTGAGGTCATGTACAATTGGCACCTTTCTCAAGGTCATTTCTCTTCGTCTCATTATGTTTTCTTGACCACTAGCTCCTTTCTTACATTGAAGACCATATATATTTTAAATTTGGGGGAATTATAGCATTTCATAATCACCATGTCTTTTTATTTTGATTTTATCTCACCCATTATCATATTTCTATTTATTTTTATGGCATGACATTAGCATGTAAAAATTTCTATATATATTTGAATTTGTGCTCATATATATAGCAATTCATTTTTTTCTATCTATAGTAATATGATCTGAATATTATTGAGTCGGAGAGTTTCATTGTTTGCCTACTTGATAAGAATTTCTTTTCACATAAACTTGACTTCAAGGGTTGAAGTATCCAAGAAGAGTTATTATTCACTACATTTGATTAATATCCAAGTTTCCTTGGGGACTCCCATTGCATTTTAATTACTATAGAAACACTCAAGCCGAGAGATTCATTAATAAAATGTGAAAACATGAAAAAAAGAGAAGCAAATGTAATTAAGTACCCCTTGAAATCGAGTGGTTATTGGAGACATACATATTACATCCTAGCTTATCTCAACATCGAGTGCTCCTTTGAGATCAAGTGTGGAAGATGAAAATCATTAGGGGGAATGAGTCATATGTTTAATGGCAGGTAATGTGCTTTTTACATGAAAAATTTTAGGTAACACGGTGGAATGAAGAAGTAGCTTGGATTGTCATCTGATACTTTAGAATCAATACACACTTGCACCGGTGCATAACAAACTTTCAAATTAGACCACAGTGAAATAATCCGTAAGCCTATACTCATTAAATAAAACTATGTAATAGGATTAAATGAATTTGCCAAGGATGATGAGTCTCATTCACACACATTAGTTTTTACTGTATATTTTGCTTGAGGATAAGCAAAAGTTTAAGTTTTGGAGAGTTTGATGTGTGTGAATCATGCATATATATATTTTTATCTTATTCAACATACATTTGTTGCATTACATGAGCATATTTTATGTAAACTTCAAGCATTTGCATTCATTTTATTTTTTTAGTTTAGATAAGTACGGTTTATATTTTATGTTGACAGAACATAAAGATCTTAGTGTTGGAGTGTGCTTGGAGACGTAAAATTTGAGGAAACGAATAGCAAAATGATTCACACTAACTCATGGTAGCCCACCAAAGTCGTGGATCATCCAGGAAGTTAGATACCCCATGGAGTTCAGCCGAAATAAGCAGCAAGAACCATGGTCATCCCATGGTAGCTAGCCACCACAGTCGTGGATGGTACTGAGCAAGGTGCAGTTTCAAGGCAGAATGAACCATGCCCAATTCGTGGTAGCTACCATGGTCGTGGTTCATTAGGGTTAATTTTCGATGATGCCCTATTTTTTAGAAAATTTTATTAGGGTTTGAGGCATATAAAAAGGGAGGGGTGACAGTTTTGGATGCATCTTGTGATAGGAGATCGAATGGAGAATCCATCCAAGACATCCAAGGAGCTAGGAGATTTCAGACATCAAAGAACACATGGAGATCTTCCAGAGATGTTGATAAACATCTACAATCAACTTCTTTTATCCCTTGTTCTTATTTGGAGATTGTAGAATCCTTTATTTGATTTCAATGGATTGTTTCTTCAATGCTATGGAGTAGTTTCCTTATTCTAGGATTAGGGAGTAGCTCGATGACATGTTGATATTAAAATTGTGATTTCTCTCATCTTATTAATGTCATGATTATCTTGGATTTAGTTTTAGTGTGCTTAACAAACAATTAGGAATATATTAACCATATGTTTACATAACCTAAAGATTAAGGGATGAATGAGAGGTGAACCTTAATTTTAGATCTATAGAAACTTGGATTTTTTATCACGAAAGTAGTTCAAATTCTTTCGAGGATAACATTGATCATCAAAGAGTTTAAAGGGTTTAGCTTGATTCAATTACCATGAGAATATGAGTTGCGTCAGGATAAACACATCATTGTATTTCAAGAGGAAATATAGATTACCTAAGAATAAATCACCTTTAAGAATACTCTAACATTGTAAGAGAGGGAATCATAGTTGAATTTTTGACACTCATCGTGGTGAAACTAAATCCTAAAATTATCTTAAGATTTGCTTTTCCCAATTAACCTTTATTCAATTTTCTCAATTTGATATAGTTTTTTATTATAACTATTTACTCATCTCGATTTGTCTAGATAACCTACTGTATACATAACTAGTAGTCAACAGTACAGTCTCAGAGGATTATATTTTTATTACTTAATGATGACCGTGCACTTATGTTTTCACATGCATCAAGTTTTGGAAAGGAACTAACTCTCAATAATGTATTGTATGTTTCAAAATTTTGAAAGAATTTAGTGTCCGAATCTCTTTTGAGTAAGCATGATTTTTGCATTGTTTTAAAGTCAGAGTTATTTTGTCAAAATGTTGTGGTTTCTGAAGTGAATCTGGTGGGTTCAAACCCAAGATAATGATGAAAGGAGCTACGCTACAACTTTGAAGAAATTAAAGATAGGGAAAGGTTATTCATGGGGAACTTGACAACTAGGACATCAAGGTCAAGGTGAAGTAGTTCTGAAGATGACCTCTGGAAAGGAACTGACTGACTCTCAATAATGTATTGTATGTTTCAAAATTTTAAAAGAATTTAGTGTTTGAATCTCTTTTAAGTCATACAGTTTTATTCTATCAAAGAAAGGAATATTTATGGGAAAGGGGTATTTCTTAACACTTTGTTTAGGAGGAAGTGAGGGAAAGGAAGGGAAGGGTAAAGAATGAGAAGGAGAATTTTGACCCTGGTTTGGGATGGAGTGAGTTAAGGAGGGGAAGGGGAGAGAAGGATAAGTTTTACCCTTGCATGTTCATGAATCATTAGAATTTTTTACAGTATGATTTGGGATGTAAGGAAGGAAAAGGAGAACTCAAAAATATTTTATTCTAATTTTATCTCTATTTTAAAATATTAATTTCTAAATTAACTTATCTATTTAGATATCTCATCTTTGCGCCATTGCTCCTCACACAACACGTGATGTCACTACTTAGTATCCAACCACTCGCACTCCACAATGTCAGCGTTAACCCTCGTCACACATCTCTTTGAGGATAAGACTTAAGAGGACAAAGATAGATAACCCTAATTTTCTTCTCCTCCAAAGATAAGGACTTATCCAAAAAGTATACATTGTCTATAGGACATTCCATATCTCAATTTCTATATGCAATATTGAGAGAATTTTATAATTTCCCATCCGTCTTTTATATTTATTATCTTTTTTAAGAAGTGAGGGTATTTTTATAAGTTTATATATTTAATCTTCATTCCTCTTCCTTTCCTCCCAAACAAAGTAACACATGTTACGTTAATAAACCTTTCAACCCTTCTAAACAAGGGGAACATATATATTTTACTTTCCCTCTCTTTTCCTTCCTTCTCCTCCCTTCCCCTTCCGTTAATAAACCTTTTCTCACCCTATCCAAACAAAGCGTTAATGGGTTGTTCACACTTTATGTAATGGCCATTAGGCCTAAAAATAATAAAAATAGCTCTTTATTTATTCGTGAGCCTTCTAACTTGTGGAATGTTAGATTAAGGCATGTTAATTATGATACATTACGTAGATTACTTAAAAAATAATACCAACATTCTAGATTGATTTGAAATATAAGTGCGAGATTTATTTTAAGGCAAAATCAACGAGGTCATTCTTTCAATATATTGAATGAAGCAGTGTATACTCGACCTAATCCACACAGACGTGTGCGATCTAAAAGGGGGACCAACATATGGTGAAAATAAGAATTTCATTTGTAAGATATCAGAAAATTTTAGGCATTAATTATAAATAATCCTAATTAATTGTTAAGGATTAAGGTTAATTGTTCATTAAGGGTTTGATCAAGTAGGGATTTCGGTTTAATTGAGACTATGAATGTAGCATAATTGAATAAATCCCTAAAGCCAAGTAAGGCAACCAAATGAAGCCTAATTAATACTATCCCAAATAGCCAATAAGCCTAATTTCAGCCCATTTAGCTTATAGGGTTAATGGATATAGGGTATGGTTTTAAATCTGTTAACCCGTTTGGGAATCCAATCAAAACTGCGACTCTTCTCTTGCCGAGTGATTCTTCTATTCCTTGCCGATCTCGCGTCTTCCTCTTCTTCTCTTCGTCTCAACGACCGCGCGATTGCGCTCCACCATCAGTGCCGACGCCGAGGTGGATCACCGGTGGATCTAGCATGCTCCGAGGGTGGATTTGGTCTGTTAGGGTGCGGCAATCGGCGCGACAACGCGAATAGAGAAGGCCGAATTCGGGGAAGAGGCGATCGGTAAGTGGAGAATGAGTTAGGTTTTTGTTGTGCTTGGCCCCTTGAGTTGAATCTCGTTGGATTTCCATGAATCTCCTTAAGTTTGATCGGTTTTCATCTCCACATCTGTTACTGTAAACGAGCAATTCCTTTGAGTTTTGGCTGCAAGGAGGAGGAACCGAAGCGAATAGAGGTAAGATCTTGAATCAGTTTTTGATGGTGAATGCTTGTAAGCTGGTTGGTGATGAATCTCTTTAGATCCGACCAGATTAAAGGTCCTTTGGGTGTCAGCTGTGAGGGAAGAAGAGGAGTTTGGAATTAGAGTTGGAGCTAAGGCATCAGATTGGAGGTAAGTCTTTGAAATCGATTCTTATAGGATTTCACTTTCTGTTCTTAAACTTCTCTGTTAGATCTCAGTAGGAATGGGATTGATTGATTCTGTTGAGTTGAACGGGTTAGATGTTTCAATGGTTGAAGTATGGAGGTATGGTTTGAGTGGATGCTCTTGATTTTTGGATGATCAGAGTCTGGAACTATGCTGCTATTGGAGATTGTCAAGTATGTAGATTGATTAGGGTTATGTATAGATTAGTAGAGGATGTTTAGGGTTGTATGTCATTTTGAAATGGGGTTAAGTTGGTTGAATAATGGAAAGCGATTGATTAATGGAAATTAATGGGAGTTGCTTGTTGTTGAGAACTGATTTAAGGTGAGATTAAGTTAGGTTAATTAGGTTGTGCTATTGGACTTAGGGTTAATGATAGGATTATGTCAAATTAAAGTCTGGTTAAAGGCTAATTGGATTGAGTAGGATTTGTTGATCGTTAACAATTAGAACGGGAATGATAATCCATTTATTTGATTTATTAATCGATAAGGGGATTAGTTGGATAAAGTTGTGGAATGTAATTACTATAGATTTAATACAGTATTATTTTAGTAAGTGTTGTATTGTTGTTTAATTTCAGAACCTTGATTTGATTGGTCCTATTATACTTGGAGCTTATATTAGGGGATTCTTATTTTACTGTCGTCTGATTCACGTGGGTACCCTGTACTTGTCACTATAGGTGTTCTTTTAGTGCATGATTTATTATTATTGTTATCTACCCTGTTGATACTCTTGCTACTTGTACCATTTATCTAGTTGATACCTTATAATATTCGTTGTTGGATACCTTCTAGTTGACCTTTGATATGATATGATACTATCTTGTTGCTACTCTTGTTACCCAAAGTATTTACCTAGTTGATACCTTATGTTATTCGTTGCTTGATACATACTGATTGACCTTTGAATAATCTATCCATTGATAGTACAGTCTCCAGTTGGTATCGTTGACCTATGTTGGCTCATCTTAATTCCTGTTGAACATGCTGATTAGTTATAACTATTACATGTTGAGATGATTATCAACATCTACATGCTAGAAGTAGGTGTTATTGCTTGTTGTTGTTGTTATACCTCTCACTGCCTGTGTGGATGAGAGCATTATAGCATTGCCTGTGTGGGTGCTACGTACTGCCTATGTGGAGTGCGATCATTATAGCACTGCTTGTGTGGGTGCTACGCACTGCCTGTATGGGTGCGACGCACTGCCTGTGTGAGTGCAATCATCTTAGCACTGCCTGTGTGGGCACAATTATTTTGGCACTGCCTGTGTGGGTGCTAGCATGCATTTGCTGTTGTATTATACTGCATTATTGTTTGCAGCATCGTTGTGTGTGACTGTTGCACTTGTATGTTATATGATTGTTGCACTTGTATGATATATGACTATTGCATTGTATGACATGACATGCATTGCATGTATTCGCATGATTCCTATACCTGTTACACAGTATTGATCTTCCTTGGTTATCTCAGTTGATATATCATGTTCTATTACCATGATTCATGTTACCTGTTGATTAAAAATTTCTTTTCTTTATATCTTCATTGTAGAGACTGTATACTCTTGTTATTCTTGCTGATATATCATTATATGCACTTCTATCCTGTATCTACTGAGTATCTAATGCTCACTACCAAATGAAATCAAATGGTATAATTGATAAGTACAAGGCAAAATTAGTAATTAAAGATTACCAATAATGAAAAGACCTTGACTACTTTGATACTTATTCTCTAGTTACAAGAATAATTTCAATCAAAGTATTGTTGGCTTTTGTCTCTCTATAGAATTTGGAAGTACATCAAATGGTTTTTCTAAATGAGGATTTAGAAGAGAAAATTTATATAAAACAAGATAAAGGGTTTTAGCCCTAGAGCAGAAAATAAGATTTGTAGATTAGTGAAGTCATTTTATAGCTTGAAACAAGCTCCAAAGTAGTGACATAAAAATTTTGATAATTACATGAAAGAAAGTGAATTCAAAATCAATAAATGTGGCAAATGTGTCTATGTCAAAGACAGAACATGGTTATGTCATCATCCTAATCATTATAAATAATGATAAGATAATTAAATCCATTAAAGTTATGTTGAATTAAAGATTTGATATGAAAGACATTAGCCCAGCTAATATACTTATTGGAATTTAAATTTTTAGCACATTAGAATGACTTATTTTGAGTCACTCCTCTTATAAGAATAAGATTCTTAAGAAAATTCAACAAAGATGATTCTATGTTGGCAAGAACTCTAATAGATATGATTCAGCATCTATCGAAGAATAAAGGCGAGAGTATCTCCCAGATATAGTACTCCATAGTTATTGGAAGTCTAATATACTTGATGAGTTATACATGATTAGACTTAGCTTACACAATGAGCAAACTAAGTAGATACACGTGTAATCCCATTATTGAACACTGAAAAAGACAATAAGAATATTGAGATACCTAAGATATAGTTATAGCAATACTATGAATGAAGCAAGTATACAAAAAGTTAATTTTGGAAAAGTTCAATAAAAATAGGATTCAATTTTAGAATTGATACACACTATTTTAGACGGATCAGAAAATTAATTAATTAGATAAGTTGTTTAACTATGTTAATGAACTACTAAAGATTTACATAAAACATATGTCATCATATACCTCGCCTTGTACATGAATATTTTGATTCATTAAAATTTTATTTTTTGTAATAGGTAGCAATGTCTATGAATAAAGCTTGGATGTATAATAGATTAGACGATGGATTTATCCGAGCTGAATTTTATGCTGGGGTTGAAGAGTTTGTGAACTTTGCTAAGAGTCATCCAGAATGTATGGATGGTGCAGAGTTACGGTGTCCGTGCAATCATTGCAAATGCAGAAATAAAGCTTTTCGTGATGAGGATACCGTCAAAGTGCATATATGTAAAAATGGTTTTGTTCCAAACTATTACAATTGGTATTGTCACGGGGAGCCTTATGTCTCAGAACGAATTGGAACTTCGGCTGCTTCTTCATCTGGCACAAATGTTTTAGATGAATCAACATCTAATGATCAGATGATGCAATCAATGGTTTATGACGCTATTAATGCAGTAGATCCATCTAATGTAGATGAATTACCAACACCTGCAGTCCAGCAACTATATGACATGTTAAAGGCTAGTGAAAGAGAAGTGTGGGAAGGTATTCCATCTGGTCATTCCCAACTATCAGCTACTGCAAGATTATTGAACATCAAAGCTGAACATCATTTCTCCGAACGATGTTACGATGACATTTGTCAATTGATGTCAGAGTTGCTCCCTGCTGTCAATTAATTTATACTAATAAAATTAATTAATAGCGACGGAATTTATCATTCCGTCGCTAATAACCGGAATTTTTTTTATTTTTTTCTTGAAGATTAGCGACGGATTTTATTAATCGGTCGCTAATCAACGATTTTTTTTTAATTTTTTTTAAGATTAGCGACGGAATTTATGCTTTCCGTCGCTAATTAGCGACGGATTTTATTAATCCGTCGCTAATCAACGATTTTTTTTAATTTTTTTTTAATATTAGCGACGGAATTTATTAAAATCCGTCGCTAATCAACGATTTTTTTTAAAATTTTTTTTAATATTAGCGACGGAATTCGCTAATTGATTAATAAAATCCGTCGCTAATCAACGATTTTTTAAAAAATTTTTTTTTAATATTAGCGACGGAATTTATGTTTCCGTCGTCAATTAGCGACGGATTTTATTAATCCGTCACTATTAACGAATTTTTTTAAAATTTTTTTTTTAATATTAGCGACGGAATTTATTTCCGTTGCTAATTAGCGACGGAACGTATAATTCCGTCGCTAATAATTAGAGACGGAATTAAATATCCGTCGCTAATGTTAGAGACGGAATTATTATTCCGTCGCTAATAATTAGAGACGGAATTAAATTTCCGTCGCTAATTAGCGACGGAAATTTGTATTCCGTCGTTAAAGTGACGTCAGCGACCAAATTTTACGCGACGACTGATTTCCGTCGCTGTTCGGTCGTTAACCAATATTAGCGACGGAATAGCGACGGAATTGGTCCGTCGCTATTTCCGTTCACCTACTTCACCGTCGGCCAACTCTATGAGAATATCATCGACGAGGCTACTTGGAACGTGGAGACGTGGTGGATGCTCTCCCATGTGACGACGGCTCATGTGCGCATTGCTGACCGTGCTTTTCTTGGGCTAGCTTTCTGCATATACATCAGGGCGGTGTTTGATCGCTTTTCAATCATGGAATTATCCAAGATGAAGTTCTTCTCCGTTATTAAGATTCCCCCTACGGCTCCTTCCATTTATTTTGCTGGTCATATTCGCTACTTTGTGCCTCAGACACAACGATATTTCTTCGAGGGGCATGAGGAGGAGGAGGAGGAGGAGGAGGAGGAGGAAGAAGAAGAAGAAGAAGAATGATGATGATGATGACAACAGAAGAGCCCATCAGAGGACCCACACTGACGCCTGCAGCAGTGGTGGAACGGCTCCAAGTGAAGATTGCAGAAGAGCCCGACACATGCTCAATCTGTCTAAACGTCTTCGACATAACGACTCATGTTTTGGAGATGCCGTGTCGTCACATATTTCACAATGAGTGCTTGAGGAAGTGGTTAACTCGAAGCAATACTTGTCCACTTTGTAGATTTACGCTCATTAACGCAAACGCAGAGTAGCTACGATAGTAGATCGGAAAGTAATTTCTCAGTTCATTCATTATTTGATTCATGGTGTATTTCTCAGTTCATTCGTTAGTTGATTCATTCATTGGTTGGGTTTTAACAATCTAATTAACAATTGTTAAATTCCAAGAAATTATTATTTTAGTTAAAAGTTTTAACTAATTTCGTTGACTTCGGTTTAGAATTTTTTTCCTCCAAGATAATTTATTAGGTTAGACAATCGTTTATCAATTTGATGACTACGAAAAGAAGAGCCTAAACCCAGTTTATATCACTAAACATATTGAAATAAAAAAAAGAATTAACAAAATGTACATGAAATCTCATTAATATTTATACATATCCAATATTATGTTAGCATTAATCAAGGACACCAAATTAAAACAATCAAACTACAAAAATAAAAAACTAATGAATGAATCGAAAATCTAGTTGCTACTCTGCGTTGTCGGATATGTATTGCTTCGAGATATATAGTCATTTCCTCAAGCACTCTTTGTGACGGCATGGTATCTCCATAACATGAATCGTTGTGTTGAAGTCGTCCAGATCGATATATTGAGCATGGATGGAAGGAGAAATCATCCGGAGGCAAAAGCGCAAGATCAATTTGGTGGGTCCACGTCCTACAAATGACATTGTGTCTATTACTGACTTCACAGTGGGAAATTTACCATGCGCATATGCGCATATTTCCTCAGTATTTCTAGGGTTATATTTATTCTTTTTCCATTTACAGACCCCACCCCATCAAGTCATTCAGCCATCGGTTTCTAGAATTATGTAAGCCCCTTCCGGTGGAATATCCAAGTTAGGCAAGGTTTTTACTTGCTCTTTGATCTGTCTCACTAGTTCCCAATCGGATACTTTCATCCTTTTGTCCCCGTGAACTGATGTTTTCTCATACAAGGGACCTAACTTTGAGCTTAGGTTTGATATATATGTTCTGGCATAGTTTAATATGCCTTACCATGACCTAAGTCCTTTCTTTTCTCTGAAGCTGATCCATCTTTAACCTCAGTAATTTTCTTAATTATATGAGGTTGGAATCTAAGTCTTCCTTCTCCTATCTCAGCTCCTAAGAATTCAATCCTTGGTACAGCAAGTTTACATTTTGTTGGAGATAATACTAGTCCATATTCTTGACATAAATTAAGCATAATCTCAAGATGTTTAACATGTTCTGACTCAGATTGAGAGAAGACTAGCATATCATCAATATAAACTGCGATGAAATCATCTGTACCTTTAAACACGTGATCCATTTTTCGCTGGAAGACAGCTGGCGCATTCTTCAATCCGAACGGCATGACCAGCCATTCAAAAAGTCCTTGTGGACAAATGAATGTTGTCCACTCCACAGATTCTGAGTCCATTGCAATCTGGTGGAAACCCAATTTCAAATCAAATTTGGAATAAATTTTGGAGTTGCTAACCTTTTTAATAATGGTGTTTATCCCCGGCAGACTATACTGGTCTTTAAAAGTGTTGTCATTAAGGGTACGGTAGTTGAATACCACTCTTTCCTTCCTCTTAATCTCTTTGCCAGTTTCTGGATCAACTGATGTTCCGGACTGGACTATCATGGCCATCGTCCGATGTCTGCTTTTAGAGGGTCTGATAGAGTTTAGCTATTTCCGCCTCCATGCTAAGGACATAGCTGTTCGTGTTAGCTTCCCACTGGAAAACCTCCATTGACAGAACATCGTCGACGGCGGTGTTGCTCATCGAGGTGGAAGACTCCATGATGAAGAAAAGAAGATGGTGAAAGGTTCTGGAAGAAGACTCGAATGAGATGAAATAAAATAAAATGAAATTTGTTTAATAAATATTGCTTCTGTTTCTAATAATTCTCTAATTAATTAATTTAATGTTTTTAATTAATTCTAAACGAATGAAGCTCCGCCAATCCTGATGTATTGCTCTAAATTCTCAAATTAATAATTTTTATTCTTGTTTATTTTTATCTTTATACTCGATAAATTATTTTATAGATGGTTAATATTTAAGTATTTAATAGTGATTATTTATAACTATTCGAGAACTTAATTAGTTATGATTAAAAAAAATTATATAACGTATTTTACACTTTTAACTTTTTTTAAAATTAAACATCAGCGATTAACTATTGCTTATAATAGCGTAATGATCAAAATAAAAAAAAATCAACATATACATATGATACGTTAAAAATGGGAAATAATGTATTTTATATTTCTAATTAAAGTTTAAAACAATAAAAGAAAAACAAACTTTTATTAACTCGATAAAAATTAAATAAAAATAAAAATAATCAAACTTGATTAGACTTGTTTATAATCCAAATTTTAACTAAATAATTCAACAATCGTACAGCGGCGTCTTATAATGCAATTGAAGTTTCCATTTATAGCTTTTATGAACGCGTTCAAACCTTTGAACGCGTTCAAACCTTTACCCCACCACTCCTCCACGTCATATTGTAGTTATTAACACTCAGCAAGTGTTGTAGATGCCCTAATGCAATTGAAGTTTCCAATTATAGCTTTTAGATATGAAGCCCATATTGTAGACAGAGGAGTAAGTACCTTTGGATGTGGCAGATGACTCGAGAGCAACAGTTGAGGTTCATGCAGATTGTTAATTTTGTCTGTAAATCATCCAGAGCACTTGACATCATGAATATTAAAGAGAGTGATTCTGAAATAATTATTTATATTTAACATTAGAAATAATTTTACCAATGAGGTGTGAAGACACCTAAAAATATCAAATAAATGAGATAATATGAGTGGTCATCATCATTATAATCATGAGTTTAATCTTCCATTTTTCTATAAAAAAAAATCAAAATCTCAGCTTTTTGATGAAAATTAGGGACCATTGCTTCAACTGAAGTTCTTCAGATATTTAGGGGTCCTTTTATTCGGCAATCAGATTCAACACAATTAATGGTAAAATGAGCCTGAGCATGGTTTTTAAGTTCAACAACTGATAAGCTACACTATCATCATCAAGCATCTAAGATTTCACTCTTAGTCAACATAATATTATTAGAGTTGCACCAAAATGGATATTACATAGAGCATTACACGACACTGACCAAACTAGAAAAAAAGGAGCCACCAATTCTCCAACAAACACCTCACCTAGTTCCTTCTCACTTATTACCATCTTCAAAAGCAGCACTTGCAGCCAAAACTACTTTCTGTTATTTGTGAGCTAAATCATAGCATCGAGGTTCTTGCCGTTCTCTCTTTCGTCACAACAGAAGCTTCCTAAGGAACATACCCCCTCCTTTTTGTTTCTTTGGTACAATCATAAGGCTTTCAGCATTATTGCTACTTGGTGACTTCACTGGTGACAGATTCATGATACTTTTTGCTGAACCTTCATGCGAGTGTTGGTTCATAGAAGCTGCAGCTGTTGGGTGTTTCGGCGGTTCAATGCGTATGATTTCCTTTGTGTTTGGAGATTGCAGTGTTACCTGATCCTCTTCTCTCATATGATCAACTAACTGAAGTCGGCGTTTGGATTTTGCAGTGGCAGGAGTGGATTTGACCTTGTCGAATAAAGGTTCATCTTGTGGTGATGCCAATGCTTTCAATTGTTTCCTGGCAAACCGCAAGCTTTTCAGAAGCAGCAGCGATATCACAGTCCTGCATGATCATAGTGTAATAAGTAGCGACCTTGCCCTTCTCGTGCTAGCTTTCCGTAGATACACTAGAGCAGTGCTCGACCGTTTTTCAATCATGGAATTATCCATGATGGAGTTCTTCTCAATGATTGAGATTCCCCCTATGGCTCCTTCCACCACTACTAGCCACCTTCAATATTTTGTGCCTCTAGAGACACAACAATATTTTTTCGAGGATTACGACGACGACAATGATGAGCCTATTAGAGAGTTGACGCCGACGCCTACAGCAGTGGTAGAGGGGCTCCAAATGAAGATTAATGCAGAAGAAATCGACGACAGATGCTCAATATGTCTAGAAGATTTCAACATAACGACGACTCATGTTTTGGAGATGCCGTGCCACCATGTATTTCACAAAGAGTGCCTAAGGGAGTGGTTAACTCGAAGCAATACTTGTCCGCTCTGCAGATTCACACTCTGAGAAACACGATTCCTCAATTCATTTTTCCCTTTAATTAGATTGTTTTTTATCTCTTCTGCAAGTCTGCTCCGTCGTAATCAACCATTATTTTTTTATCTCTTGATTAATGTGAATGTTGATTCTGCATAAATATTAATGAAATTTTATGTACATTTGTCATTTTTCTAATTTAAGTATGTCTATTTAAATTGGCGATTGATAATTAGCTACTAAATAATTATTTCAAGGGAAAAACTATAAATTATATTGTTGAAATTGATAAATTAAAGAAGAAAAATTATTTAATTAAAAACTAATTCAATTTGCCCCATTATAATTGGTTTAAATCCATAGAATATATAGATGGATCAACATCAACCAATAACAAAGTAAGGCGACATTATTCAATGAGTACCACAAAGTTTAGTTCGACTTAACTCATTGAGCGGAGCAAGGAAGGGTTTTCTTATACAATTTGAAAGACAACGGTTTACTTTTCTTTTATATATTTAAATATAAAGAATCGTCTTAAATAATGTTCGGTCGATGTTAATTTAAAACATTCATAACTATTTTATATAAAATTAAATTAAATTATGTTGATTTAAGGCATATTTTTTAATTGATTAAAATTATGTACATGCATATTATTAAAATAAATTTTATATAAAATTAAAAGGTGACGTTAAAAAAATATAATAGAAATAATATTAAAATATTAAATTGACCCAAATTGTTAGACCCTTATTTAGCAAATGTAATTAAAATCAATTATAATATGTATGATGATTTAAAGCATATTGTTAGAACTTTAAGCGGCGTGATTGGGTGGAGACATCAAACTTTTTTTTTAAAAAAAATCTTTTTGAAAATTATAAATTTACAAAACCATCAAACTTTTTTTAAAAAAAAATCTTAAAAAACTATAAATTTTTAAATTATTAATTAGAATGGACGGGAGCTTCATTTGTTTAAGATTTAAAAAAAAAAGTTAGTTAATTGAAGAATTATTAGTAGCTAACTAACATAATCAAGATTTGTTATATAAAAAATTCTTAAAATTATAATTATTAAATTATTAATTAGGATGGACGGGAGCTTAATTTTTTTAGGATTTAAAAAAATAAAGTTAGTTAATTGGAGAATTATTAGCAACTAACTAATAGAAGATTTGTTATATAAAAAAGTCCTCCCCTACCTATTTTGTCATTCATCTCATTTAATTCTTCCTTCTTCCATAACCATCAATTCATCAACCAACACTTACAAGATGAGCAATGCAGCAGCCGACGGTGCAATGCCCATTCCAATTCCGATTCCAATTCCTAGGTGGGAAGCCGATGCAAGTGGCTATGTCCTTAGTATGGAAGCGGAAGTGGTGACACGACGTTCACAAGATGTGGACCCACCCCAACTGATTTTCTACTTTTGCCTCCAGACGATTTCTCCTTCCACCCATGATGTTGAGCGCACCTACTTCACCATCGACCAACTCTGTGAGAACATTGTCGACGAGGCCGCTTGGAACTTGGAGACAAGGTGGATGCTCTCCCACGTGGCTGCGGCTCACATCCGCAATGCTGACCGTGCTTTTCTTGGGTAGCTTTTCGCAGATACACCAGGGCGGTGCTTGATCGCTTTCCAATCATGGAATTATCCACGATGAAGTTCTTCTCCGTTATTAAGATTCCCCCTATAGCTCCTTCCGTTTATTCTGCTGGTCATCTTCGCTACCTTGTGCCTTCGGAGACACAACGATATTTCTTCGAAGGGCATGAGGAGGAGGAGAGGAGGAGAAGAAGAAGAAGAAGACGATGACGATGAGGAGGCCATCAGAGGGCCCACGCCGACGCCTGCAGTAGTGGTGGAGAGGCTCCGAGTGAAGATTGTAGAAGAGTCCGACACATGCTCAATCTGTCTAAACGACTTTGTTATAACGACTCATGTTTTGGAGATGCCGTGTCGTCACATATTTCACGATGAGTGCTTGAAGGAGTGGCTAACTCGAAGCAATACCTGTCCACTCTGCAGGTTCACGCTCACTGACGTAGATGCAGAGTAGCTACGATACTAGATCGAAAAGCAATTCATCAGTTCATTCATTATTTGATTCATGATGTATTCCTCAGTTCATTCATTAGTTATTTCATTCATTAGTTAGGTTTTAACAATCTAATTAACAATTGTTAAATTCTAGGAAATTGTTATTTCAGTTAAAAGTTTTAACTAATTTCGTTCACTTCTGTTTAGAATTTTTTTTCCTCCAACATAATTTATTAGGTTAGACAATCATATATATATATCAATTTAATGACTACGAAAAGAAGAGCCTAAACCCAGTTTATATCGCTAAACATCTTGAAGTTAAAAAAAAAGAATTAACAAAATGTACATGAAATCTCATTAATATTTATACATATCTAATGTTATATTCGCATTAATCAACGACACCAAATTAAAACAATCAAACTAAAAAAATAAAAAACTAATGAATGAATTGAAAATCCAGTTGCTACTCCGCGTCGTCGGAGTACTCTTCGAGATATAAATGTTCTTTTTCATCATGATCAATTATAGTTTCTCGATTATTTTCTTATAGATGATCATGGGACCGACCGTATGAAACCGGTGTGGCGGCGGATTCCACCTTTTATTGAAAAATTAAAATTAGAAAATAATATATTTTATATTTCTAATTAAAGTTTAAAAAATAAATGAAAAACAAAACTTTTATTAACTCGATAAAAATTAAATAAAAATAAAAATAAAAATAATCAAACTTGATTAGACTTTTTTGTAATCCAAGTTTTAACAAAATAATTCAACAATGGTACAGTGGCGTCTCAAATCTCCATCATGTTTAAGGTAATACACTCTTTAACAAAATGTACATGAAATCTCATTAATATTTATACATATCCAATATTATGTTAGCATTAATAAAGGACACCAAATTAAAATAATCAAACTAAAAAAACAAAAACAACTAATGAATGAACCGAATATCCAGTTTCTACTATGCGTCGTCAAGGATTGTAAATCTGCAGAGTGGATAGGTATTGCTTTGAGATATATAGCTATTTCTTGAAGCACTCTTTGTGACGACATCACATCTCCATAACATGAATTGTTGTGTTGAAGTCGTCCAGATTGATACATTGAGCGTGGGTGTAAGGAGAAATCGTCCGGAGACAAAAGTGCAAGATCAATTAGGGTGGTGGATCCATGTATTGTAAATGATATCGTGTCGCTACTTCTGCCTCCATGCTAAGGACATAGCCGCTCGTGTTGGCTTCCCACTTGGAAACCTCCATGGACACAGCGTCGTCAGTAGCGGTGTTGCTCATCGAGGCGGAAGACTCCATAAAGAAGAGAAGATGGACTCGGATGAGATGAAATGAAATCTGTTTAATTATGTTTCTAATAATTCTCTAATTAATTAATTTAATGTTTTTAATTAATTCTAAATGTATTGCCGCTGAATTCTCGAATTAATAATTTTTATTCTCATTTATTTTTATCTTTATACTCGATAAATTATTTTATAGATGGCTAATATTTAAATATTTAATAGTGATTATTTATAAGTATTTGAGAATTTAGTTATGATTAAAAAAAATTATATAACGTATTTTATACTTTTAACTTTTTTTTTAATTAACATCGGCGGTTAGCTGCTGCTTATATTTTTAAATGGGAAATAATGTATTTTAAAAACCAAAATTTAAAAAAAAATCAACATATATTTTAAAATGGGAAATAATGTATTTTATATTTCTAATTAAAGTTTAAAACAATAAAAGAAAAACAAAACTTTTATTAACTAGATAAAAATTAAATAAAAATAAAAATATAAAACTTGATCAGACTAGTTTGTTTATAATCCAAGTTTTAACCAAATAATTCAACAATGGCACAGTGGCGTCCCAAATCTCAATCTCTTTTGGGCCTAAGTTACTTAAGTGGAGTCTTAAGTGGTGCACTTAGGAGGTAGTGGAGTCTTGTCTTGCTGAAAGTAGTTATAGTGGAGTCTTATCTTACCAAAAGTAGTTGTCCTTGAGCTTATTTTCTGATAGTAGAGTCTGAGTTTTATTTGTAAGTGAAGTCTGACATCAGCTCTGAGCTCAGCCTTCTATCATATTCTCAAGATTATGTTCTTCAATAGTATCAAGTGATGGAGCTCTGGAAGATGGGTTAGCTGGCCTAGGAGGAGCATCGTGGCTTTGAGCTAAATAGGTATTAGCTATGTGGACTAAACTTGCTAGTTTTCTTACGGCTCAGTGGTTATATTTCTTTTTATATATTTAGACAAGAGCCTCATGTTGAGTATTTATGGGAAAGGGAAGAAATTTGTTCCTATTTTCTTGGACCAGTAGATTTTTTCTATAAAAATTTCTCCGTCTAGAGGATAATTAGAGGGATCTTGATATATATCTCAGAACCATCGACTTCTTTGGACATAGGCCCGTCATTGGTTTAGTTGGTTTGTAAGAGATGATTTTGAAGTCTAATATATTTCTGGATCAGAGTTGTAGTCTTCAAATTCTAAGTGGATCCTATTAACTTTGCGGATATCCATTCTGATAAGATGCTAGACTGGTTCTCTACTTTCTATTGATGTCGAAAAGAAGATTGTGGATGTAGCAGCCCAAGTGCTACGAACCATATTAAAACTCTATGTGCATCATTGTGTTTGTGATTTTGATAGCCTGATATGTCTAATTACATAATTAGCATCTATCGGATTTACTTTGCTGCCTTTGTGATTTAGCAAACTCATCTATAAAAAATAAGTTTGGGTTATTCATCCCCTTTTAACACCGAAATTAATTCTAGAATTTATTCTTAATTGTATAACATAAATATATATAAGACTTGTACAATAATTTAAAAAAATTATAAAAGTCATATAATAAAAAATACATGTATCAAGTGCTCTATGATACATAATAAAAACATAGAAACCTTAACTAATATAACATGCATCATAGCATGAGGCATCAACATGGATAATTCTATAAAAAGTCAACATACAGAAGGTGTAGTAAAGAATAATTATGTAAAACTAAAAACGAGATCTTTCCTTTTTCGGGCGCACGGCTCGGGAGAAAATTTCAATTAGGTTTCCGCGAACGCTTGCAGGACCTGCGAGCGGATCGGGAGAAACGAGCCTTGGGCGCCGCCTTTCCGCGAACAGTGTTTACGCGAACGGAGAAACCTGTGATTAGGTTTCCGCGAACGGTGTCGACTCCCTGCGTGCCGCCAGCTCCTCCTTCGCCGGCTCCGATGCCTCTCATTTCTTTTCCTGCGCTCACGTGCCCGCCATGGAAAGCTAATTCTACTAAGTTTTTCTCGGTCCGCGCCTCATCTGCAGGTTATCTCCCTCTCATTTGACATTTTTGCACTGTGCATGAATGTTCGCCTTGATTCGGTGTATTGCTGCAGCTGTTACATTGTTAGATTATGGTGCTGGAAACGTTCGGAGTTTGCGCAACGCCATTCGCTATCTAGGATTCAGTATTAAAGATGTAATTTCTATTTGTACAACTCCATTCTTCACTAATTTTTATGATGATTCTATTTCTGATGATTCTATAGAGAATTTCTTTTCTATCAGGGCTGCTATGAGGTGGAAGGAGTAAGTTATTAGGCATGGAAAAAAACTAGACAAATAAAACCAAAATGATTCTTTTTCTGATGATTTTATTGAGAATTTTCTTTTCTATCAGGGCTGTTATGAGGTGGAAAGGGGTAGTTATAAGGCATGGAAAAAAACTATTGCAGATGCCAAAATGAGTTTGACCATATCCTGTTCAAAGATACTGAATACCAATTGCTAATTAAAAATGTTAATGTATTATGTTCTATTCCTAGTTGGCTATTAGCAACTTGATCCAATTAAACTTATTTTGCGTTACCAAATGATTTGACGAGTCAAGGAAATAGTATGCTTCAAGAAATATTAAAATTTTATCTTAAATCAAAATAAATACTTATTAGATTGTCAATAAAAAGGTTTGGAAATTGATTTTCGTAACCAATTAGTCAAATAGAGATGTGGATAAGTAATTTCACGAGTAGACTGTTATAAATCAATTTCTTTTCCAAGGTGAAATTAATGTCAAAACTATTTGATTGATGGAAAAATTGTGATATTAATCTGTTTGATTTGATTTGTTTGGCGTAGACCATTAGCTCGTATAGGAGCATGGTCCATGGATGTGGATGCAAGAACACTAACTCAAGTATTCTCAAATCTTAGTTCATGTGAGACTAAAATTAAGGAATTTCTAAAAATGGAAGAATGATATTGTTGATTAGCATTGCTAGAAGCAGTGTTGATTGACACTTGCTTGCACAGTGCTAAATGGGCATTGTGGGAAAAATGTTGTCTTTTAGTTTTCCTTGGTTGTGAAGAGAGAAGAAAAAAGGATTTGCTCACTCCGATTAGTATAAAGTTTCCATTTACGTTGCTTGTTTATATTTGTTCACATTACCTCTCCATTATTATATAAAGAACCCAAGACCCTTCTCTCAAATCACAATTACTTTTGTGATATTTCCTCGTGAGCTCTTTCTTCTCCCCTTTAAAGAGTTCTAAGGCTTTGAAAGATCATCAATATTGAAATTTTGAATGCTTCTATTAAGTTGAAGATTGATGTATCCTAGGCAAAGATTGCTAATAAACTTGCACTTGATAGAGGTGCTAATTGCCTAGCCTGCTCGGGCACGACTCAATTAAGATCGGGATTGTGCTCGGTGGTCGTCTTGAAGTTACAAGTGCCTTGCATTGTTGATGATCAGGCTCGGTCAGGCCTTACACACCAAAAGAATGGGGTGACTGTTTAAGGCTGTGCCTAACATTGTCGACCCATTTCACATCTCTAAGACTTGGGTGGAGCAATATCGTCTTAAAGTGAGAGTGTCTAACATTTCCCTCAACCTTAAATCTCTTCTCCAAAGAAATAAGCTTACATAAAAAGGAGTGTGTTAACATCTTCAGTGATGATTCGACGACTGACAATGTTAAATTAAAGTCAATGATACTAAAAGAGGTATGTCTAAGGTATTTTAAAGATTAACGAGGGAGTCGGGGATTGACCATTCTAAAGGCGTGAGTCAATCCTCCAAAAGGGGTATCTTGCAATCAAAAAGATGTGTCGAGAATTTAAAACAACACAATTCATGTCGCCATATTGAAGCCCCACCTATTCAAGTCATTGACTTACCTAGAGGAGACTGACTGTATCCGAAATTTGCAAATCGAATTTGAGAGATCTCATCAAACAAAAAGACCATTTGCTCTTTCACCTAAAATTTTAGCATTATACCTCTTGCTTTTTGCTTTTGATAATCTATTGTAAGGATCAATTTAGCTACTTATTACTTTGTCAAAGTTCTTCCATGAAGATAAAGACAAATTTCACAACGACATCATTCTTTTTTTGAATCATTAAGGAATTCCCTTGATGCAACACAATAGAAGGATAATGATACAATCTTCATCTAAAGGAAAGTTTGTCGATTCTCACCTAAGGAAAAAGAAATTGAAAACTTTATTAACTCAAAACTTGATCATGAGACCCCTTTTTATAGTTTATTGACACAATCCATTCTTTATAAAATAATAGACTTTTTTAATAGAATCCTAAATTTTCTACTAAAACATAACTGACTTTTTCAAAAAGAAATAAAAATCTTTTTAAAGTTCCAACAAATTATAAAAATTAATGTCTTAGATAATTTTGTAATAAAACCTTAATTATCCTAATAAAACTGGATTGACTCTTTTAAAAATTTCCAATAAATTATAAAAAATAATGACTTAGATAACTTTTAATAAAATTAAATTTTTGACTGTGTTATTCTTCTCAACCGAAGAGAATTTGACTCTGTCAAATGGGAAGGTGAAGCAATTATGAAGTCGAGATGCCTTTTTAGCTGAGTCAAATAGTTGTTGATTCATTTCTTCAATTATTTTTTATGCCGATGTGTTTCTTTGCTTAGTCAAGTGGGAAGGTTGAATAGTTGTGAAGCGGAGACACCTTTTTAGCCGAATCCGATAGTTGTTGATTTATTTCTACAATTATTATCTTTTTATGCCAATGTGATCCTTGTTTACATTATTCTCCTCTATCGAGGAGAACTCGATTTTTGGCGAGTTGGTGACTTTTCTTCTTGGATCATCTTTTTCGAGTGTATAGAACAATTTTTTTGATAACTCAGGCTAGTAGGAATGTAGGATGAGAATGTTGTGTCATTGATGGGAGTATAGGAGTCAACACTAATGGTATGTGACATGTAGGCAATTCAACAAATAAAGAGAAAGGCTTGGATGCTCCTCGATATGGTAGTAAGCCCTTAACTTTGAAAATTGAAATAATGTTTAAATAAGCAGACAAATTAACAACATACGCATTAGTATTAATTTTTCTCATAATTTGAAAAGGACCAAATGAAGGTCACGAAGCTTTTTTGAGGAGCTTTTAGGGAAATACTTAAGGTGAATGTGGACGAGCACATAGTCCCTACATTATATCCTTAAATTTACGATGTGTATTACCTTGAAATTTATAAGGTTCATTACTCGGTGCAACATTTCTTTTGACACTAACATAGCTCTCTCTATTGTGCTTAGTAAAACTCTTTGCTGATTTAGATAAATAAAAAGTGGTAGTTAAGAGAGACAAGTTAACATGTTGATGAGCTTTCAACCTATACATGATTTTGAATGTACTATGAATGATAGATTGGTTTATTGAGTTGTTGTGAGTGAAGTCAACAAGTGGTAGGCTAGACAATTGAGATCTTGGGATCAAATTCTTGGTGAGAATGGATATATGCATATGTGGGGGTCTATAAGGTAATTTTGTCTAAGTTATGCTCTCAAGATTCATAGTGTTCGATTCAATGTCATGAGTTATTAATGGTATCATTTCCTTTTAATTTGCATTGTGTGAGAAGATGGTGGGATTGTCTCAAGGGTTGGGTTACTTTAGTGGGTAGGTTAGATTTGGGCTTCGGTTTGTTAGGTTTGGCTAGGTACTTCTTGATTGTCTTGCCATTGTGTTTGAAAGAACAAGTATTTTCTCGTCCATCATGATTAATAGAGAGATTGTAAAGCCATGATCGACCAAGGATGACATGGGCCACACTCATAGGAAGAATGTCACATTATATATTATCTTTATATAGCCTTATCTCTATTGGAACCAAACATCTTTGTATAATGGAAAGGGTAGTTTGACTTACCCATGCCGCCTTATAGGGGTTTGAATGTGGTTCTGTGGTAGCTTGAATCTTATGGAGGGTTTGTGTGGAAATTATGTTCATGCAACTCCCGCTATCGACTATGATTTTACAAGATTTACTCCCACATTTTGTTTATGTGTGAAAGATATTAGTGTGTTTCCATGTGTTGTCTGATGTAGGGCATGGAAAGGATTCAACGGACTACATTAGTTCCTTCAGTTTATTCTTTAGTTTTCTCATTTTCATGGTGTTTGTTAAGCGGGTCAACTTCTTTGTTGTGTTCTCATTCTAAGGTTTATTGAATGTTATATGATTTTTTTCGTGACAATTAAAATATTGGATATTAGGGTTTCATTTTTCTATTGGCTTGCATATTTGTCTCTATTCACTTGATGATAGATCCATGATGAGTTGCACTAAGGGGCTTGCTAGATTGTGATGACACTCTATAAATAGCATTGCTACTTGTTGAGGGACAATGAATACATGTAAAAAGGTTTCATAAAGTGCTTAATAGCTTCAGCCTTTTGGCAAGTCTCTTTAGTCGAGGTCGGGACAAATAATGTAATAATTTTAGTTGTCTTTGAATTTCAAGTCTCAATTCATCAATGAAGTAGATTAGAATTTGATTAGGGTTTAATTTGGGGTTACAACGCATTTGTAAGTTTTCAAATTTGCTTAGATATTCGTTTACGCCCATGTTTGATTGTTTTAGATTGATCTACATAGTGTATTGTTGTTTTCTAAAGTGGAATTTGTTTTATCTCTACACAATGTGTGATTGGTTCTTCCCCATTTGCTATGATCTTGGACACTTTTCAAGTATTTCTAAATCGAACTTGAGTTTGAACTTTGTAAATCGTATTCATTCAATTTCGGTCATATTGCTCTAGTTAAACTAATTCTCAATCTTGGCAATCCAATCGAGAAATGCATTTAGGTCTAATCGACCATTAAAGTTAGGGACATCGGTCTAATTTCAAATTTAGGTCTAGGTCTATTCCTAGGTTGGATTTAAATGCCATGGAAGTGGTCTACTTTGTTGATGATCGATAGATGGTTCTAATGTAGATGATGCATAGATAATGGTTGAGTTATGCATGATATGTGATATGTGGGCTTGAGACTCGTGTCCTTTACCATATTGTCAATAATATGAGTTTTAAATCATTTTAGGTCTTCCACTCTAAATTAGTAGGTTTTAAATGTCTTCTAAAATATCAAATCTAGTAGCTACTGTAGGATTTTGTAACGCGCTAGAGGGGGAGTGAATAACGCGTTGTCGCTTTTTTGTTCGTTCATTTCTATCAAAGTACTAAACAGCGGATTAGTAAAAGATGCAGGGGACTCGCGGATTTACTTGGTTCCTAACCCCCCAGGGTTAGCACGTCCAAGGTCTATGTACGGGAGATGCCCGTCCACTAGTGGTCTCCTTTCCGAACGTTGTTCGGAAGCGGAGAAACCCGTCTTACAGTTCGTATAAATAATACAATAAATGAAAGTAAAGCAAGACAAGTAATGAAAATAAACCAAACACTTAGTCCCGATCTGGAAGTCCTTAGCACTGCGCACTCCTCCTGAATCTTCCCCGGTTGCAAGCGTCGGGCCTCGTTTGTGTTCAGAATCACCACTAGAAGGAAAGGAGGGCTTGTAGTTGATTATTCTGGTTGTGCATGCCCATCCTCCTTTTATAGCACCTTCAGGTCGATTGGAACCTATTTCAGGTCGACCCTACGTAGATCGTCGATCCACCTTATCCGTGACTGACTTGGCCTTCCGGTCAACTAGAACTACCATTTAGGTCGATTCCAATCTGACGTGATGGATCTGGATAGACTTCGACTTCCGTAGTGTTTATCCACCTCCGGTCGACTGGAATCAACATTCCGGTCGATTGGAACTAGTGGACTAAGGTTTGATCTGAGTTGACCCGGCCTTGCTTCAGCTGCCTTTGTTTGCTTCACCTCTATTTTCTCCATCTTACTTCCAGCTTCTGGTTCCTGCAAGACAAGCAAACAAACAAAACAACCTAAACTTACTTTGTGGGTCTAACTTCGGATTTCTACTGAAATCCTGGGTTAGTCTGACGCTTACTATTCCATTCCGGGAACGCGCCCTTACCCACTCTATTCGGGAGAAGTTTTGCCAATAAGTACTCCAGACTTGTTGGACTTCCCACTTAGCTTTGTCCTTGGCCTCCAGGAATTTTCTGCTGTGACTCGGTCCTTCAGACCACCCAGACTTCACCAACCCTTTGGTTCTCCTAATCGTACCCGATTGGACTTAGGCCATGCTTCCCGGTCCTCCGACACTACATGGACTTGCACCTGGTGCACTTGACCTTGCTAAGACTTCTGCCTGATCTTCCAAATCAGGACTTGCCTTTGGCTAACCTACAACTAGGACTTTCCCTTGCCTACCTACAACTAAGAATTTTCCTTGTCTAATTTTCTAGATCAGGACTTCCATTGTCTAGTCTAACCGACTATGACTTCTTGCTAGTCATTTGGTCTGATTAGACTTTACTCACTCACATCCAAATATCAGGTCTTGTTTGGATCAACCCTTGGCCAAACTCACCAGACCTAGGTGTATTGTCAAACATCGAAACTCTAGGCAAGATCTAATACTTCTTGCACTAACAATCTCTCCTTTTTTGATGTTTGACAATTTCTTAAGTTAATATGGGTTAAAGTTTTAACAATCTGGAAGAATTCTATATTATTAACTTATGTCCCCTTCTCCCTCTTTTCACATATCAAAAAGAATATTTTAATTCAATTTAAGCCTATTTCCTTTTGCACCAACAATAATGGTAATGCCTAAGGTCACGACTAAGTCTTGACAGTTCTTGAAAGACCATAATAGATTGCAAATAATTTTCCAAGTTTTTGAAAGATAACATGGTTTTACAATAAAGTTTTCAAAATAAATAATTTTTTTTAAAAGAGTATTTTCAGTATAAGTTTTGAGATGATTTTCAAAATAAGTTTTGAAGGCATAATTGTCTAATAACATAGGTTTTTGAAACAAAATTTTCAAAACAATTTTGTAAAGAATTTTGAAATATGGTTTTGAAATAATTTTTAAGGATTTTTGAATATTTTTTCAAAAACTAATTTTGAGGATCTTGTAAAAAAAATAATTTTACTCTTTCGATTTGGACCTCCTCCTAATTCTGACGCTTCCTTAGGGCTCCTTGTTAACCACAAAGCAAACTCCTTAAGTGTTTTAGGGGTTAATCTAAATCAATAGAGTAAATAACTTATGATTTTTAAAATATAATTTTTAATTGAACTTTTAAGCTTCGATATCTCTTAAATCTGACACTCTCTTAGGGCTCTTTGTTGACTACAAGACAATCTCCCTATGTGCCTTAGGGGTTGTTCCAAGTTAAAAAAATAATTTATAAAATATTTTGTAAAATAAATGTTTTCAAAATAATTTTAGAATTTTTAAAGTTACTTAAGAGGTCTTTTAAATATAAAGTCTTTTAAAAATGACCTCTCCCTTAACTAGACACTCCCTTAGGACATCCTTATTACCCATAAGGATTTTCTGCCTATGTGTCTTAAGGTTCTTAGACTTAGTGTTGACCTAGAGGTATGTGTTTAAGTGTTGGTCAACCAATTTTTCAAAAATATAAAGTTTTGAAAATTATAGTATAGATACACACAGTAAGCATGAATCTCAAGTAATTATCAAATTTTTCAAAATAATTTTTATAAAAATAGTTTTTATAAAAATAGTTATGATAATAATTTTTCAAAATATTTTTCAAAACTTTGTATTTTAATTATCCTTATCATCTCACCCATTCTAAGTGCTTCAGTACATGACATATAAGGGTTAACTTATGGGTTATGTGAGATGAGTTGTCAATTTTATCTTTATTGATTTTAAATTAAGTTTTAATGAATGTTTGATTTTGCGTTAGATTCAGGTTTAACCGTCAACTAATTAAGCCCATATTTCAAAAATTGGCTTCTAGGTTGTGGCGAGGCAAGGGCCTTCTTGGTTATTGGAACAACGGCCACTTCCTAAGACAAAGCCTTTTTATGAAATTATGACCTTAACCAATTTCTTGAGAAATCTTGGGCTAACTAGTCTAGGATATGACGAGGTAGTTTCGGTCAGTTCCACTTAGCTAAGCAGATCAAGCAAGGTACTTCGTACCCCACTTGACTACCCAGATCAAGCTTCCCTAACGTACTATCATCTCGCCCCACCCTGGTACTATGTTGGCAAGTATCAACTATGCATGTGTCCTTAACTAATAGTTCTAAATTAAGCAATAAGGAAACATGATGATATGACATGTTTATGCAAAATAATTAAAACAAATGCATGTACATGACAGTTATGCATGAGTCAAACAAGTCAATCATTTTTTAATTTCTAATAATGTATCAAATTCTCGATTTGATACATTTCGTGTATTTCCTCGAATGTATTAACCCACTTTGACACACTTTTAATTTTATTTTTATTGTTTCATTTGGTAATATTTTAAATTAATTTCATAATTATAATTATTTTATAATTAGGTTTATGGCTTAAATTTTAATTATTATTAATTTATTTTTAATTTCAAATTTTAAATTTTAGTTTCGAATTTTAATTTGTTATTTGAATTTTTAATTTAAGTTTTTAATTTTTAATTTAAGTTTTGATAGTTTGATTAAGTTTTGTTTAATTTTATTAATTGATTAAGTTTTGGTTGAATTATTAATTTTATTATTTGATTAAGTTTTGGTTGAATTATCAATTTTATTATTTGATTTTTATTAATTAAATTCAAGTTTTTTTAAGATTTAGATTTAACTTGTTAAAATTTATAAAATTATTTTCTTAAATTTTAGGATTTAATTTCGAATTTTTGAATTTAATTTCTTAGAATTATTGATTGTTTCATAATTAAAGGGGACATGGTTATAATTAATTTTATTATTTAATTTTGAATTTATAATATTTAAATTTGAATGATTATTTTTAAAGTTTGAAGATTTATTGTAAGAATATTTAGGATTTAATTTTGAATTTTTATTTGTTAAATTATTAATTTTAGGATTTATCTGGATTGGTTTTAAATTCTTCTTACTATTATGATTATCTTGATTATTTAATTTTGAATTATTAAGTAAATTTGAACTATTTAACTTATCTTGATTGTTATTAATTTTATCTTGTTTGATTAGATTTTTATTAATTTTTGGATTTATTAAATTAATTAAAGTTTAATTATTTAATTTATCATTATCTTAATTGAATGAGTTAAAGAATTAGTCTAATTTTTTATTTATTTGTGTTAAATCTAGATTAATTAAATTTGAATTATTAATTATTGATTTGGTTAAATTTAAATTAGTCAAATTATTATTTAATTCAGATTTTTTAATTGATTTATTCAAATTAGATGAATTTTCCTTATTTATAGGATTTAAGTTTGAATTTTCTAATTGATTTAATTTATAACTATTTAATAAAATTTTAGATTTATTTGAATTTGAATTTTTTTAATTATATAAATTTTCAGATTTATCCAAATTTGAATACTTCAAATTATCTAAATTTAAATTATCTAAATTTTCTAATTTATTAATTGTTGAATTAGTCAAGTTGACTTTTTCAACCTTATCTAAATTTTCAGAAAAATCTAAATTTTCAAAAATAGTAAATCTAGCATACAACTTAGGGGTATTTTCGTAATTATGCAAACATATCGGAATCACATCCTCCAATTCTGGTTTCTTTTCCACCGTCTTCCTCTCCGGGAACCGGTTTTTGTAGTGTCCACGTTTTTGACACTTGAAGCATGTGATGTGATCTTTGTATCTCCGGGCTCCTGACATCGGTTACTCTTTTGCCGTTGGTGGTGCCGTTCGAGTCTTACGAGTAGGACATTAATTTTTTATAGTGCCCTCTCTTCCTCATTTAAAACAAATAATATGCAATTTTAAACGAACTTTAAAATTATCTTTCTCCCTCTCCATTTTTGTCTTCTTGCTCTCTTGACAATGAGTCCAATCAAGACTAGACCTGCTCTGATACCAATTGTATGATCTTGTAACATGCTAGAGGGGGGGGGGGGGGGTGAATAGCGCGTTGTTGTTTTTTCGTTCGTTCATTTCTATCAAAGTACTAAGGAACGGATTAGTAAAAGATGAAGGGGATTCACAGATTTACTTGATTCCTAACCCCCCAGGGTTAGTACGTCCAAGGCCTATGTACGGGAGTCGCCCGTCCACTAGTGGTCTCTTTTTCGAAAATTATTCGGAGGCGGAGAAATCCGTCTTACAGTTCGTATAAATAATACAATAAATGAAAGTAAAGTAAGACGAGTAATGAAAATAAACCAAACACTTAGTCCCGATCTAGAAGTCCTGAGCGCCGCACACTCCTTCTAAATCTTCCCCATTGCAAGTGTCCGACCTCGTTCGCGTTCAGAATCACCACTAGAAGGAAAGGAGAGCTTGTAGTTGATTGTTCTGGTTGTGTACGTCCACCCTCCTTTTATAGCACCTTCAGGTTGACTGGAATCTATCTCAGGTCGACTCCACGTAGATCGTCGATCCACCTTATCCGCGGCTGACTTGGCCTTCCGGTCGACTGGAACCACCATTCAGGTCGACTCCAATCTAACGTGGCGGATTTGGATAGACTTCGGCTTCTATAGTGTTTATCCACCTCCGGTGGACTGGAATCAATATTTCGGTCAATTGGAACTAGTTGACTAAGGTTTGACATGAGTTGATCCGGTCTTGGTTTAACTGCTTTTGTTTGCTTCACCTCTGTTTTCTCCATCTTGCTTCCAACTTCTAGTTCCTACAAGACAAGCAAACAAACAAAACAACCTAAACTTACCTTGTGGGTCTAACTTCGGATTTCTATCGAAATCCTGGGTTAGTCTGACGCTTACTATTCCATTCCGGGAACGCGCCCTTACCCACTTTACTCGGGAGAAGTTTTGCCAATAGGTCCTCCAGACTTGGTGGACTTCCCTCTTAGCTTTGTCCTTGGCCTCTAGGAATTTTCTGTTGTGACTCGGTCCTCCAGATCGCCCAGACTTCACCAACCCTCTGGTCCTCCTAATCGTACCCAATTGGACTTTGACCATGCTTCCCGGTCCTCCGACATTGCATGGACTTGCACCTGATGCACTTGACCTTGCTAAGACTTCTGCTTGATCCTTCAAATCAGGACTTGCCTTTGCCTGGCTTACAACTAGGACTTTCCTTTGCCTAACCTATAACTAGGACTTTTCCTTGCCCGATCTTCTAGATCAGGACTTCCATTGCCTAGTCTAACCGACTAGGACTTCTCGCTAGTCATCTGGTCTGACTAGACTTCACTCACTCACATCCAAACATCAGGTTCTGTTTGGATCAACCCTTGGTCAAACTGATCAGACCTAGGTGTATTGTCAAATATTGAAACTCTAGGCAAGATCTGATGTTTTTTGCACCAACATCTACGTGGGATTTTTCATCATGATGATATGGAGGTTTGACAAGTAATGAGTATTATAAATTTAAGATGCACGGTAATTTAACAAAATAAGTAGGAAATTTAATGAACGATGATGAAACAAGTAGAAATAATTCAATCAAAAAATAATGTGTAATAAGATGATGATAAAATGGACAAGAATAATGAGAAAATTAGATAATGCACATGAAGCAATTCATCTACTCAATTAAATAATAATACTTTTGAAAGAAAGAACTACCCTATGGATTGATGCGAGCCTTTCTTGTTGTAGAATTTTCACTTTAAAGTTCACAGACAAATTTGATCTCCTCTACTTGTGATCTCCTATTGTCGTGAGGAAACAATGATGATGACAATTACAAAGATTGGGAGGTGATGATGCACGACGATGATGAATTTGATGATGTGCGAAGATGAAGAGACAATTTAGGAATATAGTTAGAACCAAAGAACGTGTGAAAATACAAAATTAATGATGGTGGTGGTGGAATAAAATGATGAATGTTAAAGATTTTACTAGATGTGCAGAGGATGTGGTGGAAAAAATGACATGTGATGATAATGAGAGTAGAAAATTCAATAAAAGTGATGATGGAGAAAATGGAACAACATTGCTCAATAATGAGGTTGTGGTGGGCAGATTAGTAGTGAAAAAGGGAAATAATGATTGTGTGGAGAGGAAAAAAGGCGTGACTGAAAATATGACAAATATGATGATAGTGGTTGTGGAATGAAAAGTGATGGTTGGGAAAAACAATAATGGTTAAGATGAATGGAAAAGTATTGAACATTAAATTAGGAATTCGGCTCTGATACTATTTGATGCATCACAGTGAAAGGATAATGATACGATCCTTGCATAGAGGAAAGTATGCCGATTTTCACCCAGAGAAAAAAAATTGAAAACTTTATTAACTCAAAACTTGATCAATATATGAGATCCTAACCCTTTTTTATAATTTGATCACACAACCTATTCTTTATAAAATAATAGATTTTTCTAATAGAATCCTAATTTTTCTAATAAAACATAACTTACTCTTTCAAAAAGAAATAAAAGAACTTTTTAAAGTTTCAATTATAAAAATTAATGACTTGGACAACTTTGTAATAGAATCCTAATTATCCTAATAAAACTTGACTGACTCTTTTAAAATTTTCCAATAAATTATAAAAATTAATGACTTAGATAACTTTTAATAAAATTAAGACTGCGTTATTCTTCTGAACTAAAGGGAACATGACTCTGTCAAGTGAGAAAGTGGAGTAGTTGTGAAAGCAAGACACCTTTTTAGTTGAGTCATACAATTGTTGATTTATTTCTTTAATTGTTTTCTTTTTGATGTCAATGTGTTTCCTTGTTTGGTCAAATGGAAGGTGGAATAGTTGTGAAGCGGAGGTGTCTTTTTTATTGAATTAATAGTTGTTGGTTTATTTCTTCAATTAGTCTTTTTGATGCCAATATGGTTTCTTGTTTGCATTATCCCCTCTTGGATTAAATATCAAAGGCCATCCCATTATTATCATTAAATTTGTTAAAAAATTGAACACCAGAACTAATTTGTTGAATTCAAATCCCTAAAATTTGGATATGATTTTGTATGTAAACTGTGGGATCTTGTGAGAGGTCAAAATGACATTTGATTCATTTTGAAGTGATGAGATAAGACCTACATTGTTTGTAGGTTCAAGTCAACTTCGAATTTTACAAAATTATATATGAAAGGCTATGGGCTTTCTAAACTTTGATTCATTCTAACATGATGACATAGGACCTACATAGTTATAAGTCAAAGTCAACTTCCAATCATACAAAATTATATATTGAAGACTTCTGAATTTCTAATAGTCAATGCAAAAATTTTGTTTGGTTTGAAATTTATTTGGACCTTGTAAGCAATTTCTGAACAACCTATTCTTTTTTATAATAAGGAAAACAATATTAAAGGGACCTGCCTGTTTTGATATTTAACGAAAGAGTGCCACCCCCTAAATTATCAATGAAATGGCCTTTGTTTGGTTTTCTAAGACATGATTTTATTTGGAATTTTCTTTTCCATCAGGGCTGTTATGAGGTGGAAGGGGTAGTTATAAGGCATGGAAATATCTAAATGAGTTAGACCATATCCTATTCAAAGATACTGAACACCAAGTGCTAAATAAAAATGTTAATGTAGTATTTCCTATATCTAGTTGGCTATTAGCAACTTGTTCCAATTAAACTTATATTCTGTTACCAAACGATAGTCTTATGATGCTCCTTTGTAGCTATAGGAATTGCAAGGCAAGTCATTATTAAAATTTTATTTTAATTCAAAATAACACTTATTACATTGCAATAAAAGTGTTGGAAATTGATTGTCGTAATCAATTGGACGAAAAATACATGGAGTAAATTATGATATTCATCGGTTTGGTTTAACCTAATCAGACTAGGCCATTAGCTCGTACAAGAGCATGGTCTATGGATGTGGATGCAGAAACACGAACTTGAGTATGTGCAAATGTTAGTTCGTATGTGACCAAAATCAAGGAATTTTTAAGATGAATGAAAATTGTGAAAAATAGAAGAATGATAGTGTCGATTAGCACTACTAGAAGTAGTGTCATTCGACACTTGCTTGCACGGTGCCAAATGGCATTGCGGGAACAATGTTGTTTGACATTGTCCTGGTTAGTTTCCCTTGGCTGTGAAGAGAAAAAAGATTTGTATTGTCTCTCCCATTAAGATAAATATTCTATTTACACACTCTGTTCATACTTGTTCACATTACCTCTACTCTGTTCAAAAAAGGCTTTAGACTTTTTGAAATTTGATTTATTTTGAAGTGATGATGTAAGACAATGTTTGCAGGTTAAAGTCAACTTCTAATTATACAAATTTATATATAAAAGGCTTTGGGCTTTTTGAAATTTGTTTTGTTTTGAAGGAATGACATAAGACCTACGATGTTTGTAGGATCAAGTCAACTTCCAATTGTACAGAATTCTTAGTAAAAAGGCTTTGGATTTTCTGAAGTTTGATTATGTAAGAGATACATTGTATGTTCTAGTCAACTTTAATTATGTGTAAAAGGTTTTAGGATTTTTGAAATTTGATTTATTTTGAAATGATGACATAAGACTTACACTGTTTGTAGCTTCAAGTCAACTTCCAATTATACAAATTTATTTATAAAAGTCTTTGGCTCTTTGAAATTTGATTTATTATGAAGTGATGAGGGGACCTTTATGTTTATAGTAGGTTCAAGTCAACTTCCAATTATACAAAATTTTATGTAAAAGGCTTTGGCTCTTTGAAATTTGATTTATTATGAAGTGATGAGGTAAGACCTTTATTGTTTATAGTAGGTTCAAGTGTCCCCGGGGCAATGGTGCAACGGTAGGAATCCGAGTTGTGACCCAGGGACCCGCGGTTCGATCCCCAGCTACGGCGTATTTGCAAGAATTTTCTTCCAAATGGGGAACGCAATCAAAGGAAGATTTACCTGGTGGTTGGGAAATGGGACCGGGCCGGCCATCCCCACGGATTGAGTCCATGAGACTGACTGAGATTTATCATAGTAGGTTCAGTCAACTTCCAATTATACAAAATTATATATAAAAGGCTTTGGGCTTTCTGAGAGTCAACACAAAATGTTTGTTTGGTTTGAAATTTATTTGGACCTTGCAAGCAATTCCTGAACATTTTTTTTTAAAAATAAGGAACAATATTAAAAAGGGACCTTGCCTTTTTTGATATTAAACCAAAGAGTGGCACCCCCTTCATAATTTGGAAACGGCCACCCATTTGTTTTTTTCCTCTAATAGAAATATTCTAAAAGAATTTAACTATCATTTGATAGTTTTCTTCTACATACAAATTAACTATCATAGAAATTAACTAATTTATCAGTGAAATGACTTTGTTTTTTAGGTGCAAAACCCAGAAGACATTCTTGATGCTAAACGCCTTGTTTTTCCTGGTGTTGGGGCCTTTGCAGCAGCAATGGAAGTGTTAGAGCGAACTGGGTAAAGGCAATCTTTTTATCATACCTTGTATTTATCAGAGCATGATGCCCATGTAGGCTTCTACTGTTCATTGTTGGACTTAGTAATTTGATGGATTAAATGACTCTGTATTTGCGAAGTTTAAATGACTTCACCCCAATATTTGCCCATATTGGGGTTTTCACAGCAAACTGCCTATGGCTCGTTTCATGCTTTTGGTTATTTGGTAACTCAATTTTTCTGCCACCTTGTTAGAGTATGCTAGTTCATTCTTTTGTATGGTTAAGAATTTTTGTCAACCACACAGATCCTTTGTTTTGTATTTTGTCTGCTTTCTTCTGTATATTCCTTCTATCACTGTTACTTGAAGAATTTATCTTGTTCTTTTGGCTGTTTATACAACACTTGTAAAGGTTTTCCTCTCTGATATTTGTCATTTGAAAAATTTTAACATACTCTTTTGCACTATACTTACCATTTTATAAGAGTTGCTTTATCATTCTTGAATTTTTGTGCGCTCATGTTGATGATCTTTAGATATGTGCTTATTTTTTCTACTCAATTTATGTTTTACTTACTCATGTTCATTGTCATTAAGGATGGCTGAAGCACTTTGTAGATACATAGAGAGTGATCGTCCATTTTTGGGGATTTGCCTTGGGCTTCAATTGTTGTTCGAGTACAGTGAAGAGAATGGTCCAGGTGGAAATTGAAATTCCTTTCGGATTTTTCTTTTCTTTTTTAGCTCCATTAACAAAAATGTTCATGAACAGGAAGATCAAAGTATTCTTTCCTAAACAAACCAAGTTTTTTTCAAAAGAATAATTTATTCTGTGTTTCAGTGTAATTGTATTATCCATTGCATGAGTTTTACTGCTACTTATTAACTTATAATTTCTATCACAATGGTCTGTGTGTAAGAAAGGTATCTCTGAACGCCCTCAACTGACTCTCATGAAATTATCTTTCCAATATACTATGTTCCATAGTTCCTTTTTTCTCTTGTGCTGATACACAAGTCATATTTCTGATCTTTCTTTTTTCTTGTCCTAAATGATTCTGAGTAACATTTATTTGTGCAGTAAAAGGTCTTGGTTTGATACCTGGTGTTGTTGGACGTTTTGATTCATCAAATGGTCTCAGAGTACCTCACATTGGCTGGAATGCTTTGCAAACCACCAAAGACACTGAAATTTTGGATGATGTTGGAGGAGGTCATGTCTATTTTGTTCATTCCTACCGTGTGATGCCTGTATGTTTTCTCCAGATCCAACAATCAGACTAACACATTCTCTTATTTTTGTTTAATGAAGAGTCTTGCCTAAATTATTCTTTGCAAAAATTTTGCTTAGTCAGATGCTAACAACGAGTGGATTTCATCAATATGTGATTATGGTGATAGCTTTGTTTCATCTATAACAAGGGGTAATGTGCATGCTGTCCAGTTTCATCCGGAAAAGAGTGGAGGTAACATTCTTCAAACATTATATGTTACAAGTCAATATTAACATTTTTGTTTATATTTGCAACAAGCTTGAACTTGATTAATACTTTCATTACATTTCTTGCTGAAATTTTTTTGAGATCACAACTATTTCTAATCTAATAGAAGATTACACTCTGTACACTTCCAGATTCCTTATGTGGTAGTTTGCAAACAACCTAAGCTGACTAGCTTCGGAACTGAGTATGTCATTATGAGGATATAGGATGTGGATGCCATGTGCAAGTTGGTTATGATTTGACATTTATCTTGTGGATTATTTTAATTGGTGATAATAAAGAAGAATGATGTTGAGTTTTTGGTTACTGTAAGTTGTTATGGAAATGGGTGCTTTTCTCCTATCTTTCTTAATTCAAGCACCTGGAAGGAGGGTGAGGAAATTAGAGAATGATTTTATAGAGGTAATTTTGGGCTTTTCTATGTTGTTTAATTCCGAACTGTTGAATGTGGGATTGATTTTGTTGTCTGACTTCCTCAGTAGGACTGGCAATTATCTTCACTCTATTATCAACTCTTCAGGTAGGTTAACATCTTATACGTACATTACAGCTTGTAATTCTTGTAATGATCCTAGTCTATTCTAAAAGAAGTAGATATTGATGAAGATGCCATTAATAGAAAGAATGAATGGTGAAATGCTGAAGGAGCTTCTATAGTTTTTTTTAATCGCTGTCTGCTCAGGAAAAAAGGAAAGTTTTATAAGATTGACATTACCATGCTTTATGGATCAGCATATTGGACTGTTAAGGTGCAACTTGTACAAAAGACTAATATAACATTGATGAAAATGTTAAGATATGTGTGGTGTTACTAAAACGGATTAAATAGAGAATATTACTAAGACCCCTTAAGTGTAGGTTCAATATTTGACAAAAGAAGGGAAAATAGGCGGAGATGATATAGAGACTTAAAGGCACCAATAGTTTCCATAGTTAGAAGAGTTTAAACTATTGGAATAAAAGGTACGAGGGGTCGGAATTGAGTTGAATGTTGCTAGTGATAAAACTTTGTTTAGAGATTAGCAAGGGATAAGATCCATATAGCCAATCCCAAATAGTTAGGACAAATATAGCTTGGCAATGATGATTTCTTTCTGTTTGTATGTTTAATATATAGTCTGGCAGAATCCTCCTTCAGTGTCTAAAAAAATTCAACTTTTAGTTCATATTCTATTGTTAGCCCCTGCTAGTAAAATAACTTTCTGTACTGTGGTTCTCTAGATGTCGGGCTGTCCATATTAAAGAAGTTTCTTGACCCCTCTTCATCTTCAAAGACAAAGGTATACCTGGTATTCCAATATGGTCGTGTTCTCTACATGATCAACATAGTTGTACAATCTGATTAATTGTGCTTGTAACCTTTTAGAAACCAGCCATTCGTAAAGCAAAACGACTTGCAAAGCGAGTGAGTTCTTTGATCTAGTTGACATGGATATTTAGGTGCCTATTTATTCATGACTATGTAATAATTGCTTCTTTTTTGTAAAGAAAACTTGACACTGTTATGCAGGTGATTGCATGCCTTGATGTGAGGGCAAATGATAAAGGGGATCTTGTAGTTACAAAAGGGGACCAGTATGATGTAAGAGAACAGTCAAATGAGAAAGAGGTATGCGAAATTTCTAAAAACAACCGTATAGATATGTATATATTTGACTCTTGGGCCTATAGTGATAGGCAGCTGTTCATAGTTCCCTTTTGGCAGACTTGATATTTGGTGTACAAAGTCTAAGAATGCCTTCTCCATTTCATGATCTAAATACAACTTTTGATCTGGAATTTGTTTGAACTACTAAGTTGTGATACCATACTTAGGCCTGGAGTGTAGTTGAGAAAGTATTAGTCAGTTTAGTACTTTTAGATTTTTAGCCTGTTGTTGGAGAGGAAACCCGCAATAGACAGCAGTGCCTGATGAGGAGGGAGTGAGGTCTGAGGATTGAGATGGAAAATGGTGGTGAAAAGATTCTTGTATATGGTTCATTTGAATAAATTAGCCTTTTATAAATGTGAAAAGAATTGCTGCTATGCTGAATCCTTTCTTGTAGTTGAATTTGTTTACTTGAAAATTTTAGCAATTATTTAGAATTCCGACTTAGCTGGCAAATTCATTTGGTCTCTAATTATTATCATAATGATGATCCTTGTGAACCTCATATTACACTTCATGTTTGCACAACTCAAGTTGTAAACTGAGTTATGTTTATATGGGAATAACCATGGTATGGATCACAAATGGTTTCAAGATCCGACATTGATTCTGATTTGGGAGCCTATTTCAGATGGGGGATGAAAGAAAAGGCATTAGGCATCTGTAGAGTTGTTGGGTAGTTTCACTTACCTTAAACCTGTAAGCCTAGAGCAAGTGGAATAAGAAAGCTCTCTAAATGAACTTGAGACAAATACTTTTGCTTTAAACGTTTGATCTTTCTCTTCCTCACTTTCCTTTTGAGTACACTTTCTTATTTTGCTTTCATGTCAATAGGTTAGAAACCTTGGCAAGCCAGTGGATCTAGCAGGTCAGTATTATAAGGATGGCGCTGATGAGGTATACACTTGTTAAACACATTTCCTTATTATTCTTTTAACATTAAAAATATTTCATTCGAAGTAATTGTTCAATATTCCAGGTTAGTTTTTTAAACATAACTGGTTTCCGTGACTTTCCCTTAGGAGATTTGCCAATGTTACAGGTCTGCAAAATAAGCATGCTTTTGCATTATTGGTATTAGGATAGTTGTTTTTATGCTAAACTACTTGTTCCTTCACATGTATGCTGAAAAGATATTGCGCTACACTTCGGAAAATGTTTTTGTACCACTAACGGTTGGTGGTGGGATACGAGACTTCACAGATGGAAACGGAAGGTTGTTATTTTTCTCTGCTTTGTAGAACTATGCTGATATCTAGCATGTGGAAGATCTTTTTCTTTCCTACTGTGATAGAATGCCATTTGTCATACCGTCCTTTAAGCTGATGCCTATATAAGATTCTACACCCATTAGGATAATGATTTGTTGGATTGAACAGGCTGGACTTTCTTCATTCTGTATACTAGAAAGCATATGATTTGTGATTTATTTGACTTGGATAAGTGGAAAAACATCATCTATTTTACAGTCCTATGCAGACAACATATTCATGTTTGTTTTCCTTTTTAGTATCAAGTTCTTGTCAAATTCTCTGGGTTTCTCTGGACTTAGTATTCTTCTGCAGATACTATTCGAGCTTGGAAGTCGCATCTGAATATTTTAGATCGGGTGCAGATAAGATATCAATTGGAAGTGATGCAGTTTACGCTGCAGAAGAGTATTTAAGAACTGGAGTAGGCAGCTGATATATGCTTTCCTCTGCATTCACTCTTCACCATTATCCTTTGCTAATCTTACCCTTGTACATGTTTAAGGTGAAGACTGGGAAAACCAGCTTGGAGCAGATTTCTCGTGTTTATGGGAACCAGGTTGACATTTCATGTTTATTTTTTTGCTTATCCCCTTCCTACGTTTGTTGCACCTATATTTCAGCTGTTCTCTGTACCTATCACTGTCTTTTTTTTTCTCCCAATCTTAACCTGTTCAATGAAAGTATGTGAAAGGTTAATTGTTTACTGAGGATGCATTTCTTATATCTTGATCATCAAGATAAATGTTTCGATGATGCTTGTCTTATAGAGAGTACGACTCAAGTTGCATTCCTTGTCATCTTCTTTTCTTGATATTCACTATTGTGTAAAAAAAGACTTTGAATTTTGTGCAGTATACATCTGACTTTCTAAAAAAACTATGACAATGATAATGTTTATTGTTGATACTATTAACTCCATCAGGCAGTAGTTGTGAGCATTGACCCTCGGAGAGTCTATGTCAGGAGCCCTGATGATGTTGAATTTAAGACCATTAAGGTTTCTTCCCCAGGTACTATATAATTATAATGTAGCCTTTCTTGCTCCTTTTAGCTCCACCAATTATTGCTTTTCTCATGATATGTTATTTCTTCTTCCATGATAACTTCAGGTCCCTCAGGTGAAGAGTACGCATGGTATCAGTGCACAGTAAGCTTTTCATTTTTTATGCACATTATTTTATCTAGCCATTTATTTGGTTATAGATTTTTTCAAATTACTCTAGATTCTTCAACCCAGGATTTGAAATTTCGAGCCGTATCGTACGATATGGACGAAATTTTTCGTTCCGTCGATGGATCGGCACCGGCACCGCGATTCCGGCAGGGAGATGCCTCAGGAGGCGTCGCGCGGCCTCAGCGACGCCTCCGGAGGCGTCTCTCGAGCCCGACGACGCCACCGGAGGCGCTGCGCGGGTCCGACGACGCCACCGGAGGCGCCGCCCGGGTCCGGCGATGCCACCGGAGGCGTCGCGTGGGCCTGGCGACGCCTCCGCGCGCGGGCCGCACGTGACCGAGTCGCTGCAGTCACGATTTTTTTTTATTTTTTAACTTAGGGCTTAATTATGATTTTAATAATCAATTCCTAGCTATAGTTGGGATAATTTAAATAGGTTTTATTAAAATCTATAAAATTATCTTATTATTTTTTAAAAATATTTTATTTTAATTAATATATTTTTTATTTTTTAATACATTTTTTATTTTAAAAATTGAAACTATACCGGCACGGTACAATACAGTATCGAAACTGTATCGTTCTGGTCCGAGACCGAAACCTCGGCACGGCTCGATATTTTAAACCTTGCTTCAACCCAAACTCGTAACTAAATTGGATCACTTTGTGTTAACCTTAGATGAACAAACAAGGTCTTCAAATCTTTCTCGTTTGATTTGACCTTTTCTTGTGCAGGTCAATGGTGGACGTGAGGGTCGGCCTATTGGAGCTTTTGAGCTTGCAAAAGCTGTTGAAGAACTTGGAGCCGGAGAAATACTACTGAACTGCATAGACTGTGATGGTAATTTTTCTTACATGGAGGTCAATAATCTTACAGCACATTCTTCTTTCTATTAATATGCACTAGTCAGTCATGGTTAATGTAGAAACTACTAAATTGTCATTGTTAGCAAATGTTCTCCTCGGTGCACTGTACTGATATGACATCGTTTACCTGAAAAAATTTTCATAAGAGACTTGTTTGCAGGTCAGGGTCAAGGATTCGACATAGACTTAATCAAGTTGGTATCTGATGCCGTCACGATTCCTGTAATTGCGAGCAGTGGTGCAGGTGCTGTCGAGCACTTCTCTGAAGTCTTTGAAAAGACAAATGCATCAGCTGCACTTGCAGCTGGAATTTTCCACAGGAAGGAGGTAATTTCATAACTCCATATCTTTTACTGATTATTTTGATGGTATAACTGACAAGAAGCTATGTAGACAAGCTTGCAACCTAGCAATCTGAAAATAGATTAGAGATTTTTGTATGATTAGTTTCTCCAGTGTTGTTGATGGATTAAAAAGAAACTTTCACTCAATGTTCTGTATAAAATGAAGATTAATCTTTTAATTTCGACATGCAGGTTCAGATATTGTCAGTCAAAGAACACCTGCTGCAGAAAGGCATAGAAGTTAGAGCATGCGATGGGCATTAAGGACGGATGTGCCATGAATCAGCTTAGGATTTAGAATCTACCTGGTCTTGCAAGTTTTTGTACTATTTCAGCACAAAAAAACTGGCACCATTGTGCGCGTCTGGATGTTGTCTTTTGAGATGTTGCTTCCCAAGTTATTTAACTGTAAGAAGTGGAAATAAACCATTAGATTTTAGTCCTATTTGCTTAGGCTATGTTTACTTAAAGGACGAAATCATTGACGGTGAAGGGGACAGATTGTAAGGGAGTCAAGCTATGTTTTTTTTTTCGTTTACTAGATGTAGAATTAGTTGAAAGATGGATTTGCAATCCATTTGTGGATCATCTCTGCATGTCCTCTATTTTGTGTTGTGAGCCCAACATTGAGCTTGCAGCCTTTACCTTTCTCCTAAAATCAATTCCATTGCCTTGAGAACACCTTCCATTGTTGTCTTGACTCCAATGGTGATGCAACTTGATCATGAGCTTGTGGTACTCGCTTGGTTGTAAGCTCATGGTTTGTGAGCCCATTAGTTGCCTGGTTGCAAGTTCAGGTTTGCTTGGGAGCCCATTGATTGCCTAACTGTGAGTTTGTTGGTGGCTGCAAATTTGTCAATTTGCATGTTTTTTTCCCATTCTTTCCTTCTTTTTGACAATGAATTCTCATGGTTTGCTCGTGAGCTCATTAGTCGCCTGGTTGCAAGTTTAGGTGTACTGTGACCTGACCATGAGTTCGCCATTGACTGAGTTTGTCAGCTGCAAGTTCATCGCATATTTCTTTCTTTTCTTAAATTCAAGTAAAGTCAACAATTAAGTCAAACAAGTCAACAAGTAAACATAAGTAAGCTTAAAATAAACTTAAAAGAGTTGACTGCATAACAGCAAAATAAGTCAAAATTAATCAAACGTCTAAATATATAGTTAAAATCTAGTTTGAAGGAGGGGTGTTGGTTTGCATGATAGGAGCGAAGAAGATTCATCGTTTCTAAATGTCTAGCATGTTGTTATTTGATAACGGGCATTTTTATCTGTTTAATTAGAGTTATTTTGAATCGATTTGATCATATTTCATGTTAATAAATTAGATTTTGGGTTGATTAATTATGTTGGATGGATTGTTTATCTTTATTATATTTTGCATGAATTTATGGAAATTCAAGGATATTAATTTGGTGTCTTTTATTTTGCAGGAAATTAGGATGGTCTTAGTTTGAGTTGGGCTCAAATTAATTTTAATTTGCTCAACCAGATCAAAAGTTGGGATCTAATCAGTTTAAATCAATCAGATTCAATTAAATAAATTCAGACCCGAGTTAAATCAATTCATCCCCAATCCATTTGCATTGTATTGATCCAAAGCAAAACAAGAGTCAACCCATTTAATTCAGCCGACCCAACACCTAAATCAGCAATTAAGCCCAGTCCAAATCAAAAGCCACCGGTGCACTTGATTTGATTTCGAACGGTTCATCAGCGTCGGTTCAGCGCTGCGTTAAAAGTCAAAGCCCGGTTCACAGATTTGGGGGCTCACTCGCGATTTTGGGAAGCTACAGTGCTTCCCAAATCGCGAGCACTGTCCATCGTTTCCTTCTCCTCTTCGCCGTCGCGGTCTTGAGCCCCACCGTGTCCCTCTTCCTCCTTCCGATCAGTGCAAAGCAAGGGCGCAGCTACCTCCGATTGCCGAGTGTCGACGCCCACAGAAGGTTTTGCCGTGAGCTTCGGTAACATCTTCTCCCTTCCTCTGTCGTCTAGCTTCTGCCGTTGTGAGGGTTCTCCAACGTTGGCAGCTAACGACAGCTCCCTCATCCGCCTCCTCCGAAGAGCCGGAGTTAGCCGGTCCTGTCTGTGGTTCAGCAGGATTCCGTCGGACTCTGTCTGTGGTTCAGTAGAGGTCGCCGATCGTCTTTGTCGCCACTGCCACCGGAAATGGGGCAAGGTAAGGGTCGGTTTCCAGTTCCTTTTCCTGATTGTTCTGTCTGTGGTTCAGCAGGGCATCAGACCAGCGTCTGAGGACCCAAGCCTGTGTCTTCTCCGATTATGCTGTGCTGTGGGCGATTCGCTCAGCAAGCTTCGCCGTCCCGTAGGTGCTTTCAACTGGAGATGGCTGAGGTTTTCTGTTCTGTGCCGGTTTGGAGAGGGAAGAACCCCAATTCCTACTCCATTGTCATCCATTTTTTTCCTCCGTTACTACTCTATTTTTTTTCTTTTTCGATTGCTGTTTAATTGCTTTGTGTTGTGTCATTTACAGTATCAAAACCCCCCCATGAATAATTCTTAGCTAACTGTGCTTCTTAACCCTAATTGCTAACTCTCATTCTAACTCTAACCTTAACTCTAATCTCAATTCTAACACTAACCTTAAGCCTAAATTCTAATCTAACTCTAATTGTTTTTGGGGTTTGTTTGCTTTGTTTGTAACAAATTTCCTCAATGCAAGACCCTCAATTATGCTTTGGTTTGAAGTGCATGAGATGTGTATCACAATCATGAATATGTGCTAGTTATATGTGTTCCACTTGGATTTTGATAGCTTTGATTTTGGTGATGATTGATGATGTAAATATGGATTGGTTATCTTTGTAAGGTTGGGATTCAATTATTGTTTAGCTAGATATGGTAATCACTGGTTTGAGTGGATTGAACAGCATGTATTTGTTAGGATCGGTTGGTTCGCTAGAGGGGGGTGAATAGCGTTTCTCGACTTTTCTTGTTCTTTCTCTGCACAGAGATTAGCGGAAGCAAAAATATAAAAGAGAAAGTAAGAGATCAACGCTAACCCGGTTTGTTTACATGGTATCCACCTCCGTAGAGGTGACTAATCCAAGGATCCACACGCACGCACACACCCGATACACTATGAATCTTCTCCTTCTCGAAAACCTCGAAGGCGGAGAAACCTTTACAACTCTTTAGATCTCCTCAAGAATGATATGAAATATTGTTTGTGAGGAGAGAAAAAGAAAGCAGAGAATAGAGAACAAACAAGTTCTCAGAAGAAGCGCAAAGAGACAGAAAATGGTGAAGATTCTTTATCAATTATCGAGCAGGCTTCTTTTATAACTCTGCAACATCAGACGACTGCTGGCAGGGCCAGTCGACTGATGCCTTCAATCGGCAACAAAATCTCGCATTAAAGCGCATTAAGTGCTTGCCAATTTTCTGCAACGTTTAAATCACAGTCGACTGTTCCAAGACCAGTCGACTGGCAACAGTCGACTCACCATAACACCAGTCGACTGCCCAGTCGACTCCTGTCTTCCTCTGGCTCGACTGATTTCTCTGTGTGCGTCTGATTTATGAGCAGTCGACTGCTGGCAGGGCCAGTCGACTGGTGAAGCTGAAAAATCACATTTCAGCTTCTCCTGACCTAGACCTCGGCCTTCAAACATCTTCCACAGCCTCATGCCTTCCCTGCACTAGCTTGAGATGCTTCCATCAGCTTCGTCATGTCAAGTCCTTGCCAAGACTACCCACTTGGACTTTTCCTTGCCAAGACTACCCACTTGGGCTTTTCCTTGCCAAGACTTCCCACTTGGACTTTTGCTTGGCAAGACTACCCACTTGGACTTTTGCTTCTTCTCTTCATATCCCTATCTCTAATCTTCCTTAGGCGCCGACCCTATCAAAGGAAAGAATCCTTTCAAAGTCGCGCCACCTAAAGAATGGAAGAAGGAAGAGACTTAGAGACCAAAGAGGAAAAGGACCTCCCCTTCTTCTTCCTCTTCGTCTTCCTCTTCTCCTTCTTCTTCCTCTTCTTTTGGCCGCCGGCCCTAGCAAGGAATAGATCCTTGTGCGTCGGCCCTAGAAAGGGATAAAGGGAGAAGATGGACGCCTAAGCAACCAAGGAAGAGGAGGAGGGGGAAGGGGTGCCGGCCCTAGCAAACAAGGAAAGAAGAAAAGCAAGAAGGGGTGGGCGGCTAAAGGATTAGGTTGTATATTTCTATATCCTCTTTTTGAGCCTCCCCTTCTCCTCTCCTTATATAGCTTTGCCATCTTAGAAAATTTAAAAAGAATCTAATAAATTTTTCTTATCCAGATTTAGTTAGAAAAAAAACCTAATAAAATCTCTTGATAAGATTTGTTAGTTTTCTTAATAAATTTTCTTAATTAAATTTTGTTATTTTCTTAACAAACTTCTTAATAAAATTTCGTTAATTTCTTAACAAAATTCCTTTATTAAGTTTTGTTATTTTAACAAAATTTCTTGAAAAATCATATGAAAATTTTGTTTACGATTTAGAAGAAATAGAATTCTTAACAGAATTTCATAATAGAAATTCTTAACAGAATTTCTTAACAGAAATTCTTAACAGAATTTTTCATAGAAAAATTCTTAACAGAATTTTTCACAAGAAAATTCTTAACAGAATTTTCCAGAAAGAAAAATTCTTAACAGAATTTTTTACAAGAAAAATTCTTAACAAAATTTCCTACCCGAAACTCTTACAGAATTCTCTTAGGTGGATTCGAGGCTTTATCCAGAGGCTACAACAGGGACCTAGAGGAGGAATTGGTTATGGCCTCCTGATGGGCTTGGGCTTCCTGTGTTCTCCCTGAACACCCAACTCAAGTCCATCAATAATAACTCATACCACTAAAGGGTTATTATTGAACTACCGCACCAATCCCATATTATAATATGAGCTCCTTCTTATTATGAGTGCATTAATCTCCCTATGTTTAAGATATCGTATGTCCGTCAATTAATTGAATTACTGACAACTCAATTAATTAACTTCTGAATCCAAGAGTAGTACCACTCAACCTTATTATCATGCGGAACTAAGTCCACCTGCAGGGTTTACATGATAATCCTTATGAGCTCCTCAAGGGGACATCATCAGCCTAAATATTAGGACACAGTTTCTTTCTATAATCAACAACACACCATATACATAGCATTATCTCCCAACTCATCGGGCCTCTTGATTTAAGGAGATAAATCTCACCCTTTGATGAATCAAAGAAATACATACTAAGTATATGTGCTTACTATTATATCAGGATTAAGAGCATACACATCCATAATAACTGAGGTCTAGTTCGATTATATAGTCAGTATAAATCGAACGACCTCAAACGGTCCTGCTCAATACACACAAAGTGTACTAGTGTAATTTAATAGTCAAGATAAACTAATACCAATTACACTACAACTACTCCAATGGTTTGTCCCTATCCATCTTGGTTGTGAGCTACTATTTATAATTTATAAGGAACTGATAACATGATCTTCTGTGTGTGACACCACATACCATGTTATCTACAATATAAATTAAGTGGACAACTGCATTATATAAAATGCAGACATTTGACTAATGTGATTCTTATTTCATATTATTTCAAGATAGATGTTTATACAAAAGTTAGGCTTTTAGTATACATCCCAATAGAATGTTGGTTAAACATGTTCGAGTTGTATAGGATGTGTTGTGTTGTGTTGTAGATTGAAATAATGATTGTGAATTAATAAATGTGAATTGTAAATTGTTTGTGTGTTATTATTACTTATATGTAGTGTAAATTTGTGTATATAAGATTTATAGTGATGTTGTATGATGACTTGTATTAATAAATAAGTCATTGAACATGTAAAAAGAGTTGTACAATCATTTGGTGTATAGGTTTGTTTTGTAAATTATTGTATATGTTTGTTTCTTAGTAGTGTAAATTGAATTGTTGTTTAAATAACATTGTGGTTAGGAAATTGTATTTTAGTATTTGATTTTGTATGATGTACAATGTAGTATAATGTAATTTGTATGTTTGTACATGTTGTAGGAATGCACGTCATGTTGTACTTTGTATTTGTATGTGGAACTAGGTTTGTTAGTGTTGTATATAAATGTGCTTATTGTGTTATCATGTTTTGGCATGTGCAAATTATTGTTTGATATTGTAGATATGTTGTTTAGATGTATATTGTTAGTGGATGAGTTTGTACAATGTAAATATGTTGTTGTTTGAATACATGTATGATTATGGAATATGTATTCTGTATACTTAGGATTCTTTTGAATAAATAGTAGATAGTTAGGATAAATAAAACACAATAAAACCCCTACACCAAATGTCTATAATAACTTCCGGTCATTGAGTCCAAGAGAGACGACCCTGACCTCTCTATATTACCTTAGCGATAATAAAGGATTTGGTACATAAATAATTAATTAATTTTGCTCGGTGTAAGTGACAAAATAAGATAAAAATATATAAATAAAATAATTTCCATACAAACATACCATATCAAAATTTTAGCGTCGTTGTCGAGGACTCACATGATGTTTGTTTATGTTAGACTGGACATTGGTGTTCTTATTTGTTTATTCATTTCATTCATTTGTTTGTTTATTCATTGATTCATTTATTTATTCATTTATTCTTTTATTTTTAATTGTTTAATTCTTTTGATTTCAGTGCCACTAAAGCTTGGTCGTGACTTTTTTATATTGGAGAGATGCACGAAAGTGAAGGGAATTGCACTGAGTCCCTAGGATCACTTTCATCGATGTTATGAATTTTTGAAGTTGGGGCTGAAAAATATATTTTTCAGTTATCAGTCGACTGATGAAGATACCAGTCGACTGATGACTCTGTTAACCTCTATTTTTAACCTGTTTCTTGGCAATTGACAATTCTTTGACCTCCAACTCTTGATGTATACTCTAAAATAACATTGTTGATCAATTGGACTGGTCTAAACCTAAAATTTCGATGTCCAAAATAAAATTATTGGTGCATAAGGGTGTATGATTTTAGGGGGAGCTTGTGCCAAATGTTGGTAAGTTTGACATGTTATGCTCCTTCTTGGATCTTTAAGTCAAAATTTTTATATCTTCCTTATTGGTTTCCGATGTGTTTGATGATTAACAAAAAAGGGGGAGAATGAAGGGTTCAAGTTAGATTTTTAAAAGTCATTCATGATTTAATATTCATGCTAATCATGCTTAGTGATACTTATTGATTTATTATGCTTATGAATGATGATTAATTCAGTTTTTACTGGGATAAATTGTTGTTATTTAATACATGTTGTTTTAAAGACCTAACTTAAACAAATTTTTGTTAAACATCAAAAAGGGAGAGATTGTTGGTGCAATCTTGCCCCAAGTGATTTGGATTTTAATGTTTGGCTAAAATGCATTTAAGTTAGGCAATGTTGGTGATCTAACTTGTGTGGTTTGAGTTCACAAGAAAGTCGAGGTTGGAAGACTTGGCAAAGGATGAAGTCTCGGAGGTGAGGTCTCTTGGCAAAGAATAAAGTCCCAGAGGTACAGCGTCTCTTGGCAAAGGGAGACTTAGCACGACGAAGCTGAGGGAAACATCTCAAGCGAGTGCAAGGAAAGACACGAGGCTTGTGGAAGGTGTTTGAAGGCTTGCGTCAAGGCTAAGGGTTGAAAAAGAACCTGAATGGGGAATTTCAGCTTGAGCAGTCGAGTGGCCTTTGGAACAATCGACTGGTGGTTGATCAGAAGCACACACAGAGTTCACAGAGAGATCAGTTGAGTGGAGCAGTCGACTGCTTACGGTGCAGTCGACTGCTAAGTGATCATTGAGGCGACAGCTGGCTGATTAAATGCAGATTAAAGAGCCGTTGAAGCCCATCAGTCGACTGGCCCTTGGAGCAGTCGATTGGTGTACGAAAAATATAAAAATAGCAAACAACGCTGAAGAATATATACTTCTTTTTCATCATTTTCTCTAACAATTCTTTGACTTTGAAAAGCTTTACTCTTCCTCCTTACTTCACTAATCAATCTTGTGAAAGGAAGAGATTAGTTTGTGAGAGTTTTCTCCACCTTTGAAGCGTGCTTCGAAAAGGAGAGTTTTCATAGTGAAAAGGTCGTCTATGTGTGTGTGATGTGCGTAAGACTTACACACATCTTTTATGCTTTATTCGCTTATCTTTCTGAACTTCATGCTATTTCCTACGTATATTACATCCTTGATCTATGCATTCAGGCATTAATTCCTCTATTTTCTAGTTCGGAGGTCTGCTCGTGTTCTTGGTATTTTTGTAGGACAGAAACGGAGCAAAACAGACAAGATGGAGCATTAATTGAAGACAAGGCAAGACAGGGCCGTGCATCACAGGCACGGCCGTGTCTAACACCTCTAAGGGATCGTGCCTCAATGGCACGGCCGTGCCCCTCAAACAGAAGCTCAACAAGTTCAGGTCGTGCCTCACAGGCACGGCCGTGTCCTCCTCCTGCAGCAGCCAAGACATGGTCGTGTCTCCCAGACACGACCGTGTCTCCTCCACAGTGCCACACTAAGGCATGGCCGTGTCTCCCCAATAGAGGAGTATCTGCCCCTGGCCGTGCCTCATAGGCACGATCGTGCCTCATAGGCACGATCGTGCCTCCTGCTCAGAACACCATATTCAGTTGGCCGTGCCTCACAAGCATGGCCGTGCCTCCACTACAGTAGGCGGCCACACATGGCCGTGTCTCCCAGACACGGCCGTGTGACGGGGGCGTGCTTGACCGATTTTAGTGTCATTTCGTGGAGGCCTATAAATAACCCCTCTTAAGTGCTCTAAAGAGGGGGGAGGACTTTGGAGAGCAAAAGGAGTGTTTTAGAGCCACCGACGCCGCAACTCGGAGCAAAAATCGATGATCCGTTCATCCGTCCGGACTCTTCATCACCTCCATCCACCATTGACGCAGGAGTTGCAATCCGGAGAAGAAGACAACCCTTGATAAGTTTTATTCCTTGATTTCTCTTGGATAAAAAGTATTCTTTACATTCTTCTTCGTGTTGTATTCTCTCCATCATGGAGTAGTCCTCTTGATTCTAGGATGTAGGAGGAATCGAGGATAATGGTTTATTGTAATTATGGATTTGTCAATTACCATGTTCTATGAAATGCATGTGCAGTTTTACTTTATAGATTTATGTCTTGTGTTCAATTAATAATATGTTATTGGATGGTGTTAAATCTATAAGGATAGGGATGATTTGTGGTTTTGAGGATTCTTAGGATCGTATGCCCGGGGTGCCTTGTGACAGGAGGAAAGCCTTATAACCGGACCTTCCGAGGAATTCTTTAGGCTATGATGAGTCTCTATCAGGGATAACTAATGGTTATTGATTATTAGGAAGAGGTCCTTAATCGAATACCTAGTGACAGAGGGTAGGACATCTGGTAATATGCTGGGGCATCTGAGTGACAGCGGGAAAGCCATAACCAGGCTATCTGGAGTCATCTCGAGCTAGCAATCGTAATACTAGAACATTATCGATTTATTCCGAGGAACCCTGACAAGGTATAATTGGATAATTTGGTTAGAATCCCTGCAAATGTGCATGTATTGAGGAATGGTAAAGAATCCATAGACAATCAATCATTATTTCGAGGAATCCGAAGTCCTAGGATCGCCTTCCACACACTGTCACAGTCGATTTCTCTTTGATTGAGGATTAAGAGCACTAGCACTCTCTTTCAACTTCCCCCACACAAACCCAAATCATATTATTTCTCCACTCTTCTTGTGTTAGTTTAGTGGTTAATTCCACGATCCCTATGGATTCGATCTTTTATTACTTGACGACACCCGATACTTGCGGGAGCCTATCAGTGTGGATCCTTGGATTAGTCACCTCGTAAGAGGTAGATACCAAGTAAACAACCGGGTTAGCGATTGTTCTTTATTTTTCATATTTATTTTACTTCCGCTAACATTTTCGTAGAAAAATTTGAAGAATCGCTATTCACCCTCTCTAGCGAACGCACCGATCCCAACACCATATTCCTACATTTAGTGTTCCCTTGACATACCTAAGTATTATTTTTACTAATGTTAGGTGAGATTCTTTAGCATTTGATTGATACCTAGCACACATACCAACTGCAAATAAAATATCAGATCAATTTGCAGTTAAGTATAGTAGACTACCTATTATACTCCTATAGTATTTTAAATCTACTTATTTTTCTTCTGGATCATTATCAATATTTATATTTATTACTATGAGTGTTTTTTTTTTCTTTTACATTTTTCATGCTAAATTTCTTAATTAGCTTTTTAGCATATTTAATATGATAAATGTAGTTACCATCTTTAGTCTGTTTTATTTGTATCCCTAAGAAAAAGTATAACTCACCTACTCAACTCATTTCGAACTCATTTTTCATTAGTTCAACAAATTCATTTAAGAATTTAGTATTGGTTGAATTCAAAAATGATGTCGTCTACATAAATTTAGGCTATGAAGAAGTCCTTTTCTATGGTTTATCAAGATTTTCCACGTTAGCTTGGAGTCGACCTGAATGGATGCTCCAGTCGACCTGAAGGCCAAGTCAACCGTGGAGAAAGAGGATCGCAGTCTAGGTGGGATTGACCTGAGATTGGCTAGAGTCAACTTGAGCATGCTATAAAAGGAGGGGTGACGTCCACAACCAGATCAACGAATTCCAAGTTATTCTCTCCTTCTAGTAGTGGTTCGAAATGCGAACGAGGCCAAGCGTTTGCAACCAGGGAAGATCCAGGAGGAGTGCGTGGCGCTCAGAACTTCCAGATCGGCGAAAGTGTTTGTTTTTATTTCAGTATTACTTTATGTTCTTTAATTACTTGCTTTTATTTATTTAGACTGTAAGATGGATTTCTCCACCTCCGAACAAAGTTTGGAAAGGAGACTACTAGTGGATGGACGCCTCCTGTATATAAGCCTTGGACGTATTAACCCTGAGGGGTTAGGAACCAAGTAAAATCCGCAAGTTCCCTGCATCTTTATTCAATCCGCTGCAAGTTATTCTAATAGAAACGAACGAACAAAAAGCGACAACGCGCTATTCACCCCCCTCTAGCGCATTACAAGATCCTACATTCCCGCATAGCCATAATCCTCAGCCCCCAGGATTTGCTGCTAGGCTACCGGTGTACTTGATCGCCTAGACTTGCACCAAGTATCCGTTCCTCTGACTTGCTTCGATTTTTGTCATGCTTCCCGATCCTCCTGACACTGCTTGGACTTGCACTTGGTGTACTTGACTTTACTAAGACTTCTGCCTGATCCTCCAAACCAGGACTTGCCTTTCCCTAGCCTATAACTAAGACTTTCCTTGCCTAGCTTCACTCACTAGGATTTCCATGCTTAATCTTCCAAATCAGGACTTCTACTGTCCAGTTTAACTGACTAGGACTTCTCGCTAGTCATATGGTCAAACTGACTTGACTAGACTTCACTCACATCCAAACATTAGGTCTTGTTTGGATCAACCCTTAGACCGCCTAGACTTGCACTAAGCATCCGGTCCCCTGACTTGTTTGAATTTTTGTCATGCTTCCCAATCCTCCTGACACTGCCTGGATTTGCACCTGGTGTACTTGACCTTACTAAGACTTCTGCCTGATCCTCTAAACCAGGACTTGTCTTTATGATGAGTCAAGGTTTCCTATGCATTTTTATCAATTCAATTCTGGATTTTTACTTGAAAATAATTATTAAATGAATTGATTTGAATATATTTGTGTCATATGGTATAATTGAAGATAATATTATAAATTCTATAATTTAATGGCAAATTTTACATTAATTAGGTTTATTTGATTTTAGGGCTCAAATCGAGTCAAGTTCAAGCTCAACCAAGATCAAATCGAGTCAAAATTGTCAAATTGATCAAGCCAACATGGAGGACATGATCGAGATCGAGCCCGGTCAAAATTTCAGAATTTTTCGCAAACCCTAAAGCCCTAGATCAAGTCAGATCATCGAAATCAAAATGGACGGCCAAGATGCATTGATTAATCAATGGGAAACTATATAAACAGATTTTAATTGAGGAATTCGGCGCCGCTACTGTGCATCGTCCCGACGCCACCCCTGTTCGGCGACGTACCTCCACGGGCGCCCTCTTCCTCCCAAACCTATTCCGTTGCATTCCTTGGTCTCTGAGGAGCTCGAACCCGGTTCTTTGGGTATCTTCCGGCAGCTGGTTCCGGTGCGGCGGAGAGGGTTTCTTCACCGGCGTTCACCTCTGTTTTCTCGAGTTCCGGCCATCCACAACGCCATCCGACGCCGCGAGTCCTCTGAGGGGTTCTCTGAGGATCGTGTAGCACACCGGAGCCACGATCATTTCAATCGGAGCAAGAGAAGCCAGGGAATCCAGTAATTGCCAGCTGAAAACGCGTCGCACAGTGTTGACTTGGCCGGAGAGGGTTTTTCCGGGCGATTCTTGATGCTGGCAGCGAGCGAAACACTCCGGAGACTAGAAGAAAGCTCCAGAGGGATCAGTGAAGCCTCTCTGAAGGGTTTACCAGCTTGATTGACAACCAAGTTGTGAAGATTGCATTCGAAATTGGAAAGGAGGGAAGAGTTCTGATTTTCGGTTTTCTTTCTTTGCTGTTTCTGAACATTCTAACTTCACTGCAGTTTTAGGCTATCCTTATTAGTTGTTTGAGTTTCTAGTCCACAACAAAATATTAGTAAGAAATTTGACAGTTTTGGTAAACTGTCTGGTCTTAACTTTAGGTTTCCAGTGAAACTCTTGGTTAGATCGACGCATATTGTTCCTCTTCCCAGGAACGCGTTTTCACCTACTCCTCTTGAGAGAATTTACCTTTTGCCAATCCGGTCCTTTAGACCTGTTGGACTTTGCTCAGCTTCTGATTCTTAGCCCCCAGGACTTCCATTGCTAGACGTCTGATTCTCCAAACCTGCCTAGACTTTCTTGTTCTTCGATCTACTAAGTCTTTCTGTCCAGTCCTCTTGACCAGGACTTCCTTGCTTAGTCTCATACTTAGTCCTTTTGACCAGGACTTAATCTAGTCCTCCTGACTAGGACTTCCTTTGCCTAGTCATAACTAGGACTTCTTTATGCTACTTGCATACTTAGATTATTTCATTTTTACTTCACAGACTTAATTTGAACCCTTTACCATTATCAAAATTTTAGTTCGATCATCTGGTGCTTTCTGCACCAATAGCACCAACTTGTACACACTTGCTAGTCTTTGGATTCTTTTTTTCATGCCAAGGATTAAGGTCCTTACATAGAGATGGATTGAACTCGGACTCTAACATTTTACAATACCATTTGCTAGGAAAAGTAAGGATTCTTGTTTTTCTTGTCAGGGAGTAAGGTTCTTATATAGAGCTGGATTGAACTCGGACTCTAACATTTTACAATACCATTTGCTAGGAAAAGTAAGGATTCTTGTTTTTCTTGCCGGGGAGTAAGGTTGAGCTGGATTGAACTCGGACTCCAAAATTTTACAATACCATTTATTAGGAAAAGTAAATCCGAAGTAGAGTTATCTTTCACTTATGCGTCTAGTTCTTTCGGTCACATTAAGTAAAAGTAAAGTAACTTTTAAAAGTAGAGCATCTTATATGACGTCACTACTTATGACTCCATCATAGTGTCTAGATTCCTTTCTTTTGTGGAGTTAAGTGATAGTGTTTTGGGTGAGTTAGCGGTTAAGTAGGTATTTGCTTAGCTGGTCAATTTTTTATTTATCCATTCCTCATTTTTCTTTTGGTAATGTTTGCACAAAGTTTAATGTTGGGTTGAAAACTTATAGGGGAAGAAAACGAAACCCATGTCTCTAGACCAATATATTTTTTAGTATAAATTTTTCATACTAAAAGATATTCGGAAGGGTCATGGTATTTATTCCACAATTAGTAGCTACTTTGTATTGATACTTTTGTTCCCGGGGCAATGGTGCAACGGTAGGACATTCGGATTGTGACCCAGGGACCCGCGGTTTGATCTCCAACTACGGCGTATTTGCAAAAATTTTCTTCCAAATGGAGAACGCAATCAAAGGATGCTGGACATCTGGATTGGTCGCTGTATGTGCTTCCCGATTTACCCTGGTGGTCGGTGGAAAACTTCCGTGGGACCGGACCGGCCACCCCCAGGGATTGAATCCATGAGACTGACTAGGATTTATTTTATTTTTTTTTGTATTGATACTTTCTAATATTTTAATTGATTAGTTGGGTCTGTAAGTGCCACCCATTCTAGATCTAAATGTGAAGGAGTCTAATTCATTGACTTCGTGAATATCATCTAGCCAAATTAAAATACCTAGCTGGTTCAACTCCTCAACACCTACACCTTTCACTCCTCTTCCCCAATATAAGATTTCTAACTCCGTCATTTATATCAACAAAAGTACCAAAAACATGTACTTCACAAAAAACAAACAAATAAAAAAATCTAGTTAGGACTTTGGCTCCAAGGAAGATGACGTATCCATCAAAGAGGGATCGCAGGTGATAAGTGATTGAGTAGCGATAGAAATTGATCTTGATGCAAATGAAATGGGTCGTGTGGAGGAATTAGTTCATGTGATAGTATCAACTTTCTCTTCTCCAAGTCACAGGCCACTGTTGCAACGTTGCCAGCCATTTATACCTATATCTTCTCGATCGTCTATGATAGATCGATAATTAATGTATGATTTAGCTAGTGGTGATACAACACTCAGTGTTGCACTGGTGCTACCCTCCATGACAAAGATGCCACATGAAAGGTTCTAACATTTAAGCTGGAACCTAGCTGATAGTTTGCTTGAAGCCTCCTTCCTGCCTAAAAAAGCAAAAAAAAAAAAAAAAATGTCTCCCTAAAAATTGTCAAATATGCGATTATCTAAAAAAATGATAAATCACAGTCAGTCTCATGGACTCAATCTCTGAGGATGGCCGATCCGGTCCTATAGAATTTTTCCACCGACCACCAGAGTAAATCGGGAAGTACTTACGGCGACCAATTCAGATGTCCAGCATCCTTTGATTGCGTTCCCCATTTGAAAGAAAATTCTTGTAAATATGTTGTAGCTGAGAATCGAACTGTAGATACCTGGATCTAGGGGTGAGCAACAATTCGGTTAAACCGAATAAACCGACCGAACCGACCGAATTAAAAAATTCGGTTCGATTATTTCGGAAATTCGGTTATTTTTTCTATAAAAATCGGTTAATTCGGTTAATTCGGTTCGGTTTCGGTTTTAAAGTTTCTTATTCGGTTAAACCGAATAAACCGAATAAATCGAATTATTCAAATTTTAAAAAATAATTTATAAATTTTAAATAACTAAATTTATAAATCCCTAATTAATTAATAAAATTTTTATAATATTTAAAAAATTCGGTTACTTCGGTTAATTCGGTTAAAAACCGAATTAACCGATAAAATATCGGTTCGGTTTATTCGATTTTTATTGGAAAATTCAGTCGGTTCGGTTGGTTTGAAAAAAATCGGTTTATTTGGTTTTCGGTTTATTCGGTTCGATTCGGTTCGATTTTAACCGAATGCTCAGCCCTGCCTGGATCACAACTCAGATGTCTTACCGTTGCACTATTGCCCTGAAGACTTTAGAATATATATATATATTGTTATCAGCACGTTCAATTTGATTTGGTATAGAATAATTTATTTGATTTGGTATAGAATAATTTATTAATATATATGCGATCTACCAATAAAAATGAATATAAAACCAAGCAAATGACCTCAGAGATTTCTTAGGGAGTAGCTTTGGTTGGACGGACTCGCTGACCCTTTCCTCCCGCTCTTTCATCTCTTTCTCCCTCTCCTCTCTGATTTGCGATCCCCTCGCTTTCCGCATCCTCTTCCTTCTTAGACTGTCATCCGATCTCAATATCGCCCACACTAGTCCCAAAAGATCGATTCATAAGGGAGGTAAGATTCCGAAGTTGATGCATCGTGATCTTTGGGCACACTTATTAGTATCCCAAATCCTTTTTATAATTTCACTGAGAAACAAAATCTCTTTAAGGTTTTTCATTCAGTTTCTCCCATCGGTGCGATATTCTCCTACAACAAAGATCCTCAATTTATTTTGTCTGCTCTTGAGTAGACGTCTAATTGGGTCAGGGATTGAAAGATTGCAACTTTTGTGGAAGATAAAGGGAGTAAAAGGGTTGTAACTTGTATCTTCTACAAGAGATTCAATGGGGAGGGTAAAACTAAAGATAAAGAGATTGGAAAATAGCAGCAGTCGACAGGTCACGTATTCAAAAAGGAAAGCGGGGATATTGAAGAAGGCCAAGGAGCTCTCCATTTTGTGCGACATTGACCTTCTTTTGATCATGTTTGCGCCTAATGCAAAACCTACTATATGCATTGGGGACCGTAGGTAAATGTTTGTATTCTCCTTCAATCATTTTGCAAACCACATTTGAGAATATTGATCCGAATCAAAATGTGTTCCCTTGAAAAGATCACGACAAGGCTTATTTATTTGTTTATGTGAAGAAATTAAATTTATTCTCTTGAAATGTCTATTAGTTTTGTTTGTACCTCTATTTTCCGGAAATAATTATTTATTATCTTTCTCACACAATGCAAATGAATTTTTGTCCATATTATCACTCTTGTTTTCACTAATGCATGTGAAGAAATCAGTAGGGACTAGTGCTGAGACTAAGCATGTGCCATTCTTCGATAAGCAAGTCCCAATAAATTGTATTATATTTTTTCACATAATTTTTGCTGAAACATATTGCATAATGTTCTCTTCCTTTAAATGTTAAATTGTAGAATTCTTATTTGCTCTAAATATAGTCTCATTATATGAAATTTTTGAAAAAAAAAGGTGCATCCACAGTCATCTTAATCAACTCTTGAAATTCTTCTTGCCCATAAACATAAAATTCTTTTGGTGCTTTAGTTCCTCCAAATGGTTAATGAGTACCATCTTTTCTTTACTTGGTGGGTAGTCTTGGGAGATTTTTTAAATCATCGACTAACTTCTAGTGTTTCCTAAAAGGCACATCCTACTCTTTTCTTTTCTTGCCAAAGAACTTATCTTCTCACCACATACCAAAATTAAACTCTCTTAAGACATTTGATGTGTTCCTTGTATTCAGTATTTGGTTAGTTGCTAAATCTAGTCTATATCTTTACAAATCTAGTCCTAACTTTTAAAAATGGAAATGAATTAAGGTACTCTAGTTTTACTATGGCTAGACTATCATTAACATATTGTCAAATTTGTAATTCTTTCTCTAGATAATGAGGCTATTTGTAGTATTATATCGAGGCATGCGGTTTGCTGACTCAACATATGATTCAATTACCATGGATCTTTATTTTTTTAAAAACTTTTATCACAAAGATACCTCAAATTTATCATTGACCATGGTGTCCCACTGAGTTCAAGACTACAAATTACATCCCTCTTGGCACTACTGTAAATGCTACATAGTGTCTCTTTTTCTAGTATTTGATGTCTTACTATATTTGTACAAATAGTGATCTTAATCTTTTTACACAATTGTTTACTTCACTTTTCTCCCTTTTTTCTAATAGCAATATTGAGAAGGTTGTTGAAAGGTTTGCTCAAGTATCACTGCAAGAAAGGGCAAAAAGGTATGCATCTATTCTCATGGATCTTGCAATATGTTTCTTCCTTTTATCTATCAAAGATTTTTGAATGAGAATTTTTTTTCCTAATCATGATAGGAAATTGGAGAGCCTTGAAGTAAGTTTGTTTACCATTCAACATTAATCATCAGTAAATAAGTATGATCATTCCATCTCTGTTGAAGATGATAATTCAAGCAATTAAGTTGTGTACATATTCTTAAAATTGTCCTTTTTTTAGGCTCTTAAGAAAACATTCAAGAAATTAGACCATGATGTCAATATCCAAGAGTTCCTTGGCTCAAGGTATTACTTGTATCTTTTTATAATGTATTTTTTTATAGTGCTCTAAAATAATTCTAACATAAACTTTTTTATTTTCTTCCAGTGAAGAATCAGTTGAGGTATGTGAGATTAAAATTTTGTCCTACATCATTAGTCAAAATTAGAGCAAAGTTTAATTTTGGTCTTTGAAGTTTAGTCTTAGTTTATGTTTGACTTTGAAATTTCAGATATATTGGTAGGTTAGAGTTTAATTAAACATCTCGGTTAGTACAAAACATATCCAATTTTAGATTATAATTAATGGTGTGCAACATTTTTTTTAAAAAAATTTGATTTAGTTCAATAAAGATTAGGGGAAAAAGTTGAGATATTTGATACTCCAAGGTCAAATTGAGGCTAGGCTAAACTTCAAGAACCATGCTAAAATATCCCTTATAACATATACAACTTCACTCTTTTTGACCTTCCTAGTTCTTGATTTATCTTTATGCAGGATTTAACAAATCACTTGAGGTCCTTGCATGGTCAATTACTAGAAGTACGAAAAAGATTAAGGTGCTATGCTTTTTTATTTTTGTCCTTATTTCCATCTTAATAAGTTGTATCTTAATCGCTCATGGTGATTATTCTTAGTTCATGTGTTAGTTTATGCCAAAGATAGTTTTAACATGTTGCATTAGTTGTCTTGGTAACATCAAACTATTAGGTTGGGTAGCTTATAACTTGCACAAAGGGGAGTTATTCAATTTCATCTTTCCATTTGTAACATTTTTATATATTTGTATATGTTAGGTACTTCGACTCCACATAACACCCGTTTATGTATGTTTGTGCATATGTGTCTTTTTAATGAAAAAGAAGGTAAATGCCAATAGTAATGTTTCATTCTAGGAATGTAAAGGTGTTGTGCAATAACATAAGTACAATAATCGGACAAAGTACCCAATGTATCATTCTAGGATCAAGCACATTGAAGTGAAGTATCAGAACAAGTGTTGTGGATTGAGAATTATAATCGAAACATCTCATGTCTATCTAAGCAATACACAATCAATGCTATCTTTAAGTTTTTTGTGAGATGTATTGAATAAGGAAAACTTAAGTCTAGGTGAACATGCAATTCTATTGGGTTGTTCAATCTAAATAGCATATGTTGAGCTCCTTCTCAAGTAATTGAACTTATTTTTTAAGAGTGGTTTAGTGAAAATATCTATTAGATTTGACTTGGACTTAATATGGTTGACCTCAATGTCTCCTTTAGATACATGATCTTTAATGAAATAATGTTTCATTATAGGAATATAAAGGTATTGTATGAAAATCTAAGTATAATAAATTTGACAAAGAATCCAGTGCATCATTCTAAGATCAAACACATTGAAGTGAAGCATTATAACAAGCATTCTGGATCGAGAATCATAATCCTAACATCTCACACCCATCTAAGTAATACAAAATCAATGTTATCCTTTTAACTTTTTATGACATGTACTAATTAAGGAAAACCTAAATCTAGGTGAGCATGCAATTCTATCGTGGTTTTCAGTCTACATAGCACAATGTCGAGCTCCCTTCTCAAGTAATTGAACTCATTTTTCTAGTAATGGCTTAGTGAAAATATCTACTAGATGACTTGGACTCAACCTGGTTGACTTCAATGTCTTCTCTAGATATATGATCTCTAATGAAGTGATGCTTCATTTTAGAAATGTAGAAGTATTGTACGATAACATAAGTACAATAAACTTGACAAATAACTCGGTGCATCATTTTATGACTAAACACATTAAAGTGAAACATCATAAAAAGCATTGTAGATCGAGAATCATAATCCTAACATCTCACATCCATCTAAGCATTACATAATCAATGTTATCCTTAAATTTTTTGTGAGATGGACTGATTAAGGAAAACCTAAGTCTAGCTTAACATGTAATTCTATCGTGGTGTTCAGTCTATATAGCATATATTGAGCTCCCTTCTCAAGTAATTGAACTCATTTTCTGAGAGTGGCTTAGTGAAAATATCTACTAGATTTGACTTGGACTCAACGTGATTGACCTCAATGTCTCCGCTAGATACATAATCTCTAATGAAGTGATGCTTCACTTCAATGTGTTTAGTCCTATAATGATGCATTGGATTCTTTGTGAAGTTTATTGTACTTATGTTATTACACAGTTCCTTTCATTCCTGTGCTCAAGTCCATAGTCAACTAATGTGTGCATCATCAATAGGAATTGCGATACGCACTCTCCCATGACAACATATTTAGCTTTGGTCGAGGAGAGTGCAACACAATGCTATTTCCTACTACACCAACTCACTAGTGATGATTTTGTTAGGATTGGCCCGGTGCGATGCGCGTGTTTACACGTTTCACAAATGTGCGCAGCGGAAGAAAAAATAATAATTAAAACTAATTATTACAACACTCGCAATACACGCATATAGGATGCAACATGTACATGACATAGCAGAAAATTAAAAATTTTAAAATAATAATTTATTCTAGGTATACCTGACGAATGACGCTAAGCGGGAATGACATTAATCGAGCGTCTCTGTCAAAGATCCGCCTCTACTGGTGATCCACGTCTTGCTCTCGTTTGGATGACTTTTCAAGTCACGAGTCGTGTCACCGTCTTCGGTACTAGCTGCTGATCAGCAATGGTTAATATGAGAGAAAATCCTAAAATCGAAAAAGACGCAACAACACACATCGTGTTCATTTTCCAGGGCTTTCTAACTATTGGGCGCAATCATATTCCCAGTGTAGTTATGGTGGTCAAGCTTTGACTGTCGGTCCAGGGCAAACAGCCGAAATTCTTTTCGGCGAAGATGGAGAAATTTCTGAAAGCGCCCAAGCTTCCAACAACGAACCTTAGCGGCAACTTGGCGCTCCAGCAACAACTCACTGGTGGCCGATGGTTGGATAACAAGGTCCGGTGATGGAGGAGCAACTTCAGGAGAAGCTACAAGCTTTCAGTCTTTCTAATCGGAGAGATCACCGAAGACGGGAGAGGAAGGTTGCGCGATCAGGAAGAAGAAATCGACGGCACTAGGGTTTCTATTCCTCCCAAACCTGCAACCGGCGATGCGCTTTTAAGGAGGGAGCTCGCGATCTTTCATGCGAGCAAGAATTGCGATCGGGACCTAGTCGTGATTCCTTGCCTTTTGCGCGCGGGGGTCGATCGGAGGAGGAAGGTTGCAATTTCTTGCCTCTTCTGTGTGTGCGGCGGCCGATCGGAGGAGAAAGGAAAGGGTTGAATTAGGTTCAATCTCTAGGGTCTCATTGTACCGAACCGGACTGGTACTGTAGCAAACTGGACCGGTTACTATAGCAAACCGGGTTTAAGAGAAGTAAGGTTTGAATGATTGTAATTAAGTCTAACCATTAGGATTTAATATCAACCGCTCATTCCTATTCGATATTATATCTCATACAACATTTTATTGGGTTTGGATCCAATCCAAAACCCCATCTCTTGACTCAATACCCAAAATCCATATGCCGATTAACTTAAGTTTAGTTCAAAACCAAATCAAGTTGGTCCAATTTGGTTCATAACCAAATCATTTGGTTTAATAACCGATTATTTAGTTCAATAACCAAAACACCTCTGATCAGAGCCAAACTGATTTAGTTCATTTCGTCTTCATAAGACGAAATTTATCATTGCTTCCAATCTACCAAAATATCTTCCATCAGAACCAAACCATTTGGATTACTTTGTCTTCATAAGACGAATTCCATCATCTTTGCCCTTTGTCCAGTCCAACTAGACTTTATTTATCTCGTTCTAAGAATTCAATTCTCAAACTCGTTTTAAATCTTTCGGAGAAACTTGTAGTGCGTGTGATCCAATAGGTTCCCGACTATTTTGGCCGTCCACAATTAACTATTAATTACGGAACGATTATGAGTGACACCTAGTAGTACATCATGACTCCCAATTGATCGAAAAATCAACGATTGATTCCAGAACCATTTCTGAACCCTTTAGCAGCTACAATGAGACGTGCCTCATTCCTTTCACCGATTTATACCCGCTTAGTTCAAGACATGATCTATATGCGTCAATCCTCATTAGCCTGACTACGTCACATCTAGCCTAAGCTTGCTTTCTTGTCCTGTAGATTCAAGTTACTTATACATGTGTTCAAGAGTACCATACTCTTGACATACCATGCTTTGGCCAAAGATTTCAAGTAATAATTCTGATAAGCGGTCGCAGGGTATACATCTCCTTTTTAAGGAGCGATGAATTTTTTGTGGGCTATCCAAATAGGTTCGGTTATTCCAACTTACACCCAATTATCCCGGGTCTACACCTCCTTGGAGATATTTGCTTAAGACGTCAAAGTATAAGCCTTCATGACTAAGATGACTTGAATACCACAAGTCAAAGGAAACTCACACTTAAGCTGCACTGAGATTTTCATTGATATATCTTTATATACATAGAACCATATGAAGTCTCATGACAGATCACTCTAATGAACTAGTCACATCTAACTAGCATCTACGTTTAACTCTCAACATCCAATATCTCCAGCTAGTGAGAATAACTGTTTAGAAAACCAAGGAGTTTAAAACATGCTAGTCTCAACAGAATCGATAACGCCCGTGTTCATTAATTAATCGACTAGGGATAATAATTCTTATTTATCAAAAAGTACAACCATAAGGCGATTGCCTTAGGATACATTTCAATATAACAGATTTGAGAAATTAACATCTTCCACTAGTGCTCTTGTGATAACTTGCAACTTGCAAAATTAGAGTCGATGTATCCTATGAGTTCCCTTAGGGTACCATAAACATACATTCACTGTGCTTTTGAGGTACCTTGTTATCCATTTCACAATTAACATGTGAGACTCCTACACATGACTGATAGTATGCACATATACCTATTACAAACAAAATATTTGGTTGACTAGCAGTGAGGTATAACAGTCTACCTATTGCACTTTTATAAAGTTTAGAATCAACATAATTTCCCTCTGGATCTCACATTCATAAACATGGGCGTGGGCAATTCTTTCATTGTTTCCATCCTAAATTTCTTAATTATTATTTTTGTGTATTTGGTTTGGTGTACATAAATATCCTCCTTAGTTTGTTTGATTTTAATCTTAGGAAGAACAAGAGTTCAAGGTTTACTTTAAATTTGCTCTCCATATGATTAGTGAACTCTTTTAGAAAGACTTTGTGGACCCAAAGTTGATGTCGTCTGCATAAACTTGGGCCACAAAAATGTCAGTCCCACTCGTCTCCAAAAATAACGTGGGATTGATTGCCCTCTCCTAAGTCCCTTAGATACTCGAAAGGTAGATAACCTTTCGTACCACACTCTAGCTACTTGTTTAACACTATACAAGGTTTTTTTTTTTCAGTTTATACTACATGTGGTTAGGTAATTCTTGGTTTTTAAAACCTGAAGGTTGTTTAATAAACACTTCCTCCTTAATGCATCCGTTTAGAAATGCTGACTTCACGTCCATCTAATAAAGTTTGAAGCCTTTGTGTGCGACATAAGCTAGGAGTAAATGGATTGACTCAAGACGAACTATAGGAGTATAGTCTCATTGTAATCTAGTTCCTCTACCTAGGTACAACCTCTAGCTACTAATCTTGCTTTGTTTCTAACCACAATTCCCTTATAATCTTGTTTGTTTTTAAAGACCCATTTGGTATCTAATCCTTCTTTAGGTCTGGGAACTAGGTTTGATACTTGGTTTCTTTAAAATTGATTAAGGTCATCTTACATTGATAGAATCCAATCAGAATCTTACAGTGCTTCTTTTATGTTCTTGGGTTTCAATTGTGATATTATTGCAACTTGACTACCCTCTCCTATCAATTGAGATCTAGTCGTAACTCCCAATGTAATGTCTCCTAAAATTAGTTTAGTTGGGTGATTTAGATTTGTCCTAGTGGATCTTGGTGCTTGAGCTATGTTTGACTTGCTCTCAAGTAATGACCCTTCCATTCTAAATCTTTCGTTATCTGAGTCATTTATCTCCCACTTGAGTCTTATTCTCATTTAATGTCAATTTGTTAAATTCGATTCCATCTTGATGAATTTGTAAGTTGGATGGGTTTATGGTTTATTTTCGTCAAATACTATGTCCCCTAATTCTTTAATCATATGGGTTTTATTGTTGTAAACTCTACAAGCTTCACTAGTGTTTGAGTAGCCTACCAACTTTTATCTATTTTTGCTAAGAATTTACCTAGATTGTCCTTAGTGTTTAGAATGAACACCTTACAACCAAACACGCACAGATTATTGATTGTAGGTGGCTTGCCAAACCAAAGTTCATGAAGTGTCTTGTTAAGGTATTTGTGAAAATGTCCTATGTTGAATGTAACAAGTCGTATTTATCACTTCTGCCTAAAGATGATTAGGAAGGGAGTACTCATTGAGCATACTCCTAGCCGCCGCTTGTAGAACTCAGTTCTTGAGAACCTAGCATTAGTGAACTCTCCACCATGGTCATGTATTCTTTTTATCTGAACTCTTTTATCATTTTCTATTTGATTACCAAAGGTAATAAAAATATATACAACCATGTCCTTATGTTTTATGAAATGTACCCAAACATATCGAGTGTAATCATCAACAACAACCCAACAGTAATGACTACCATTCAATGATATAGTTTTGCTACTATCAAACAAATCCATGTAAATCAAATCCAAAGCTCATACAGTAGAATTAATCTCTTACCTCGATATACAACTTTCTATAACCCTCTCACAACTACGAAGAACCCTCGCACTCTAACCTCCCCTAGACCTCTGACCTCTCCCAGTAGCTCCCTCTTGTCAAAGTCCTATCACTCTCCTTCACTCTATAGGGTACTAGGGTACTAGAGAAAGGATAGAAGATACTCGTCTAGCAACAAGAAGATAATCGCCTAAGATAGATGATTCTAGGCTACACCGTTTTCCCATTTGACAAGGTCCATGAGTTTTGTCTTTCTGGTAGGTTAATCTAGACAATCCTCTTATGATTTCTCCTTTGGTCAACTTCCCTATTGACTTTAGGGTCATATGTTCCAACCTCCTATGCCAAATCCATACTTTATCTTCCTTAGACATATAACACTTGACAAGTGAACCAGTAGCACAGGGTAATGACATAGTATAAATGTTATCGTTTCTATAGCTTGCAGGTACTTTTCATCATCTTATAGTGTGATACCCGTACTTGGTCAAGTTAAACTCAATCTTATATCCAGTATCATATAGCTGGCTGACACTTAACCAATTAAATTAAACTTCATACCTTTGACTAGTAATGCATCTCTAATTATGAAATTTGAATTTAAATTGATATTACATCTACCTATTACCTTTAGTTCTTTGTTGTTTCCAAAGGATACTCTGCCCTTGTGTTTGTACCTCAGTTTAGAGAACTTTGGTGCATCCTTAGTCATGTATGTAGATCATCCACTATTAATGAACCAGTCTCCTTTGTATGCTCCGCCTTAATCTGTATCTAACTAGATACGAAAAATCAAATATTTTGGTAGCCAAATATTGATTCCAATGGCATCGCTTATATATTGCTTGGGAATTCAAGCTTTTGTAGTTTTATGTGCAGAAATAGAACAAGCATTTGCCCTAGTATTTACATATGAAGTCTTAATGATAATGGATGTGGATGCCACTTCACGTGGTTTATAACCAAGACTAGCCTTATTATATAATGCTCTCTAAACTCCAAGTATTATTTCAAGATACTTTGAACTCGAGGCAAACTTTTCCAAGCTTTTTCTAAGATTCTCTATTTGTAATTTCGGGAAGAATTTTCTTCTACAAGTTTTTAAACTTGAGAAGAATTTCCTTCTTAAACTTTACAAGTAAAGGCCCTTGTGTCTCAACATTTCAAGTTCAGATTCTAAAAATCTAATTTTTTACTTAGATTTTTTCTAATGACTTATTCAAGCTAATGATAATCAAATGGCATTTACTAAGAGAAGTTATCTCGTTATTCCTAGATGATGACTCATCCTGACTAGATTCCTCTAATCTATTGTTGTCTGAGCTCTCCGATTCATCATCAATGGCCATCAATGCAAGATGCCTTATCCTCCTTTTGATCTCCTCACCGTCAGATGATTTTGATGATAAAGACATCCTATGTGGCCTTTAAGGCTTTCTTCCTATTTTGCTTCTGATCTGAATCTTTCAACTTTCGACAGCCCGCCTTGATGTGTCCTTTCCTATTACAACCAAAGCAAACAGTGTTAGACTTCCATTTTGAATTTGGCTTATTTTACCTTCTCTCCTTATTTCTTTAGAGTGATCCTTTGGTTGCCTTCTACTGAATATCCTGCCTTTCCTTGCGATCTTCTCATATAGTTTGCCACCTCCGAGGAAGATGTATCATTGTTATTTTTTGACTTCCCTCAGACTTTGGTGGAGTCTCTTCCTTCCTTTTTTGGTTTGCGGGTTCTTTTATGCTTAGAATCTACAATAAGAGCTATACCTTTTTCTTGCAGACAGACTAGTGGTAGACAGTTCATATACTTCAAATTCACAAAATAACTCGTCTAATTTTACAATTGGTAAATCTCTAGACACCTTGTATGCATCTACCATGGATGACCAGAGTACTCCTAGGAAATGCTTTAAGTGCTTATATAATTAAATCCCTATTCTCAACATTCTCTCTAATAGAGTGGAGATCATTCAGTAGTTTCTTGAACCTACCATAAAGTTAACTCATCGATTCACTTACTTTCATCGTATAGATTTAGAGTTGATTGATGAGTAGGTCACGTTTGAGTATTCTAGAATTTCGAGTGCCCATAGGCAACTCTATTAATTTTTTGAATAGCTCACTAGCACTGTGAAAAGGATCGACCTTGGCTAACTGTTCAGACACTAAACTACACTATAGTGTGACTATAACCTTTGCATTGGCCTGACCTTTTCATTTTTGTTCTAGGGACCACTTATCGGACTCTAATGATTTTCCCTCGTCAGTGGGAAATTGAAAACCCTCCTTTATCGAGAACTAAGTCTCGATATCCATCATGAGGTAAAACTCCATACGACTTCTCTAATACTAGAAGTTTGTGCCATCAAAGAATGGAGATCTAGTGATGTTATATCCCTCTCGTGTCGATATAGTCATAGAACAAATTGCTTTATTGGTAGTTACACCTCTAAAGCAGCTTACTCTAATACCACTTGTTGGATCGTAGGTGTGCTAAAAGAGGGTGAATAGCACGAATAACAGTGTTTGTTGCTAATCAATTACTATTAGAGTTAATGCAATAGAAAATATACTAAATAACTCAAAGTAAGCACTACAGAACCAGACACAACACAATCACAACAAAAAATTAAGATTTAATGTGGTTTACAACCCCCAGACTACTACCACGTAGTCTACCACGTAGTCCTAAATTCCTCATCGCAAATTCACTTTTTCCTTTTCACCTTTAGCTGGAGTAGAAGAAACCTCTTACAGTACAATAAATTTTACAGTCTTAAAAGATATATAAATTTAAGCATAAAGACTGGAAGAACGTAAATGAAGCAATACTTTACATTGATCTGCTGAATTTGAGAATGCACGGATCCTTCCTTCTTATTATAGACTAGAAGAAGGATGTAACAACTTATAGATCAAGATCTTCCCACAAAATATCTCTGTCAAGTCATTATCATTCTTGTGCTTGTGCGAAAGCAACTTCTTTTATAGACTTTGTCATCATTAGTCGACTGTCCATATTCTATTAGTTGACTGATCACCTTGGTCTAGCTTGGTTGGGTTGTATTACCAACCCACCGAAACCAGCAATGTATATGCATGGGTGATTGCATCAATAATTTCTTGTATTGGAAAATACATGATTTCATCATGTGTGCTATGTGAATATTGATTGATACACTAATTAGGGTAACTTCTTAAACAAATAAATAGTCATTAATGAAGAATTGTATATTTTGGTCTTAATATATAGAGAGATAATAGCATTTCTTATTTTCTAAAAGATAACACATAAGCACAAGATTGTTATAATTAGATCGCTTCTTGCATAAGTTATTTTCTCTTCTAGCCATCATTCCTTCTTCCCTCCACATCAACTTTGATACCAACAACATCAAAGAAGATCCATATGATTAAGATTCATAGTATAATGTTGACGAGTATTTACCATTGTTAGTTGATTATGATTCTAGAACACTTTATGGCTACTTATAACTTAACTTTTCTATTCTAGTTGTTGGGCTGATCCAGATAAGATTAATAATATCAACCATATTAGGGCTATGGAACAATCACTCAAGGAATCTCTCAACCGAATCCAAGTACACAAGGTATTGGTATATCAAAACTCCACATCAACTATATATGCCTACTTAATGCATCATTTTGTAGTATATTATATCACTTTTAGTGAAAATGCCATAGCAATATTAATTTTAGCAGTTACATTACATATTATTTGTCTCACTCAAGTTTCTTTGTCATAAGGAACAACCAAAAATATTGTTACATTGCACTTTATCTTGACCTCATCTGAAATTGATTTATTTTTTTATCATGATAGGAAAATTTTGGAAAACAACTTATTTCTGTAGACTATAATGGCCAGGTAATAGTTTTTTTTCTCTTGATGTCCTTGATTTTATACACATTCATCATCACTGTGAAAGGTAATTGATGCATGCTTATTCATTGAGTGACAATCAACTAACAAAAGCTATTTGTTTTGTAGTTCCAAAACGACATGCATTTACCCATGGGGCTAAGCTATGCACAAGGAGATTCATCAGTGTCATGGCTCCATGACAATGATGGTCAACAACTAATGATTTCTCAAGATGCTAATTTGATACCTCAGAGGTGAGAAAATAATAAATTGCGCTAAAATCATTGTGTTTTTGGAGTTTTAAACATAATTTATTCTTTCAACTAAGTGTAATTGATGGGTGAACCAAGTTGCATGTATGTTAGAAACTTTCTAATTGTTAGTGCCTCTTTAGAAATGGAAACAATGGACAAAAAGATGAAACATCATGGAGACACAAGATATACAAAGATGGAACCTTCAATCTTAAGAATATTAAATATGACATTTTACTTCCGATCAAATTTAAAATACTTGTTAATTCTTGTATAACGATTAATGTTGTAGGGATGTTGGATGCTCATCAGACACGGCTCTCCAAAATTATCCTGCACAAACAAAGGCCAATGAGCAAGTAACAGATGGATCCTTCCACAATTTTAGCCCAAATGCTTGCTTAAGGCTACAACTAGGAGCACAGTTCGCCTACCAGACGTATGGTCAGAATTTGTCGAGTGAAAGGATGATCAAGCCCGAGATAGAACATAGTTTGCAGGAAAGCACTATAGATTATCAAGTGAATCATTTTGAGACACCTGGTACGGGCTATGATACTAGCTTCCAAGACTGGGCTTCTACGTCTGGGAATTGTGGTGTTGCAATATATGATGAAAGATCATACACCCAAGTGAGTATTCTGAAATTGTGACTGTATACTCTCATAATTGATTCATTACAAATTGAATTACAAAGTAGAAACACAAGTCACATGATTTAGGTGATTGTGTATATGGTTGTGGGGTACTCCTAAGTGCTAAAAAATCTGTTGTCAGCTTGTGTTGTGATAAATCTTGCTACTTTAAAATTCAGATACTTTGTAAAAATATATAATATGTTAAGATATCAAAATTAGAGTTAGAAGTTTTATCATCTTTTGCTATGAAAGCACATGGATGATAGATATCCAATTAAATGATCATAAATAAAGAAAATCTCTTTATATGGTTGTCGGGTACTCTCCTGAGTGCCAAAAAATCTATTGTCAGCTTGTCTTGTGATAAATCTTGCTACTTCAAAATTCAGATATTTTTAAAAAATATATAATATTTTAAGATATAAAAATTAGAGTTAGAAGTTTTATCATCTTTTGCTATGAAAGCACATGGATGATAGATATCTAATTAAATGATCATAAATAAAGAAAATCTCTTTATTTTTATTGTGGTTTCTCTATTTGGTGCACCTTGTGGGGGTGAAGGTCATCCTCTTACTTCCACTTGTGGGCATAACAACCTTTATTTTTTTAAAAAAAGGCACAAATTAGACATCAATGCGAATTAATTCTCCAATTTATTGTTAAGCTCTATGTAGTGATTCTTATTCTTTGGTAAAATTTACTTTTACTTTTAACTTATGGTCTATCTCATAAAGTTATATCTAGTGGAAACAATCAAGTTTTGGAACTATTTGCCATTTTACTTGGAAACATATTAGTTCCCTAATGTCGATAGATGCATGGAAGAAGTGCATAGACAATGTCAATATTATGGGAGAAGCTTATGGACAATCAAAGCTATATGTTAATACTAACTATAACTTGTATTGGTTATTAGATTCTGAGTCATTCTCAGTCATTATATTGGTTATTAGATTCTTAGTTATTCTCAGTCATTATATTGGTTATTAGATTCTTAGTCATTCTCAATCTCATGATCTCTTATTTCAGTGTTTAACTTATATTGCAGCAACAATAACTAGAAGGTAGACTTGGAGTATCATTATCTCATTGCCGTTGTTACTACTATTCCAAGATTTCATCCTCAAAATTTGTACTCACCATCTCTATCGAAAATACACAAAACTTTGGGTTGTGATGACTCCATCTCACAAATCGATCTAGGAAAGTAGTAGATGATACAAAATGGAACTATATATTGTCATGTATACCCTTACTAGGAAAGTTAATGTCTCTTCTGTAAAAATGATAATATAATTGCTATTCCCTTATATTTAAGTTCTTTCAGTCTGTAGATCAGAAGGTTTGCTCCTCTTGTAAATTTTCTTGTATAACTATTTTGTAAATTTACCCATTGTAAAACTAATTCAAGTATAAGAAGTTGGGAACACTTTTTCTTAGATGTCGACAATAGATTAGATTTTTTATAATTTCTGTATCCAAATTATACATTTCCACATATTTTTTTTGTTAGTTAGGTAGAAGTTAGAACAAACTCTTATAGTCAAAAGTTTTAGAGATTTAGATCTAGAAAAGTTTTAGAGATTTTTCAGTGAAATGAAGCTATTTTAAAATTAAGTAGAGTTAGAACAAATTCTTAACATTATTGTTATATAAATTTGAACTATTAATATAATTTAACTATTTTAATACTAATTATAAACTATTTTGAAATATAAATTATTATTTTATTTGAAATTATTTTTTGAAATAATATGTAATGTTAGCATTTGTAGAATTCATTATTATTTAAAATTTGTTTATTTTTTTTATATTAAGTTGTGAAAGTATTTATAACTTGTGTTTGAAATACAACTTTCATAATCTTCTTTTATTTACATTGAAAAAAAAAATCTTTGGGAAGAGTTTTGTAAAAATGACTTTTGATTTTAAATTTGTTTTGCAAATTTTTTAAAGGGAAATAATAAAAAAGAGACCCTAAATTAACTTTAAATCGAAAAGCACTATTTACCTGCCCAAACAACATGTTTACTATTTTATCATCCATTGCCATTCTAAATCCTCTCTAAGCAAAAATCTCCTCCCTTCTCCGGTCATCTAACTTGTGTTCTCAATATAGGGGGGGGGGGTTTGGCATATATTTAGCATTCTACTTCTGTTTGAAGGTATTCCTGTTTTCATTATCTTTTTATATCTCGGTTTTATAAGTAAATGAGTTCAATTAGCCCAATACCCCTTTCCCTATTTTTTTCTTGATTATAATTTATTTTATTTTTATATTAGGTATTCAATTTACACCGATTAATCCTAGGATGGACCGTCCCGTTTGACATTCCACCTACCAAATAAATTCAGAAAGTAAGGTGGCTCCTAACTTGGTGTCCTAGCATCACTAGTTATTCAAATGTCGCATGTATATGTTGCGTGGATTTTGAACCCTCGTTGCTTTAGAAAAATACCCTGCCTCTTACCATTAAATCATCCCCCGGGGGGTGTCAAGGGCATAGTTGAATCTTGTTTCACGGTCTTTGATGCTTACTAATCATAAGTACTATTATATTTGAGAGGTGTCCTAAGACAATCCCTTTACGGTTATACTATTTATTAGATAAATAGCAATTCACTAATTGAGTGTACATTTTTTATGTGTTTGATTGGATCTTAAATAATTTAATCGTAAAGCGATTGTCTTAGGATACCTCTCAAATCTAACAGGAACAACCTTTAAGACACATAAAGAGATTGCTTTGTGGTCAATAAGGAACTCTAAGAAAGTGTCAGATTTAGGAGAAGTCTAAATTAAATGTTCAATTCAAATGCATATTTTGACAAATATGTTTTTAAAAATCATAAACTATTTATTCTGTTGATTTGGATTAACTTCTTAGACACATAGGAAGTTTACCTTATGGATAACAAGGAGCCCAAGAAAGAGTCAGATCAAGGGAGAGGTCCAAATCAAAAGAGCAATCTAGTTCAAAATTTTTTTTATAAATATTTTAAAAATCTTTGAAAACTATTTCAAAATCATGTTTCAAAATTATTTTTTTTATTTGCGTCAAATCCTAAAACATATAGGGAGGTTGTTTTATGGTTAATAAAGAACCCTAAGGACGTGTCAAGTTTAGGGAGAGATCCTAATTAAAAGGATAATACATATTCGAAACTATCTTAGAATCATCTTTAAAAACTTGTTTGAAAATTCATAGAAAAATTAGTTTAAAAATTCTCTTAAAAAAACTTTTTTGAACTATGCTAAAAAATTCTTTCAAAACTTGATTTGAAAATCTTTTGAGAAATTATTTTAAAGTTTTTTTTAGAAAAATTCTTTTAAAAATTATTTTAAAATCATTTTAAAAAATTACTATGGTCTTTCAAGAAATGTCAAGACTAAATTGTGACCATAGGATATACCATAATTGTTGGTGCAATTTAATAAGTTTTTTGATGTATGAAAAGGAAGAGAAGGGACTTAAGTTAAAAATTTAGATTTCTCCTAAGCTAACAAACCTTGACCTAATTTTAAACTTAAGAAATTGGCAAATATCAAAAGGGAGAGATTGTTGGTGCAATGAGTACTAGTTTATCCTTAGAGTTTCGATGTTTGGCAATACACCTAGGTCTGGTCAGTTTGACCCAAAGGTTGATCCAAATAGGACCTAATATTTGGATGTGAGTGGAGTCTAGTCAGGTCAAGGTTGATTAGAAGACTAGCAAGAAGTCCTTGTAGGACCGGTGCATGCATTAGAGGGGGATGAATAGCGTTCGTCGTTTGTTCATTCTATTATAGAGACTAGTAGCGGAATTAGATAAAGAGACAAGGATATGCAGATTTACGTGGTTCCTAATCCCCTAGGATTAGTGTGTTCAAGGCTTATGCATGGAAAGACGTCTGTCCACTAATGGTCTCCTTTCCAGACCTTTGTCCGGAGGCGAAGAAATCCGTCTTAAGTCCAAAATATAATAAATGAAAATACAAATGTAAGACTTAAGAAATGTTAACCAAACGTCCTTTAGTGGCTGATTTGGAAGTCCTAAGTGTCGCATCTCGATAGTTCGAACATATTTGCATTTAGGCCGAGCTTGGAGTGAGTCCAACAACTCAAACAAGAAAGCAAACTTTGGTTCTTACTATATTAGCGAAAGGTGTTAGCCTTAATAATTTTTAAGGGGTTCTAGGTCTCATCGTCTTATCATGCAATAATCGAATTATCTACATAACATGGTAATAAATGATATGACATAATTAATGCAACTAATCATGGTGAATGATATGACATGACATAATTAATGTAATTAATCATGACTATTTTCAACTATAATCGTTGTAAATCTTATTCAATAAAATATGATTAAAATTCGATTTCACAAATCAAAATTTTTTAATTAAATTAGGAAATAAATTTCCATATCTAATCACATATTTTATTTTAAAAAATATAATTTTAATTAAGAAACTCTAATTAATTAAGAAATAAATTTCTTAATTTAAATTTTCTAATAAATTAAAAAATTATATAATTAGAAATTCTAAATTAAATCGTAATATTTTCTTTTAGAAAAATCTTAATTAAGAAAATCTAATTAATTAAGAAATAATTTTTTAATATGAAATTTCATAATTAATTAAGAAATTTCTATAATTAGAAATTCTAAATTCAAACAAAATTTTTTTAATTAAATTTAGAACGAACTATATCACATAAAACTATTTTACGCATTAGTCCTGCACTATCAAGCTCTGATACCACTATTGGGATCATCCCGGTGCAATACGCGTACTTTACACATTTTAAAAACGTGCGCAGCAGAAATAAATAAGTAATTAAAACTAATTATTACATAACACACGTATGCAAAACAGGAAATAACAGAGTATAAGACATAACTAGAAATTAAAAATTTTAGAATAATAAATAATTCTATGCGTACCTCGTAAATGATGTTGAGCAGTGTTGGCATCAATCGAGCGATCCTTATCGAAGTCCAGCCTCTACTGATGATCCACGTTAAGTTCTCGTCAAGACGACTTCCTAAGTCACGAGTCGCATCACCGTCTTTGGTACTAGCCGACGAACGGTAACGATCAAATCGAGAGAAAACCTAATTCACGCAATAACATTTATCGCAATCATTCCCAAGGTTTTCTAACTATCATCAGAAATCATGTTCCTGGTGTAGTTTTTCGGTGGTCAATCATTGACCGCCGATTTAGAACAAATTGTCATAACCTTTTCGACGTTGATGAAAAATTCTCCAATACCAATTTGACCGAAAAACTCTTAGAACAATTCCAGTAGCTACCCTTCACTGGTGGCTGGTGGCTGGTGGCAACCTTTCACAAGGGCTCCGACAGCTAAACGCCTAGGTTCAACGCTCAACTGGCAACACTCGTGCAGATGGGAAGCGGCGGACGACACAGAAGAAAGCAGTGAAGGTAAAATCACAATCCACGTTTTAAAGAGGAGCTATAGTGTCCTCTCTTCGGGATTGTGGTGTCGGCGGAGAAGTCAAACAAAAGTGGACCAGCGGTCCACCATGACTCCGGTGAGTAGAGCAAGGAGAAGAAGGAGAAGAGGCGGGATCAGGGAAAATGATCTTCTGATTACGAGAACCAGAAGAATCTCGCCGGATTAAATCCATGCTAAGAGGTTTAGCCGGCGTCAAAGCAAAGCATGCGACAACGGAATAGAGGTAGCCGGTGTCGCTCGCGTGTAGGAAGAGTTTGGCAGCAATGGCAAGTAGGACGGAGCTCTCACTCTCCCATGTGGTCGGTGGCAGTGATTCTTCTGCCTGATGATGCTCTCGCGCCGATGGAAGGGTTGGGCGGCAACACACACACGGGAAGAAGAAGACATCACTACAATCCTCTATTTTCTCGCTTGCGTCCCGGCGTGCGCTCGGGCTAGGGTTCCCTTGCATCCCCTCTTCACTTCACCATGGTCGGTTGTGCTCAGGAGAAGCTCTGGCCGGAGGCGCTCGTGTGAATGAAGAACTCACTCGAAGCTTCTCACAATGTCACGATTTAGGGTTTTTCTTTGCTCTCTACAGCCCTCCACGGCTGGCTCCCTTTTAAATGTGGCCGCCACAGTTTTCTCGTCGGTGGATGCAAGCGCGAGAAGGAATCACGGGTGGTTTCCGTCGGTTGTGCCGGACTCGGGTGCTGAGAGAGAGACGAAGTCGTGAGGAGAAATCGGGCATGCATGAACCAGAAGCAGGCAAGCCAAACCAAAACAAATAAACCCATCGAATCAGACCTGAATCTAGGATTTATTATAGCAAATCGGGTTAAATTTTGATTCACTTGGTTCACTAATCAAACAACTTCTGATTTGATCCAAACCAATTTTGATCAATTCATCTTCGCAAGATGAATCTTCTCATCTCTTTTATTTTATCAAAATAATTTTCATCATGAACCAAACCAAGATGGTTGAATTTGGTTCAACATTAAATCATTTGGTTCAATAACAAACGACCTTCGATTGGAACGAAATCAATTTCATTCGTTTCATCTTCATAAGAGGAATTCCATCATTTTGTCCTTTGTTCGATCTAACTAGACTTTATTCTCTCGAACTGAGAATCCAATTCTCAAATTCATTTTAAGTCCTTCGGAGAACTTGTAATGTGTGTGATCCAATAGGTTCTCGATTATGTTGGTTGTCCATAATTAACCATTAATTGTGGAACGATCATGAATAGCACCTAGTAGTACATCATGATCCCCAATTGATCAAAAAATAAATGATTGATTCTAGAATATTTTTAAACCCTTCAGCAGCTATAATGAAACGTGTCTCATTTCTTTCACCATCTTATACCTGCTTGGTTCAGGACATGGTCTATTTGTGTCAGTCCACACTAGGCTGACTACGTCACACCTAGACCAAGCTACTTTCTTATTTTATAAATTCAAGTTACTTGTACATGTGTCCAAGAGTCCCACACTCTTGACATGTAATACTTTGGCCAAAGATTTTAATAACAATCTTAACAAGCGGTCGTAGGGTATACATTTCTTTTTTACATAAAATGGTGAATCCTCTGTGGGCTATTCAAACACTTTCGGGCACTTCGACTTATACTCAATCATCCCGGGTCCACACCTCATTAGAGATGTCTGCTTAAGATGTCAAAGTATAAGCTTCCATGACCAAGGTGACTTGAATATCGCAGGTCTAAGGAAACTCGCACTTAAGCTACAATGAGATCTTCATTAACATGTATATGTGATAACATATAGAACCATATAAAGTCTCAAGGTATATCACTTCAATGAACTAGTTACCTTTAACTAGCATCCACGTTTAACTCTCAATATCTAATGCCTCCACCCAGTGAGAACAGCTGCTTGGCAAACCAAGGAGTTTAACACGTGCTAATCTCGACAGAATCGATGATGTTCGTGCTCATCAATTCCTCGATTAGGGATAATTTCAATACATTCATAATTGCACATGTAGAGATGCTCGTTAGTTGTGATCCAATCACAAATTTTCTCATGCTATAAATCGTATTGCGATCATTCAATAATTGATTTTAAGAACCAATCAAACACATAGAGAATGTGCACTCAAATAGTGAATTGCTATTATCCAATAAATAGTGTAACATAAGGCGATTGCCTTAGGACATCCCTTAAATCTAACAGAGTTGGCACGTGCAAAGCAGTCGATTCACATCAGCTTTCAAGCGTCCGAAAAAGATCTAGGTATTTGGGAAGGGATAAAGTTTGACGCAAATAAAGCTTAGCTAGACGCTTCCATGTCAACATTCTAGATGCTCGGAAGGGATCCAAGCTCTTGAAGGAGGATAACTCACCGAAAACATGAATCGGATTGACCTCGTTGGGGGCACCCAAAATTGGATCCAAGCACTCATATCACCTTATAAAACTAGCGTTCAACCAGAGCTACAAAACAACTCTTTCCTTAATTGTCCAAGTGCTCCTCTACGAATCCAAGTTTTCAAGATAACAAGCTCAAGCTTCAATGACGCAATGACGTCGCGAAATCGCTACAAGCTCAATCGAGCCTAGCCTTTGGAAACACTTTCTCAGTTGTTACTTTCTTTTATATTCTTTTGTTTTATACACTTAATCTCTAAAGGTCGGTAGGTTTATTACTAAACCCTACTATTGTAAAGAAGCAAACCTTCTTCTAGTTCGAGAAGAAGATAAATAGTGATTGCCCAATGTAAGCGGTCAAATTGACTACGGACCTTGGAGTAATAGTCATATGGCTGCGAACCAAATAAAAACAATCGTATTTTTGTTGATGTGATTTTTTATTTAACTGCAACGACTTTGAATTTGAATGATTTTCGAACACGTACGAAGCACACTATTCACCCCCTCTAGCGTTTTCTCGATCCAATAGTTTAGTACTCGACTGGTTGACCATGAGTTGATTGATGAGTTTGAGAAGTTTTGTTGGTGCCCCGATTAGTTTTGATGTGATCAACCGAGTTAAGTTAGGTCCTGTGTTGTTCTAATCCCTCTGCTAAGTGTGCAGGAACTTAGGTACGGAGGAAGTCGAGCGTAAGACGTAGCGAACGAGAAGGGTTGCGCGGGGAAGTGAGCCGACGGGCTCGGTGCAATCCGAGGGACGCGGAAGCTACGGAAGAGTACGCCGGTGGAGCGAGAAGGGCGTGCGCGAAGTCCGAGGGACGAGAAGCCGGGAGGAAGCACGCTCGAGGGGCAAAAGGCCGGAGTCGGGTTCGGGTGAGCCTAACTCCGGTTGGCCAGAAATCACCCAATCGAAGATTCTACAAAAAGTCAACAAAAGTCAAACTATTGACTTTGACTTTGACTTTGACTTTTGACAGTTGACTTTGACCAGAGAAGAAGATTTAGACTTGGACCGTTTGGACGTGGCGGTTGAAAAAAAAAGAAGAAAAAAAAATAATAAGATTTATCTTTTAAAGATAAATGCTTATTTTTTTATTAAGGATAATTCTCTTTATCTTTTATTAAAGATAAAGTTTATCCTTATTTACTCAACGGCTACGATCAAGCCTATCTCTGATCAACGGTTAGGATCGCATCAACGGATCAACGACCAAGAGAAAGTTCATCTACGATCAACGATCTAGATCTATTCTCTTGGGCTATAAATAGACTTAGAGTTTTAGAGTTAGGATATCAATTACTTTATATTTTATTCTCTAAGTCTCTGTGCTACAATTGTAAAGGCTTCTCCGCCTAAAGGAGTTCTTATTGAGTGCTAACCGCCTTGGAAGCAACGATCCAGTTGCAACCAAGTTTTTTTTAAGACGAGTGTGATTCTATTAAACCGTCTATTCACCCCCCTCTAGCCGGTCCAACCCGATCCTACAAGTGGTATCAGAGCGAGTTCACCGCAGAAGGACTAACCGCCAACTGCAGCACCGTCAACCAAAATGGTCGGACCCGTCATCTACTCGCCAAAATTCGAGGGGGAGTTCGCTGAATGGAAGCGCAAGATGGAGGTATTCTTTACGACTGAATTTGAATTATTTATAATAATGCAGTCTGGTTTTGCAGCTCCCGTAGAAAAGGATTTAACTAAATGGAGCAAGAAGGAGCAATCTGATTTTGTGGCGAATGGAAAAGCAGTTTACCATCTGCTTTCTGTACTCCCGGCACAAGAGGTCAACCGAATCGGTACATACGCATCCACGAAAGAACTCTGGGAAAAATTTCTAGAGTTACACGAAGGGACTTCGGAGGCTAAACTCGCCAAAAGGGACCTTCTCCGGAACCAACTGACCAACCTTCGAATGGAAGAAGGCGAAACGGTAGCGCATCTGCACTCGAAGATAAAAGGTTTAATAACTGAACTAACGAATCTCGGAGAAAAGGTAAGTAACCGAGATTCGCTAAGGTACGCTTTAAATTCATTCCCAAGAAATTTCGATTGGTCTTCCTTTGTCGATTCATTTTTTATTGCTAAGGATCTCGAGACAACTACACTCGAGAATCTATTTTCCACATTTGAACTTCACGAATCCAGACTTGCAGGAAATAGAAAGGGGAACAATGTAGCTTTGAACGTGAACACATCAGAACCAGAATCCATATCCTTGGATGACGAAGATGAAGAAAAAGCATACTTGGTAAGGAAATTTAAAAAGTTTGTTAAAACTAACAAGTTTTCTAGGATGCAGGCAAAAAGGCGATCTCCGAAAAGACGGACAGTCAAGTGCTACAACTGTGATGAAGAAGGTCACATAAAAGACAACTGTCCCCAACTCAAGAAAAAGAAAGATTACCAACCTATGAAGAAGAAAGCACTGAAAGCAACGTGGGACGACACGTCTTCCGACGATTCAGAACATGAAGAGTATGCTGGACTTGCTCTAATGGCAAGTCATCAAGAGGAGGATGACGAAGAAAGCACATCGGAGATGAGCATCGATGAAGGGGGAGAGTCATCCGATGAAAGCAGCAGCGACAATGAACCACTAAACGATAGGTATGACGACATGGTAAGTGAGGTATGTAAACTACCTCCTGACGAATTATTTTCTGCTATAAAATCTTTTTTTAATAATTTATGTAGAAATAGGAAAAAACTTTTAAATTTGAAAAAGTAATTATCTACATCATGTCCATTAAGCATGTTTGATAATTTAAAAAATAGAAATAAAAATTTAGAAAATTTAGTTACAAAATTAGAAATTGATATTACGTGCCTGCGACAGAAAAAGAATTATTATACTCAAGGGTTAAATTGGTATGTGAAAAATCATAAGGGTCAACTTAGAAAAATTTTCAGAAATTATGTACCCCCAAAATTTTTAATCAACCCGGTAGATAGGAACTTATTTTGGGTTCCTAAATCTTTTTTAAACTGATTTTTTTATTACATATGTACTTGGTTGACTAACTTTTTTTATTTCTCATTATTTTAGAAAATTTAGTTCGATTGGTTTTTGCTAAAGAAAATTATGTTTCTACTTTTCCTCAATGTACAAAGATGTCATCGATCAACTAAATTTTTTTAAAATTTTTGAATAATTTTTTAATTTTCATGATTTCTCATTCGAAATTCAAATTCTAAATTTTAAAAATTGATAAAAATTTTATTTTCTCAGATCCAATTTTTTCGGATTCAAATATAAATAGTAGACTTCAGTGAAATTTTATTCAAATTTTTTTAAAGTGATTTTAAATTTTTAAATATTTTAAAAAATTCCTCTTTATTAGTATTTGATTTATTTTCGGACTTAGTGAATGATTTTAAAGTTGAAACTTTTTGTACAAACTCAAATTTCTATTTTTCACTTATTAAGAAATTTTAGATTTTTCTAACAGATTTTTGATTTTCTATGAATTTTTTATTAAAATCAATTTTTTTTCAAGAATACATTAGCTATGAATTATATTTTAAATGCAAAATACTTAGCTAAGTCATTATTGACAACCAAATTTTTTATGATTTGTTCTACATTTATTAGACACTTATAAAAAAAATTTTCAAGATTTTTTTCAGTTTAAATTGGACTTGCATGTTTTTTACCCCTTACTTAGTTTTAAATACCCCGTTTTTGCTGTGATCAAAGGGGGAGAGTAGGCTGAAGTTCAGGGGGAGGTTATAATTTTAACATGCAAATTTCTTTTTATACTTAACTGTTTATTTAGTTTTATTACTTTTATTATTTTTTAGTTTACCCCTAACTGAACCTGAGTTGATGCACATCAAAAAGGGGGAGATTGTTGGTGCCCCGATTAGTTTTGATGTGATCAACCGAGTTAAGTTAGGTCCTGTGTTGTTCTAATCCCTCTGCTAAGTGTGCAGGAACTTAGGTACGGAGGAAGTCGAGCGTAAGACGTAGCGAACGAGAAGGGTTGCGCGGGGAAGTGAGCCGACGGGCTCGGTGCAATTCGAGGGACGCGGAAGCTACGGAAGAGTACGCCGGTGGAGCGAGAAGGGCGTGCGCGAAGTCCGAGGGACGAGAAGCCGGGAGGAAGCACGCTCGAGGGGCAAAAGGCCGGAGTCGGGTTCGGGTGAGCCTAACTCCGGTTGGCCAGAAATCACCCAATCGAAGATTCTACAAAAAGTCAACAAAAGTCAAACTATTGACTTTGACCATTGACTTTGACTTTTGACTTTTGACCATTGACTTTGACCAGAGAAGAAGATTTAGACTTGGACCGTTTGGACGTGGCGGTTGAAAAAAAAAAAAGAAAAAATAATAAGATTTATCTTTTAAAGATAAATGCTTATTTTTTTATTAAGGATAATTCTCTTTATCTTTTATTAAAGATAAAGTTTATCCTTATTTACTCAACGGCTACGATCAAGCCTATCTCTGATCAACGGTTAGGATCGCATCAACGGATCAACGACCAAGAGAAAGTTCATCTACGATCAACGATCTAGATCTATTCTCTTGGGCTATAAATAGACTTAGAGTTTTAGAGTTAGGATATCAATTACTTTATATTTTATTCTCTAAGTCTCTGTGCTACAATTGTAAAGGCTTCTCCGCCTAAAGGAGTTCTTATTGAGTGCTAACCGCCTTGGAAGCAACGATCCAGTTGCAACCAAGTTTTTTTTAAGACGAGTGTGATTCTATTAAACCGTCTATTCACCCCCCTCTAGCCGGTCCAACCCGATCCTACACCTCATGGCTGAAAACAATCATTGCTTCTCCATTCGCTCAACGCAACAAGCATCACTAGTTGGTGCTCCCTTAGCATGGTGGCTAGCCGGCTTAGGGACTTGGTTGGCCGGTAGAAGGAGGCTAATTGGCTGGAGGTAAGCTTGGACAGTGATGACTCAAGGGGAGTTGGTGGCGGCACCAAGGAGGTGAGCGACGACAAGGAGGAGAAGAGAAGAGGAGAAAAAGAAAAACCTAACCCCTAAGTTTTCTATTTCGTTAAAAATCTCTTCCATAGGGATTTATTTATAGATCTCTAGCGGGTTTTATTCGTGAACCAGAATCCATATCTATTAGCCCAAAACCCAAACCAATAGCCTTAAGTTTGGTTTAAGACCAAACTATGTTGGTTCAAAACCAAACCACCTTTTAATTAAAATCAAACCAATTTGATTTATAATTAAACCAAAGAGGATCCACTTTGTCTTTAAAAGACGTGGCCCATCCGCGGTTCCATTCCGATAAAACATCTTCTATATTCGCCCTTCGTCTGGTCTAACCAGACTCAATCTCTCTAAATCTGAGAATTCAATTCTCAAACTCGTTTTATATCTCTTGGATAATCTTGTAGTGCTTAACCTTTAGGTTCTCAGTTTATGTTGGCAGCAAATAATTAACCATTAATTAAGAATCGATCATGAGTGACACCTAGTAGTACATCATGACCCCCAATTAATCAGAAATTCACAATTGATTTCAGAACCACTTCTGAACCCTTCAACAGCTATAGCTGTTCATGCGTCTATTTTTTTCACTCATCCTATACTCGCTTAGTTCAGGACATAGTCTATACGTCAATCTCCAATAGGCTAACTATGTGACACTTAGTTCAAATAGTAGTTCCTTGTCCTACGTCTATTTTTTCACTCATCTTATACTCGCTTAGTTTAGGGCATAATCTATATGTCAATCCCCACTAGGCTAACTACGTCACACTTAGCCCAAACAGTAATTCCTTATCCTGCCAATTCAAATTACTCAAAAATATATCCAAGAGGACCATCTTCTTGATGTATTTCTGCTTTGGTCAAAGACTTAGGAATAACAATCCTAATAAGTAGTCATATGATATACGCCTCCTAATAAAAGGAGTGGTAAATCCTCTGTGGACTACTCAATTACCTTCAAGCACTATGACTTATACCCAATCATCCCAGGTGTACACTTTCGAAGAGACGTTTGCTTAAGATGTCAAAGTATAAGTCTCCATGACTAAGATGACTTGAATACCTCAAGTCGAAGGAATTTTATACTCAAGCTGTAATAAGATCATTATAAACATATATAGAACCATATGAAGTCTCATGGTAGGTCACTTTCGATGAATTACTTACCCTTAACCAACATCCCAATGTTTCTAACCAATTACGATCAACTGCTTGGTTAAACCAAAGAGTTTAACATATGCTAATCTTATAGAATCAATGATATCTAGTCTCATCAATTTATCGACTAGGAAATATTTTAATACATACATAATTACATATATAAAGATACTCACTAATTATATTAATTATGATCTAATCATAATTTTTTTCATGTTATGCCTTGTATTGTAGTACTCATTAATTGAGTTTAAAATCTTATCAAATACATAGAGAATGTATACTCAAATAGTAATATTATTTATCTAATAAATAATATATTATTTAAAATGATTGTTTTAGTACACCTCTCAAATATAACATTCTATTCTTTTTGCTGTTTATTAACATATTGTAGACAAATATGATGATCGATAAGGTAAAATAATCGTTGTTCACCCATGTCCTTGGCCAATTTACCGTCGCAACAAAATCTATTTTCAATAATTGTTTTAATCCAAAATTTAAATTAAAATTTATATATGAGTTAAGACTATTAGAGTTCAATCATGCTACAAAATGTTGAAAATCATTCAAACACTACAATGTAACAATTTTAACCAATCATAACTATTATATTTATGTAGTTTTGACCCTAACCAACTATTGCATAAATGACAAAAACGGTTATAATGTTAGGTTTCAATAGCCATCTAGAGTGTATTTGAGTATATGAATTTAAATTTTGAACAAAAAATAACTATATGACACTATTGCCTACAATATGATTATTTTTTATTTGTTTGATCACTTTACGAGTCGATAAATTTTAATGACCTACTAGAGTACATATTTTATATTCAATTTTAAATTTTAAGTATAAAATTACTATATAAAAATTTTAATCAAAGTTGCTATATGATTAACATTAATAAAGTTACCACAAATTACCAAATGAAATTCCTTTTGATCATAAATTAAAAAATCTCCTTTGATTATTTTATAAAATTATCAAAGGAGATTTTTTAATTTATGATCAAAAGGAATTTCATTTTAGCCAAACATTAAAATTCAAATCACTTTGATTAAGATTGTATAACAAGAACAACCCTCTCTGAATATAAAGATGTACTCTAATTCATTAAAAGTTTCTACATCTTGTTATATTTGAGAGGTGTCCTAAGACAATTGTTTAGATAATATATTATTTATTAGATAAATAAAATTACTATTTGAGTGTACATTTCTATGTATTTAATTTGATCTTAAACTTAATTACTAAGTCCACAATACAATGCATAACATGAGAGAAATTATGATTGGATCACAATTAATTAATGTGTAATTATGTATGTATTGAAATATTTCCTAATCGATGAATTGATGAGACTAGATATCATAGATTCTATAAGAGTAGTATATGTTAGACTCCTTGGTTTAACCAAGCAGTTGATCCTAACTGGCTGGAAATATTGAGATGTTGAGAGTTAACATATGGATGTTGGTTAAGGGTAACTAGTTCATTGGAAGTGACATGCCATGAGACTTCATGTGGTTCTATACATGTCTATGAAGATCTCATTGCAGCTCGAGTATAAGTTTCCTTCGACTTGAGGTATTCAAGTCATCTTGGTCATGGAGACTTATACTTTGACATCTTAAGTAAACATCTCTTCAGAGGTGTGGACCTGGGATAATTGAGTATAAGTCGAAGTGCTCGAAGGTGATTGAGTAACCACAAAGGATTCACCACTCCTTTTATTAGGAGGCGTATATCCTATGGCCACTTGTCAGGATTGTTACTCATAAGTCTTTGACCAAAGCAGAAATATGTCAAGAGGATGGTCCTCTTAGATAAATATTTTGAGTAATTTGAATCCGTAGGACAAGGAACTACTACTTGGGCTAAGTGTGATGTAGTTAGCCTAGTGGGGACTGACACATAAACCATATTCTAAATAAGCGGTATAAGATAAGTAAAAGGAATAAATGCACAACAACTATAGCTGCTAAAGGATTCAAAAGTAATTCTGGAATCAACTGTGATTTTTTGATTAATTGAGAGTCATGATGTATTACTAGATGCTACTCATGATTGATCTATAATTAATGGTTAATTATGGATGACCAACATAAATCGGGAACCTATAAGGCCACATGCACTACAAAATTATCAAAGAGGCATAAAGTGAGTTTGAGAATTAGATTCTCAGATTGAGAAAGATTGAGTCTGGTTGGATCAAATGAAGGGCAAATATGAAAGATATTTTATCAAAAGAAAAGCTCAAATAGACCACATCTTTTGAAGATAAAGTAAACCCTCTTTGGTTTAATTATAAATTAAATTAGTTTAGTTTTAATTAAAAGGTGATTTGATTTTGAACCAAGACGATTTGATCTTGAACCAAACATAAGGTTATCTATTTAGATTTTAAGTTAACAGATAAGAATTTTTGATTCGTAAATCAAATTCGTTAGCGATCTATAAATATATATCTCTAAAGAAGAGATTTTTAACGGATTAAAAACCTAAGGGTTAGGTTTTAATATCCATCTTCTTCTCTTCTAGCCGCCGACCACATCTAAGCTTCTAGTCGTCGCTTACCTTGTTGCCGCCACCCCTTTTGTGGTGTTGTCATCATCCAAAAGGGATTGTCTAACTTCCCTCCATCGGTCGGCTACCTCCCTAAGCCGGCCTACCACTGAGCTAAAGGAGCAAAACCCGACGATGAAAGCAAGGAATAAGAGGAGAAGCAATAGGTATTTCTCCGCTATAAGGTATCCTTCTTCCTCCCACTTTGGCTATTGTTCTGGCAGGAAATGATTGTTGTCGGAACTCCCACGCCATTAGGCTCGCTGACCCTTGTTGACAACAAACTGCCCGACCTTCAAACAGTGGTATGATCACCTCCGTTCAATCTAATTTGTATCATCGGATTGCTTTGAGCCACCGGATACTGAATTGGACTATATGTCCTCTCTTGGATCGTTCATCTCCTTCATTCGACTAGTATCAAAATGGAGACAGGATATGTGACTTAGTAAAGTCATCTCAAGGAAATCTCAACATGGATATGAGTAGAGATAATTTTTTTCGAGGTTGCTAGTTGATGTCGTTTCCGCTTCACGTCATTCAACAGGTATAATTTATTTATGCAGCTTCTCTATGATTATGTTTGTGATATGGCAGGTCTCGACTAATCTGACATGACAAAAAGAGGTCAACAATAGATCCAAAGTGGCATCTGACCTAGGATGTATAAGGTCAAAGGACAAATCATGTCTCGAGCTCAGCCACATATTTAGGTGAGCTCGGTCATACGCTCAGTTCAGCTCAACCGCACATTTAGGGGAGCTCGGTCATACGCTCAGTTCAGCTCCGCCACACATTTAGGTGAGCTTAGCCACCCTCTCAATTCAGCTCCGCCACACATCTAGGTGAGCTCAGTCACACGCTCAGTTTAGCAAGGTCAGGTCAGCTCAGCTGCACGATCAGTTTAGCACGGCTAATTTAACTTGACCAGACGTACAGATCAACTCGGCTACACATTTAGGACGTCTCCAAGCCCGCTCAGCTCGGCCATTCTTACATTTGTGCCACATGCTCTCACAGTTCGACCATTCCTACAGCTCGCCCACATGCTCTCACAGCTCGATCATTCATACAACTCGGCCATATGCTCTCACAGCTTGGCCATCCATACAGTTCGGCCACATGTCTTCCAACCTCACGTATCAGCTCGGCCATCAACATACAAACAGGCCGACCATTCTCCTTGGCTCAGACTTATCAGCTCATTCAAAAGGATAAGGACGGTGACTAAATTCCTAAACTTGATCCCCGAAAATCTCGCACACTTATGTGCACAACCATCGAATGAAGATAATCAACCCTGCTGGGCCATTGGATATTTAGAAACTGTCAAAGATCATGCTTTTAATACCACTTTAATAATGCATTAATTGTGAATCACAGGCGTTAATCTCCGAAAATCATGCTCCCTTTGCTATTATATAAAACCCCACAGGTATGAAAAAAGTTATCTCGAATTCTTCACACATACTTCCATACTACTTTTTTCTAACTTGAGCGTCGGAGTGGCCTCGCCGGGAATCCCCGGCGCCTTGCTAATCCGCTCGTTCAGTTCTCTTCTTCCTCAGGTTCTTCTTATCGGCGGGACCAACGAAGGTTGAGGTGACGTATCATTGACTAGTGGCTTGACCATCGACGGCATCCAGCCAGAACATTTTAGCACCGTCTGTGGAAACTCTGAGCTAGACGCTACGATGGTTAACACCAGACGCACTACTAACAACCGTGACCCCGTCGAGGAAAGGAACCAGGAGGACACCGTTACAATGACACGGAATGAGCTACACCAAATTGTTCAGCAGACCATAGAAGCGACCCTACAGAACGCTCCTGTTAAAACCGATCAAAACATCTCCACAATGGCATAATATTATCCACTTTGGGCCTAAACCCTCATGACTTTGTTCTTGGGCTCTTCCCAAAAGGCCTCATACCAATGGAGATACTTTCCATTCTTTTAACCCCATAATATTTTCCATGTACTTTAGATGTGGGACTATGTTTGCACCCTTGCAACCCAACAATCTCCCCCTCAAACAAAGGACCACAGACCCCCATCAATGTCATTTTTGATGTCTGAATCCTCGATCTACTTCCCACCTAGTCGTAACTAGGACTTTTTGCCCCTCGGTCCATCCGACCTACTAGGACTTCTCATCTGGTATCTGGTCTTCTTGATTCAGACATGGGAGCACCCACTTCCTTTGTTTAAGGTTCAAACTGTTAGGATCGGTTGGTTCGCTAGAGGGGGGGTGAATAGCGTTTTTCGATTCTTCTTGGTTGTTTCTCTACAAGAGTGTTAGCGGAAGCAAAATATAAAAGAGAAAACAACAAATCAACGCTAACCCGGTTTGTTTACTTGGTATCCACCTCCGCAGAGGTGACTAATCCAAGGATCCACACGCACGCACACACCCGATGCACTATGAATCTTCTCCTTCTCGAAAACCTCGAAGGCGGAGAAACCTTTACAAATCTTTCGATCTCCTCAAATATGATATGAAATAGTGTTCAGGAGGAGAGGAAGAAAGCAGAGAATAGAGAACAAACAAGTTCTCAGAAGAAGCACAAAAGAATGAAAGAATAGCAGAATTCTTGCAAAATCTTGAGTTGTTCTCGCGCAGGCTTCTTTTATAACTCTTCGGCATCAGTCGACTGCTGGCAGGGCCAGTCGACTGATGGCTTCAATCGGCAACAAAATCTCGCATTAAAGCGCATTAAATGCTTGCCAATCTTCGCCAACGTTCAAATAGCAGTCGACTGTTCCAAGACCAGTCGACTGGCATCAGTCGACTCACCATACACCAGTCGACTGCCCAGTCGACTCCTGTCTTCCTCTGGCTCGACTGATTTTTCTGTGTGCGTCTGATTTATGAGCAGTCGACTGCTGGCAGGGCCAGTCGACTGGTGAAGCTGAAAAATCACATTTCAGCTTCTCTTGACCTAGACCTCGGCCTTCAAACACCTCCCATAGCCTCATGCCTTCCCTGGATGCTCCATCATCCTTGCACTAGCTTGAGATGCTTCCATCAGCTTCGTCATGTCAAGTCTTTGCCAAGACTACCCACTTGGGCTTTTCCTTGCCAAGACTACCCACTTGGACTTTTCCTTGCCAAGACTTCCCACTTGGACTTTTCCTTGCTAAGACTTCCCACTTGGACTTTTCTTTGCCAAGACTACCCACTTGGACTTTTCTTTGCCAAGACTACGCTTGGACTTTTCCTTGCCAAGACTACCCACTTGGACTTTTCTTTGCCAAGACTTCCCACTTGGACTTTCCTTTGCCAAGACTACGCTTGGACTTTCCTGCAAACTTGCATCACACATGTTAGATCACAAGTATTGCCTAACTTTAAACATGGTTTAGCCAAACATTGAAACTCAATGCACTTGGGGCAAAGATTGCACCAACACAAACCACACCAATCTGGCGGTTAGTCCGGTGAAGAGCGGTCTCGCTCTGATACCACTTGTTAGAACTGATGGAATCAAAATATCGCCACAATGGTATGATATTATCCACTTTGGTCCTAAGCTCTCATGGCTTTGTTCTTGGGCTCTCCCCAAAAGGCCTCATACCAATGGAGATACTTTCCATCCTTTTAACCCCATGATCTTTTCCATGTACTTTAGATGTGGGACTATGTTTGCACCCTTGCAACCCAACAGCTCCGACCCAACCGCCTCCAAAACCTACAACTCAGACCTCGAGGAGAGCACAACGACCCCTGCCTATTGATGAAGCTTCGATGCCCGCAGACTCTACTAGTCGAGACTTGGGGCTTACATAAGGTAATTCGAGTGGGTCTCGAGCTGGGGAGGGTCTTCAGGATGCCTTGTAGAATATTGGAACAAGAGCTGCCCCATCATTTCTGACCCCCGTAGGTGGGAGAGTACGACGGGTCGGCATACCCAGAAGATCACTTATGCCGTTTTGAGAATGCCTCCTTGCTGCACCAATACACGGATGGAATCAAATATCGAGTCTTCCTCAACACCCTTTTAGAGTCGGCCCAACACTAGTGTAACAGACTGCCGACCTCCTCCATACATTCTTTCAAGGACTTCAAAGAGATTTTTCTGCTCCAGTTCGCCAGCAGTAAAAAGTATCAGAAGATCCCGCTGAATCTATTTACAATAAAGTAGAAACCTCGAGAAACCTTATGGGAGTTGTTGGGATCGATGCGTTCGTTAGAGGGGGATGAATAGCGATTTTCGAGTTTTCCTGTGAAATTGTTAGCGGAAGCAAAAATAAAAGCAAAGAAAGAGAACAATCGCTAACCCAGTTTGTTTACTTGGTATCCACCTCAATGAGGTGAATTGTCCAAGGATCCACACACACAGACAACTATTTTCACTATGAAAATCCTCCTTTTTGAAACACGCTTCGAAGGTGGAGAAACATCATAAAGACAATCTCTTCCTTTCAAAATAATATAAGTGAAGTATGAGGAAGATCAAAGAAATTTTATAAATCCAGAGAATTGCCAGAAAGATGAGAAAAAGAACTGTTATCTTCTTGGGCGTCGAATTCTATTTTTTATATTTTTTCGTACATCAGTCGACTGCTCCAAGGGCTAGTCGACTGATGGGCTTCAACGACTCTTTAATCTACATTTAATTAGCCAGCTGTCGCTCCAACAGTCATCTTAGCAGTCGACTGCACCATCACCAGTCGACTGCTCTAGTCGACTGCTCCACTCGACTGATTTTTCTGTAAACTTTGTGTGTGCTTCTGATCAATCACCAGTCGACTGCACCAACAGTGCCAGTCGACTGATCAAGCTGAAACTCCCCTTTTAGCTTCTTTTTCAGCCCTTAGCCTTGACGCAAACCTTCAAACGTCTTCCACAAGCCTCGTGCTCTTCCTTGCACTAGCTTGAGACATTTCCCTCAGCTTCGTCGTGCTAAGTCTTCCTTTACCAAGAGGCCGCGCCTCCAGGACTTCATCCTTTGCCAAGAGACCTCACCTCCGAGACTTCACCAAATGCCAATACTTCATTCCTGGACTTTCCTGTGGACTCAAACTATACAAGTTAGATCACAAACATTGCTTAACTTAAACTTATTTTAGTCAAACATTAAAATTTAAATCATTTGGGGCAAGATTGCACCAACAATCTCCCCCTTTTTGATGTTTGATAAAAATTTGTTTAAGTTAGGTATTTAAAACAACATGTATTAAATAACAACAATTTATTCCAGTGATAATGAATCAATAAACATTCATAAAAATCTTGGCCGCCAGCCCTAAGGAGAATAAAGGGCTGGGAACGCCGGCCATAAGGAAGCAAGGGAAAGGCTAGGGAGGCGCCGGCCCTAAGGGAACAAAGGGGGAGAGATGCGCCGGCCCTAAAGAGGAAGGAAGAAGAAGAGAGGTGGTGGCAACAATAAAGAGAGGAAACTCCATGGTGTCGTCGGCTCTAGGGGAGGAGGAAAAACTATTGTTGTGTGCTCGTTGCCTCCCCTAAACCCCTCTTTATATAGCTATGCCATCTAGGAATTTTAAGAAAAAGTCTAACAAATTTTATAAGATTTAATTAGAACAAATCTAATAAAATATTATGGATAAGATTTGTTATCTTTTTAATAAGTTTTCATTACATTAATTTTGTTCTTATATTTAACAAAATCTTTTAATTATATCTCGCTAATTTTTAACGAGATTCCATAATTAATATTTTGTTAATTTAACAAAATTAATTCATAAAATTTTATAATAAAATTTTGTACGAGAAGAGACGAAATTTCTTAGCGGAAATTCTTTTAAAAAATTTCTTAATTTTTATCAGAATTTTTTTTTTGCCGGAAAAATTCTTAATAAAATTTTAGAAATTTTCTTTTATAAATAGAATTTCCTATCCGAAATTTCTCACAGAATTCTCCCAGAATTCTTTCCAGAATTCTTTCGGAGGTCTTCCAGAATTCTTCCGGAGGTCTTCGAGAATTCTTCCGAAGGTCTCCTAGAATTCTTCGAGAATTCTTCAAGAATTAGAAGGTCTCCCAGAGGTCTTCAAGAATTCTTCCGAAGGTCTCCGAAGGTCTCCAAGAGGTCTTCAAGAATTCTTCCGAAGGTCTCCATGAATTCTTCCTGAGGTGGATTCGAGGATTTCCAGAGGCTACAGTAGGGACCTAGAGGAGGAATTGGTTTTGGTCTCCTGATGGGCTTGAGCTTCCCATGTTCTTCCTGAACACACAGCTTAAGTCCATCAATAATAACTCATTCCACTAGAGAGTTATTATTGCACTACCGCACCAATCCCATATTACAATATGGGCTCCTTCTTACTATAAGTACATTAATCTCCCTGTGTTTAAGATATCGTATGTCCGTTAATTAAATGAGTTACTGACAACTCGAATTTAATTAACTTCTAATCCAAGAGTAGTACCACTCAACCTTATTATCATGCGGACAAAGTCCACCTGCAGGGTTTACATGATAATCCTTATGAGCTCCTCAAGGGGACATCATCAACCTATATTTAGGACACAGATTCCTTCTATAATCAACAACACACCATGTACATAATACTACTTCCCAACTCATCGGGCCTTTTGATCTATCGCACTAAATCTCACCCTTTGATGAATCAAAGAAATATATACTAAGTACATGTGTTTGTTATTATATTGGGATTAAGAGCATGTACATCCATAGTAACAGAGGTTTAGTTCGATTATATAGTCAGTATAAATCGAACAATCCTCAGATGGTCCTGCTCAATACACACTTAGTGTACTAGTGTAATTTTATAGTCAAGACAGACTAAGACCAAATTACACTACAACCAGTCCAATGGTTTGTCCAATCCATCTTGGTTGTGAACACTGTTTATAATTTATAAGGAACTGATAACATGGTCTTCTGTGTGTGACTCCGCACACCATGTTTATCTACAATATAAATTAAGTGGACACTTGCATAAAATTAAATGCAAACATTGACCAAATGTGATTCTTATTTCAGAATATTTATTTACATAGATAGCTAGGATTCTGGATTCTGGTATACATCCTCAATTTTCAGTTGTGTATTATGCATGTGTTTTACCTTGTGTTTTATTTCTATGTTAGGTTTCTCTATGCGCATTTTAAAAATTTATTTCACTAAACAAGCAGTAGAGTGTAATAATCTATATTATTATAATTTGTGCATCAAAAGTCACACGATGATACACATGCATGTAGACATAATCATAGAAATAAATGATATATATAAAATATACCTGTTAGATAACGTGAAGCGGAAACAACATCAACTAGTAACCTTCAGAAAGATTGCCTCTACTCATATCTACGTCGAGATATCCTTGAGACAACTTCACTAAATCACGTGTCATGTCCATTTTGACACTAGTCAAAGGAAGGAGACGAAGCGATCCGAGAGAGAGAGTCTACGATTTGATTCGATATCTGATGGCATAAAACAACTGGACGATATGAATTGAATTCAACGGAGGCGATTAAGTCACTGTTCAAAGGTCGGATGGTTCGCTGCTGACGAGGGGCAGCTAGCCTAATAGCGTCGGAGTTCTGACAACAATAATTGCTCATCAAAACAATAGCCAAGGACGGAGGAAGAACGATACCTCACGACTGAAAACAATCGTTGCTTCTCCATTCGCTCGACGCGACAAGCATCACTAGTTGGTGCTCCCTTAGCATGGTGGCTGGCCGGCTTAGGGACTTGGTTGGCCGGTAGAAGGAGGCTTGGCTGGAGGTAAGCTTGGACAGCGATGACTCAAGGGGAGTCGGTGGCGGCACCAAGGAGGTGAGCGACGACAAGGAGGAGAAGAGAAGAGGAGAAAAAGAAAAACCTAACCCCTAAGTTTTCTATTTCGTTAAAAAATCTCTTTCATAGAGATTTATTTATAGATCTCTAGCGGATTTTATTCGCAAACCAGAATCCATATCTGTTAGCCCAAAATCCAAACCAATAGCCTTAAGTTTGGTTTAAGACCAAACTATGTTGGTTCAAAAGCAAACCACCTTTTAATTAAAATTAAACTAATTTGATTTATAATTAAACCAAAGAGGATCCACTTTGTCTTTAAAAGATGTGGCTCATCTGTGCTTCCATTCAGATAAAACATCTTCTATATTTGTCCTTCGTCTGGTCTAACCAAACTCAATCTCTGTAAATTTGAGAATTAAATTCTCAAACTCGTTTTATATCTCTTGGATAATCTTGTAGTGCTTATGACCTTTAGGTTCTTAGTTTATGTTGGAAGCAAATAATTAACTATTAATTAAAAATCGATCATGAGTGACACCTAGTAGTACATCATGACCCCCAATTAATCAGAAATTCACAATTGATTCTAGAACCACTTCTGAACCCTTCAATAGCTATAGTTATTCATGCGTCTATTTCTTTCACTTATCCTATACTCGCTTAATTCAGTACATGGTCTATATGTCAATCCCCAATAGGCTAACTACGTGACACTTAGCTCAAACAGTAGTTCCTTGTCCTACGTCTATTTTTTCACTCATCTTATACTCGCTTAATTTAGGACATGGTCTATATGTCAATCCCCACTAGGCTAACTACGCTACACTTAGCCCAAACAGTAATTCCTTATCCTGCCAATTCAAATTACTCAAAAAAATGTCCAAGAGGATCATCTTCTTGATGTATTTCTGCTTTGGTCAAAAATTTAGGAGTAACAATCCTAACAAGTAGTCATATGGTATATGCCTCCTAATAAAAGGAGTGGTAAACCCTTTGTGGACTATTCAATCACCTTCAAGTACTATGACTTATACCCAATCATCCCAGGTGTACACTTTCGAAAAACGTTTGCTTAAGATGTCAAAGTATAAATCTCCATGACCAAGATAACTTGAATACCTCAAGTCGAAGGAATTTTATACTCAAGCTGTAACAAGATCATTATAAACATGTATAGAATCACATGAAGTCTCATGGCAGGTCACTTTCGATGAATTACTTACTCTTAACCAACATCCATATGTTAACTCTCAACATCCCAATGTTTCTAACCAATTACGATCAATTGCTTGGTTAAACCAAAGAGTTTAACATATACTAATCTTACAGAATCAATGATATCCAATCTCATCAATTTATCGACTAGGAAATATTTTAATACATATATAATTACATATATAAAGATACTCACTAATTATACTAATTATGATCTAATTATAATTTCTCTTATGTTATGCATTGTATTAGAGTACTCATTAATTGAGTTTAAAATCTTATCAAATACATAGAGAATGTATACTCAAATAGTAATTTTATTTATCTAATAAATAATATATTATTTAAAATGATTGTCTTAGTACACCTCTCAAATATAACATTATATTCTTTTTGTTGTTTATTAACATATTGTAGACAAATATGATGATCGAGAACAAAGGTAAAATAAAAAATCGTTGTTCACCCCATCCCTCTGGCGATGTCAATTGTCCCAACAAAAATCTACTCAATAATTGTTTTTATCAAAATTTAAATTAAAATGTATAGATGCTGTTTAAAGACTATTAGAGTTCAATCATGCTACAAAATGTCTAAATTATTCAAACATGACAATGTAACAATTTTAACCAATCAAAACTATTATATTTATGTAGTTTTGATCCTAACCAAAACTATTGCATAAATGACAAAAACTGTTATAGTGTTAAATTTCAATAGCCATCTAGAGTGTATTTGTGTATATGAATTTAAATTTTGAACAAAAAAATAACTATATAACACTATTCCCTATAATATGATTATTTTTTTATTTGTTTGATCACTTTACGAGTATGGATAAATTTTAATGACCTACTAGAGTACATCTTTATATTCAAATTTAAATTTTAAGTATAAAATTACTATGTAAAAATTTTAATCAAAATTGCTATATGATTAACATTAATAAAAGTTTACCACAAATTACCAAAGGAAATTCCTTTTGATCATAAATTAAAAAATCTCCTTTGATAATTTTATAAAATCCCAATCAGATACAACACATTTCTAGTCCCATTAACAGTAACTTTCTACCTTAAGAGCTCACAACTCATGATGAGCCTTGATTTGATTGTCATCCTCAACTACTCGATCAAGCATATGCACATTTACGATAAGGCGATGGCGTGTGACTGGCCTACCAGATGCATCGGCTCCAAGCCAACGTGATTTGGATGGTTCGAAGCCTAACCAATTGAAAAGGCCAACGTCCTCAACCATCGACCAATAAGTGCAATCAAGAGTCACACCTACCCTCCCATCAATAGTGAATATATCCAGTACAACTGAGGGTTGGGTTAAAGTGGTGAATGTTAGGTTATACCATACAAGAGATCGACATCTACAGCTAGCTCTTTAATTTTTTCACCTCAGCCACAGCCCACCACTTGAAACAGTAGATTCTCCCTGCTGCCTCTGGGTTTTGTCACCTTGCTGGCGTCGTAAAGAAGGTTAAAAAGCAACAAAAGGAAACAAAGCTCTTTTTAGGTCTTTAACACCTAGCTACCTCTGCTGCTCGGTCGAAGGTGGATATTCCCATGTCACATGCACAACAGAACCTAGCTCGTTGATAAACCCAGCGCTAGCAACCTTTCTTTCTGTGCTGTAAATAATCTATATTCCCATCCATTGAGCCAACTATATATCAAGGAAAGAAAAGGAAAGCTAGTTTTGTTTATCTTAGCAGCAACAATATAATATCCAAATTAAGCTAGCTTAATCAACCTTTGACATACAATATGTCAAGTGATATTTTGATAGATCAGTAAGTTATTAAGTAATAAGCCAGAGATAACTATTAATGTTAGTTGGCACGGGATGTGGTCCAGAAACCCTATACAGGCGCAGGAATTAATGGTAGGCCTACATATAATAATGTGAAAGGAGCACTCTCACCTTTTTGTGTTAAGAACAAACAAAGTCCATTGTCAATGATGGCTCTTTCCTTGACGGATCATATCATGTGGGTGGATGATTGAACTTGTTAGTAAAGATTGAAGTAAATCGAGCATGCAATATCCTCTTCTATTATGATCAATTATAATTTTTTAATTTATTTTCTCAAATAATTATAATTTATTTAATTTATTTTCTCATAGATTATCATGAGACTGATTGTATTGAACAGTTAGGATGACAGATTCCATCTTTTTATAGAAGAAAAGTCAAATAACTCTTGGAATATATATGATTGAATTAATTATTATAGAATAAATTTATTAAATTGAATAAGAATCAAATTTCAATAAAGTTGAAACAATATCTTTTTCTATAATTTTTCGATATACTTCCTCATAAATAATTATAAAATTGATCATGTAAAATCGTTGAAATAACAAATTCCACCTTCTACTAAAAAAGAAATCAAATATCATCTCATTAAACATGATAAATTTTCAATTGATTTAGTCACAACATTAGCAACATAATGATTTAACTCTTAATTTTTTTATAATTTAAGTATTCAATTCTTATCCTCCAAATTCAATCTTAAAGAGGATCCATTCGTCCCTATAATAATTTTTTATCGAAAAATATAAATGGATTGAGATTTAAACCAAATCCATCCCATCCCACCTCTTTCATCACATTTGACTGATGGATACATAAGTTGACGTCCAAAATTGACATCTGTAGTAAGAGTCGACCAATTAATAGTTTAGGTTAATAATAGATAGGGGCCGGGAAAGTCCATTAGATTGAGATAGAGAAGTGAAGAGATGGTCAGTCAGTAAAACCTATCAATCAATGGACTCAGCACAGGTATGTGAACTGGGAGAGTTAGTTATTAACACATAATAGATGCAGTTGATCACAAATAACTCCGTCTTTCAGCCTAAAAGAATAAACGCCATGCCAAATAACACTTTTAGTAAACCATCAAGTTCCTACTTCTGCTATTTTAATTTGTTACAGCGGATGGAGAAGCAAATTAAGCCTTGTTGCAGTGGATGCAAATAGGCATGGTAATGGTGTAAAACACACGAAGCCAAACAGGCGACAAGAAATCCGCGCGGCGTCTTAGTTTGCTTAGTTTAGGATTACATCAGTAAGCATAAGAAGAAATGTACCGTGCAAAACACCTCATTTGTGGTATTTGGAAGTCATAAGAACGCGCGGGTTACCTCGAGGATACAGAGTTGAGGGAACGGGTGAACCCGTTAATGGCGCCGTAGCTCCTGGAGCTAAACCACAGGCAGCCGAGGAGGTCCTGCCGGTAAGGGAGGAAGGTTCTCCGTCTCATCTCCTCCGCCTGCGCCCGGTTCGCCGTGTAGATCCGCTCGTGCGCCGACGGAGCTGTCCTCCGCCGCCTCCCCACGCCGTTCATCGACCTCTGTTGCGGAGGAAGAGGCTGACGGGCTTCCTCTCGCTTTGACGTGGATGCAGCAGGCTGCGGATTCGGATCGGGCTCTGACAGCGTCGCAGGCTTCTCCCTGCTTTTGGAGGATGAAAAAGACATCCCGTTCCACAACTTCTTCCGGCGGCCGCTCCCTTCGCTCTTGCTACCGTGGAGGAAATCCTTGAGAGAGATCCACCGATTTGAGAACCGCCCTGAAGAGGAAGACGATGACGTTGACGAAGAAGACGAGGAGCGGGAGGACGCTGAAACAGGAGGTGCCGGAGCTTTCTCTGCTTCGATCTGCTTCGGATCTGGAGTCTTCTCGCCCTCTTCAGTCCAGTCTTCCCTTCTGGGGCCACGTGGCCGCCAGCGAAACGGCAGATTCCTCAGAGGAGACAGAGATCTGGCTCTACGATGCACGGACCTACTCCGGAGCTTCAGTTCCCGTCCGCAGACGTCGATATCCGCCGCTTCCCTGCTGTCCCGCGCCTCATCCTCCGCGTTCTCATCCTCCTCGACGCAGAGATCTGGGAGCGGTGCGAGGGACTGCGGGCGCTGGAGGTGGGAAGAGAGTTTCATCGGCCGGATCTGGCCGTTGAGGAACAGTTCGTCGGCAGAGGCCGCAGTGGAGTGCGAGGGGAAGCGGGAGGAAAATTCGAACTCAAAGGAAAAGTCACCCGAGGCAGGATCGAACGGGGAGTCCTCAGCAGAGTAGGGAGAGGTCGCGGAAGAGAGAACGTAGTGCATTGGGCTAGACGGGGCGCTGAAGAAGAAGAATCCGGCAGCGGTGGCGGACAAACCGGCGCGTCCAGGGCTGGATGGCGCACTGGCAAAGGGAGTGGAGCAGGCGCTCTCGAACTCGTCGCCATGGTTAGGGTTTTGGAACTCCATGGTGGCGCGTCGAAGAGAGAGGACCGCGACCCCAGTCGGCTTCTTGTCCGGCAAGCAATCTTGGGCGGAGAGCGGGGACGGGGCTTTTGAAGTCCTATTCTCCAGAGTCCTTTCTCATACATAACTGGATTTCCACAAACACCCTGAACAGTTTCCTTAAACCACTAAAACGCCATTCGTACAGTTTTAATGCAGTTATGGTGTGTATTATGGAATATTTTTTTTAAATAATATATATATATATATATTTGCATTGATATATTCATTTTTTAATTTCTTTAAGTTCGGTATCGACTATCAAGGATAAATAAATTGGCTACCCACGCGGCGGAGAAACTAAATGCACATAAGAATGTTAAATAAATGTCCTATGAGCGTGTAGTTACGTGGATCAATACAGAATTTTCTTAAAAACACGAATCGCATAGAGAAACCAAAGGCGGATCAAGCATCAAGCATTGGCCTGTAGAGAAAGAATTGTGGCTGGGCAGAACCAAAAAGCACGCAAGGGTGTAGCTTCCGTAGGGCCTCAAGCCCGTCCGAATGTTATTCACGCGGTGCGAGGGATCCGCGGTGTGATTACCGACGAGGGGACAGATTGGGTCAGTGGATGGAGAAGGTGTCAGCCTGTCAGGGGAAGGAACGTGGCGGAGGTGACCATTTTCCCAGGCAGCGCCATGCAACTGGGTAGGCAATATGATGTTGACCTTTTCGTGATGCGCTCATATCGGTGTCGCCGCAGACGTCGTCGATGTGTGGACTATGTTACTGTTATTTTTCAGTCTAATCCGGAGCGACTCGTCCTAATCATAGATCCGATTCCGGACCGGATCTTACTCTATCCGAATCCGGACCGTAATCAGTCCGACAGGACACCCAATCTGTTCCGATTTCAACTCATTAAAAATCACCAAATAACAACGATTAACTATCGATTCGACCTTTCGATTTGATTTTTTTTTTTTTATGTGATCGTTGCGGTTTCAACCATTACAACCGTTAGCCCGCGGTTCTACTCATTGAAAATTTTTAATATTTTTTTAACAATTAAAATCATTTCATATTTTTTTTATCAATAATTATGATTTATATATTTTACTTTATAAACTTTATACATAGATATCTGATTTTATTAATTTTACATATATATTTTCTATTCTCATTTTTAATTTCACAATTTATAAAACAAACTTCTACTCCAATTTTGTATACTTTCGACTTCAATTTTATACACTTTCAATTTCTACTTCGACTACAATGGAAGGAGCTCGAGGAGTTTCATCATTTCGATATCGAAGGAGCAAGTAAATAGTAAATTCAAATGAAGAGCTCAATATTCAATCCACTGATGAACAAACTGAGCAACTTTTGACACATATAACATAAAGAAGTATTGATACAATTACTTCTAAGATTCGAAAAGTTTCTCTTTTAAAATCCATATAATCGATCATTCTCAAGAATAATTATCTAGATTTTCCACTAGTAGAAGCAATGATTCTAGTTTATTTTTATATTTTAAATTTAAAAAAATTATTAGTTAGATTTATTTTTATAGAACATTTTTCATTTAGTTTTGAATCTAAATACACTTTTGAAGATTTTTATAAAGAATCTCTTAATACATCTGTTAAATGTATTCTTAAAACTACAGTTACTCGTACAATTAAAAAATTAATAAAATAAAAAAATAAATTTAATTAAAATTTTTAATAAATTAAATAATAAAAAAAATTTATATTCCGATATTTGAAGTGATCATTGACAAACACATTTATATGTAGCATGACTTATGATCAATAACTCCTAGAATATTCAAAAAACATTGTTAGCTTTTAGGGCGTTTGATTGGAAATTATTGTTGATAATCTTAGTTATCTATTTAAGGTTATAATGTTTAACACTGTTTGGTTAGGAGTAATGGATGACTCCCAGGTAATGGACCATACCCGCCATGTCAACAAAAGAGGGTTGGTTATAATCTAGAATCTGATTACCACGACAGCATAAAGTTTTCTACGATTCCAAAATCAACCAAAAAATTTTACCGAAATTATCCTTTGATTTTTAATATTTCAAACAAATATATCCCTGAAGTTTTATCAAATTAAAATCCACCCATATAATCAAAACTGCAGAATAACCCTTCGCACAGAATTTCTTTTACTTGCATTCTCTTCATTTTCAAAATCCTAGCCGACACCCCTTCTCATATCTCCCGATCCGTTCTCCCCTCACCAACGCCAAAATCCCATCGATCCCACGACGATAGTGGCTGAGGCGCTGAAGCAAGGCCTTTGATCTGTCGATTTGATTTTTTTTTATGTGATCGTTGTGGTTTCAACCATTACAACCGTTAACCCGCTGTTCTAGTCATTAATTTTTTTTAATATTTTTTTCGACAATTAAAATTATTTAATATTTTTTAATTAATGATTATGATTTATATCTTTTACTTTTTTTAAACTCTATAAATAGATATTTAATTTTATTATTTCTACACACATTTATTTTATTCTAATCCTTAATTTCACAAATCTTTACACGCTTTCAACACTAATTTTATATACTTTCGACTTCAATTTTATACACTTTCGACTGCCACTTCTGACTACAGTGGAAGGAGCTTAAGGAGTTACATCATCTCGATCTCGAAGGGGCAAATAAATAGTAAATCCAAATGAAGAATTCAACATTCAATCCACTAATGAAAAGACTGAGCAACTTCCAATACTTGTAAAATAAAGAAGCACTGATATAATTACTTCTAAGATTCGGAAAGTTCCTCTTTTAAAATTTTTTATTTTTGTACTAAATATTTTGAGAATGTTACTTTTTTGTTGAGAGAATTGTGTGTAAAATGTAAACACTGCAATGTTTTCTATAAATTTCGTATGGTCCACGAGTAGAAACAATGATTTTAGTTTATTTTTATATTTCAATAATAAATTAAAAAATCATTAGCTATATTTACTTTTATAGAACATCCTTCATTTAGTTTTGAATCTAAATATACTTTTAGATTTTTTATAAAGAATCTCCTAATACATTGGTTAAACGTATTCTTAGAACTACAGTTACTCGTACAATTAAAAAAATAAAAAAAATTAATTAAAATTTTCAATAAATTAAATAATAAAAAATTTTATGTTTCAATATTTGAAGTGATCATTGACAAACACATTTG
>NC_133864.1:294596-340046 GCF_044706935.1 Curcuma longa
AGCACAGGCGCGCAGTATATCATATATATATATATATATATATATATATATATATATATATACTTGATCATTAATGTATCGATCAGTTGGACATCAGACCTCCAACTAACTGTGCTGGTCCAACAGATTAAAACTTACAGTTTTAATTTTTTAATATTATGGGTGGTTATGAGCGTGGATCGAGAGTGACCCGAGTCCCATAGCAGTTTATATCTATCAACTTCAAGGCTGACCCGAATCAGTTCTCGACTCGCGATTCCTTTCCCGGGAGCTGAATTTCTCTTCATTCGAACGCGGTTCAAATAGAGGCCCCGGAGCCGACTCCTCGATGTCAGAGGCACCGCCCCGAGCCGAATCCTTATTCGGATCCTCTTATGTAGCCGAGTCCTCTTACGTGAACGATCCCTCCTATGAAACTAGTTCCTCGCGAGACGAACTCCTCGGTGCCCAAGGCACCGCCCCGAACCGAATCCTTATTCAGATCCTCTTATGTAGTCGAGTCCTCTTACATGGACGATCCCTCCTATGAAGCCGATTCCTCACGAGACCGACTCCTCGGTGCCCAATGCACGACTCCGAGCCGATTCCTCCTGCGAACCCGCAGCCTCCCGGTCGGCTCGGCTATCTCACTCTCATTCGGATTCGGCTAAAGTGCACAACACAGTACCCAACTCCGTTAACCTCATCATTTCTTCTGACAGTCCCATATTCCGTATTTATGAGCACCACCCTGACACCCACGTATGAAATGATCTTACGAGTGTATGTCAATGATGGGATCTTCACTCTGATCATTCCATATCTTTCAGATAAGATCATACTCAGGGATGGGACATTTTCTTTAATTAAGATGGGATGCCTCATTTAATCATGATGGGATATGACTTCTCATTTCACTTATATAACGACCACTACTCTCCTTACACAGGTACGCGCACACTCGATCACACACTTACTCTCTCATTCTCCTCTATTCTTTCTTCTTTTTCTTCCTCTTCACGTGCTGACTTAAGCGTCGAAGTGGTCGCACCAGGGCACCCCTGGTCTTCCCTCTCACGTTTGCTTTGCTTGCAGGACTCGGCAATTCAGCACCCTTCAATCCTGTTACTTTCTGGTGAAGAGATTTGGTTGGTGACACGTCCCTGGGTGGTTCTCAACCGGCAACACCCTTCAATCCTGTTACTTTCTAGTGAAGAGACCTGGTTGGTGACACGTCCCTAGGTGGTTCTCAATCGGAACATAATTTGGTGTCGTCTGTGGGAAAGTGAAGAATCTGGATTTGACACATGCCAATGGATGATCCTCACCGACCTCCCCTCATTACCATGACGCATGAAGATTTCGATCGGGTGGTAGCCACTGCAGTTCTGGTTGTTTCCCGAGGTCAGGACTTGCTCCGGCTCCTCCTTCGAGAATCCCAACTAGATCTGCTGAAGTCCCTCCAATCCCAACTCGACAACAGCAAATTCCCCTGGAAGCCCCGAGAGCTCATTCAACGAGACCGCTGCAAGAAGCCGATTACTATGGTGCATCCATGGAGTCTGCCGCCGAACAGACTCCTTCCAGAGATCCTGCTTGGGGAAAAGGACCGTGGCCAAGAGAAGGTAGTGGATTGGACAGTTCCCCCTTCACCCGCCGAATCCTAGAAAAAGAGCTTCCTCGACACTTCCAAACCCTGCAGTTTCCTGACTACACAGGGGCCACCGACCCCGAAGATCACATAGGACAGTTCGAGAATGTCGCCCTGCTACATCAGTATACAGACGACATTAATTGTTGCGTCTTTCTGATGACCCTAGCCGGGTCCACTCTGCGCTGGTTCAACCGACTGCCTCCTTCCTCCATTGGCTCCTTCATCGACTTCAAGAGCTCCTTCCTAAGGCACTTCGCAACAAGCAGGACTTACCGCAAGACTCCTATAGACCTTTTCTCTATCAGATAGAAGTTTCGCGAATCCTTGAAGGAATATGTGCACCGATTCAACCAGGTGGCACAAGAGATACCTTTAGCCGCCTCTGAAGTCTTAGTAAGTGCCTTCTCCCAAGGATTAATAGAGGGAGATTTCTTTAGATCCTTGATCAAGAAGCCTTCAGAGAACTTTGATATGTTGCTGAGTCAAGCGGTCAAATACATTCATGTGGAAGAAGCGCAGTCGGCTCGGTGCAAGGACGCTGAATCTCATCCCTACCCCATGCCTAGTCGTAATCCTCCGGCGAGCAGCCGAGTAGATCGAAGGCTCCTCCCGCAACCTCTTCAAAGTCCCGACTTCGAGGCTTCGGCGGCTCCTCTCAAGTCCAGCCATCGCGCCATTCAGGCCGTGGACTCCCGGCCTGGTCAGTCCTTAGGGACCTCGCGGTGGTTACCTCGCTTCTGCGCCTACCATCAATCCTGGAGCCACGCCACCAATGAATGCCACCAGTATACCCGAGAGCTCTGCCTCATTGCTGAGCAGCGCTCTCAGAGGTCATCTCCGATGCCAAGACCTTGAGGAACTCCAGGCAGAAGATCCACTCGGGACACACAACCGTCTCCTCCCCAGTCCGCTCATCCGCAAGACCGCTCTCCTCGACGATCAGCTCCTCCCACTCAAATAGGAGCCACTCGAAGAGCTCGAGCGGACGATGCCAATAACGCCCAGGAAGATAACCAAGACAACGCTCCCCAAGGCAGCATTCACATGATCACTGGAGGAGCAACTGATGGAGATTCTGATCGGGCCCAAAAAGCTCGCAGCCGATAACTTGAGGTTTGTGGCATTGGTAAAGGCAAGCGAGATAACGACCCCACAATTGGCTTCAGGCCTCAAGACTTAGAGGGGATAAAGGTCCCGCATGATGATGCGTTGGTCATCCGGGCTACCATCGCCAACTACAATGTAGCCCGAGTCTTCGTTGACATGGGCAGCTCAGTTAACATCATATTTAAGAAAGCCTTTGATCAGATGCAGATTGAGGAATCTAATTTGCAGCCCATGGCTACTTCCCTATTCGGATTCATTGGAAATGAAGTACAGTCACTCGGCTGGATTAGCCTTGCCATATCCCTTGGCGAAGAACCATTAAGAAGAACAAGGCGCACTTCCTTCACCATAATGGATGCTCCTTCGGCTTACAATGTGATCTTGGGGAGGCCGACTCTGAGTGCCTTCTCGGCGGTGGTCTCCACTTACCATCAGAAAATGAAGTTCCCAGTATAGTAGGAGACCAAGTCGGGGAAGCTCGGGGCGACCAGCTGACCTCTCGACGATGCTACGTTGATATGGTCTGAACCGAGACCAAGAAACACCGAAAAGTGCAAGGGGCCAAATCCACTCGGTTCAGGAGGTCCCTTCTTCTCTGAAGTTTGAAAGCAAGGAGTAACTACAAGTCTGCCCCGGCCAAGCTGAGACAGTCATCCAAGTAGTTGCAGATCTGTCTCCCGAGCTGAAGCAAGAACTCGGCGCCTGCCTCCTTTGAAACCAAGATGTATTTGCCTGGACGACCGATGACCTCACCAGCATTTCTCCTTCCATCGCCGTCCATCGACTCAACACTCTCCCTGGTGCTCGATTGGTTAAGCAGAAAAGGAGGTACTTCGGTCCCGAGCAGAACAAGATCATCCGAGACGAGGTGCAAAAGCTCTTGAAAGCAGGACATGTCAAAGAAGTATATTTCCCGACTTGGTTGTCCAACGTCGTGCTCGTGTCGAAACTAGGCAATAAATGGCGAGTCTGTATGAACTTCCAAGACCTCAACAAGGTCTACCTAAAGGATAGCTATCCTTTGCCGCGGATCGACCAGCTGGTGAACTCGACTGCAGGATGCGAATAAATCTATATGTTAAATGTTTATCAGGGATACCATCAAATCTCTCTTGCTATAGATGACCAAGATAAGGTCAATTTTATAACAATTGATGACACCTTTTGCTACACTATTATACCGTTTGGACTGAAAAATACAGGCGCCACCTATTAACAATTGATGGACCGAGTCTTTCATCATCAACAAGGCTGAAACATCAAAGTATACGTCGATGACATATTGGTTAAGACAACTCGGGGTGAATCCCTCAAAGCCGACATAGACAAGACCTGCAACACCCTACGCCGATATGGACTCAAGCTGAATTCGGTCAAGTGTCTCTTTGGCGTCCGAGTTGGGTGGTTCCTTGGATACATCGTAACTGAAAAAGGAATCGAGGTCAATCTGAAAAAGATACAAGCATTGGTGTAACCTTTGCCCCGTGAGTCACTCTTGATGTATCTCTTGGCTACCGACTTGGTTATCAGCTCGGTCTTGGTGAAGAATGAAGGGCAGATGCAGCTCCCCATCTACTTCTCCAGCCACTTGTTGAAGGATGTCGAGACTCGATATACCAGCCTGGAGAAACTAGTGTGGATTCTAATTTTGTCTGCGCAACGACTTAGGTCATATTTTTTGTCACACCCTATTATAGTGCTGACCAATAGTAACCTGAGACGAGTGCTCACCTAGCTTGAGGCTTCGGGGAGACTTATCAAGTGGATGGTGGAGCTCAGTAAATACGACATTCAATACCAACCACGTACGTCCATCAAGACCCATTGACTGAAGAACTCAATACTGGCCTTCCTTCGGAGAGGCGAAATACCTGTTGATCCCGATCAAGCTCGCCTTCTCAAGAGAAGGGCTCCCCGATTCACCATGATACGCGATCAGTTGTATCGCCGAGCCTTCTCGCGGCCGCTGCTCAAGTGTCTCGGCCCTGAAGATGCTGAATACATAATGAAGGAGGCACATCAAGGATGTTGTGGAAACTACCTCGGGAGCCTAGCTCTAGCTCGGAAAGTTCTGTTGGCTGGATATTTCTGACCGACTCTTCATGCGGATTCGGCTAAGCTCGTGTCGACTTGCATCCATTGCCAGAAGTATCAACCTTTCACCAAGCACCCGACCGAACAGCTGAGAGCGGCTACAATCTCATGTCCCTTCGATCCGTGGGGAATGAATATAGTCGGCCCTTTCCCGACTGGGCCGCAGCAAAGGAAGTTTCTGATGGTCGCTGTGGATTACTTCTCGAAATGGATCGAAGTCGAAGCCTTAGCCCGGATCATGGAGGACACGGTGCTCAAGTTCCTATGGAAGAACATTGTATGCCGATACGACATATCACACCGGCTAGTTTCAGACAACGGGCGGCAATTCCAGGGCAAGAGGCTTCAAGATTAGTGCAAGGGGCTTGGCATTCAGCAAGCCTTCACTTCGATGGCGTACCCATAGAGCAACGGACAAGCGGAAGTCGTCAACCGGAAGATCGTGCGTGGACTCAAGACCAAACTTGATCATGAAGGCGGGAGCTGGGGTTAAAGAGCTACCCTGCATTCTATGGTCCTACCGCACCACACCAAGAGAAAGCATTGGTATGACGTCCTTCCACTTAGTGTATGACGGAGAAGTTGTGGTCCCTATGGAGGTGGGGGTCGAATCAAACCGGCGGTAATGTTACGACGATGATAATGACGGCCGAAGACTCATAGAGCTAGATCTCATCTCGGAAGCTTGAGACAAAGCTACGACAAGACTCATGGCTTACTGACAACGCATATGTTGTACCTACAACAGGCGAGTCATTCCGCGGGCTTTCCAAGTAGGCGACTTGGTTTGGAAGAAAGTCAAATCCGTAAGAGATGTCGGCAAGCTCGAGCCACCATGGGAAGACCCATATCGAGTTATTAAGAATACGAGCTCGCGTGCTTATTACCTATCAGACTCTGCTGGCAAAAAGTTGGCGATATCGTGGAATGCAACCCATTTACGGCCTTACCGAACATAATGAGTTCTCGAGAACTCAGTCTTTACCTGTCCTCTCCTGTACTTCTCCTTGTAAATATTTATAACAGTAATGATAAATGAAAAACTTTTCTTGTCTAAACAAGATACAAAAATTATGTTCTTAATTAATGCAGGTACAAAATAACACTCCTCTAGTTCTAGGACAAGCCAGTGGGCGAAGATAAGGAATATGTTCCTACTGCTATAGCAGCAACTCTTGCGCTATTGCCTACTCGTAGGTCTACTTCGCTCTTTGTCAATACTCTAGTTCTTCGTAGACCTTGCATATTGGTACAAATGTGAGACACACAATCAGTATCTAATACCCATGATGAAGAAATAGATAGATTGACTTCTATAACATATATACCTAAGGCAGAAGTCTCACTTATTTTTTTCTTGACTTCCTCTAGGTAAAGCTTGCAGTTCCACTTTCAATGTCGGGTCTCACCACAATGGAAGCAGGTTCCTTCTTTAGCCACCCCGCCTTTAGGTTTCAGTGCAGAAAAGTTGGTCTTGTCCTTGACTTGGGTCTTACATTTACCTTTGAGCTTCCATTTGCCTTTGCCTTTCTGTATCATCAGCACGACACTAGGCTTAGTCTTTTTGAGATTGGGCTCAACAATTCTTAACATGCTAAGCATCTCAGACAATGACTTGTCAATTTCGTTCATGTTATAGTTCATGACAAATTGACTAACCCTTCCGACAATGATTGCAGGATAAGGTCAATGACCAATTTTTGGTCCAATGGAAATCCTAGTCTTTCAAGGTTCTCTACATACCCAATCATTTTGAGTTCGTGAGTTTCTACAGGAGTTCCCTCTTGCATCTTGCATGCAAATAGGGCCTTAGACACCTCAAACTGTTCGTGCCTAGTTTGCCCTTAATATAGTTGCTTCAGGTGCTCAATCATATCATGAACATCCATGTTCTCATATTGCTTCTGAAGCTCAGAGTTTATGATAACAAACATACGGCATGATACATCCAGTATATCATCCTGATGCTTTTTGTAAGTATCTTTTTTAGCACGAGTAGTGGTAGTGGCGGGTGCTTCAAAAAGAGGTTGCTCTAGGACATATAGTTTGCGTTCATACTTGAGAACGATCCTAAAGTTTCTGTACCAATCTAGAAAATTTGCTCTGTTAAGCTTGTCCTTTTCAAGGACAGATCACAGAGAGAGAGAGAGTATTCGACGTATTTGATGACATGATGATCTTCAACATTAAAATGCATAAATGAGTAGCATATCTAAATCATTTAATTAGGCCTTTAATTAAATGATGCTCCCACTGGATCATAGAGCTTTGGTCCGGGGCTAGTCATGGATGTAGATAACCATAGTTTATCCACACTACTAGATCCAAAATCAATAGCGACAAGATTCATGTGGGACAAGATCCTCATTATACCTCATCTTGAGTTAGCTTTGGCTAATCGCTTAAGACATAGTATAATTAGGTAAGTAACATGCCAATTATATCTTATGCAACTCTTGTGAACAAAGGGTCAAAATCTATATTATATATCATCTTGAGTTAGCTTTGGCTAATCGTCCAAGACTTAGTATAATTGTTCTTAAACTCAACTTTCTCAACTTTTGGGATATGCCTCTAAGTTCTCAATCCAATTGAAGTAACTTAGTTAAGTCTAACCCAAAGTTCAATAGTGGGACATCACAACACTCGCACTCTACTAAGATAAAATATGTCACTTTACTTTGGTAAATCCAATACACAAATGATCAAAATAGTAGTGAGTACCAAATAATATTAGATTATATTTTAATCTAATATGCAAAGGTTATGTGCTTTCCTTCAAATAACTAAGTTAAATTAAATAATATTAGATTATATTTTATATCTTATAATCACCTGATAATCATATAACTAAGATTATGTATGATAACTAAGGATTAATAGATGTTGATTATGGAGTTAACAAGTTTTATGATTAAGGGTTAGTAGATGTTGGAGTTAATGAGTTTTATGATTAAGGGTTAGTAGACGTTGAATTAATTATAAAGTTGATTTTATGGTTAAAGAGTTAGTGAATTAATGCATATATTTTGAAATTAATGAATATTTTATCATTGAGGGGTTAGTGATTATTTTCAATTATATATTAACTTATACATAGTTTATTTGTTCATTCAGAACAAAAACTCTGCCTCTTTTAAATTTTCTAAAATTTTATTATACTATTTTAGAAAATTTTATAATAATTTTTTTCTCACTTTAATAATGATTCATGATTTAGATATATTTATTTTTGGGACAGAGTTTGTTATTATGAAATAGATTTATTAAAGTGGATAAAAAGGTTCAAATTCCTACAGCGCGTACTGATTTGGGTCGGTTCAGGTTTAAGCTTCGATTGCTGTTGCTTCATCTTTCGGAGAGGGCAGCGATGCCGAAGACCGGACTGGGTTGCGAGCCGGTGGTGGGCTCGCTGACGGCGTCGAGGAAGAGGGAGTATAAGGTCAGCAACCGCGTCCACGAGGGGAAGCGCCCCCTCTACGCCATCGCCTTCAACTTCATCGACGCCCGGTACTACGACGTTTTCGCCACTGTCGGCGGAAATCGGGTTAGATTCCTCCGCCCTGCTCCGACCTAATATTTTCTAAGACAACATTGCTCGCAAACTTGTTCTCCTTTTTTTATTCTGATTTTCTTCCTGTGTGTTTATGTTGTTAGAATGTTTGGTGACAATTTTTTAGTTATTAATCCCTGGAAGCTGGACAGTATCATATTAGCAATGACCAAATGTTGTCACTTTCTTGTAGGTAACTGTGTATCGTTGTCTTGAAGGAGGTATCGTTGCCATATTGCAGGCGTATGTCGATGAAGATGTACGTATCTCTAAGTTTATGTTGAAGATAAACATGTTGACCTAGCTAAGCTAACATATCACAAAAATAATCAGGCGCTTTAGTTAAATGAATTGCAGAACTTTTCTTGTAAGATATTGATAAGTGGAATACTTGATCTCTTAATATTGTTTTCTGGCAAGGAAAAATGTTATATTAGTTAACATATTAGGACCATCAATTGCAGTCATAACAATGAAACAAATTAAGCACGGTGAATTCCAACTAGGAAATTGTGACCTATCTCTAAGCACATCAGCTGGTTATTTTGCAGAGGGATTTACATTGTATGTCCCTTGTTCTGGTTTTTTTTTTCTGACATTAGGAAGCTTCTAATTGATTGCATGAGCCATGACATCTTGTTCTAACAATATGAATGATCTAAACTTCTTGTTCAGAAGGATGAGTCGTTCTATACATTGAGTTGGGCATGTGACACCGATGGCACCCCATTTTTGGTAGCTGGTGGAAGCAATGGAATCATCCGTGTCATCAATTCTGGCACCGAGAAGATACACAAGGTAGAAAAATATCTTTATCTTGACTATTGGAATAAAATAATGAAATGCAAAAGACAGAGTGTTCCCTTTTCATTTTGAAAGTTCCTTTCATTAATAAGACATGTGATGGAAGAATTTTTCATGGTGAACCTATCTGTCAAAGCGAACTCTCTTAACGGAATGCTGATTGTGAGTTGTAATTTCTCATATCATACATCTTACATATTATGTGCGGGATTATACACCTACTAGACTGAGATTTATCTTTATGGTGTCTTCAGTAATAAACCTCTTTGCCAATATAAATTCTCAAAGCCTTTGTGATTTATAGTTTTATATCTTGCACATTTTTATTTTCATGAATATGTAACTTGCAAGTACTTGAATATATCTTTAGACTTGGTTTTGTTGATTGTGGCATGCAAACACTCTGCAGAGTTTTGTTGGTCATGGAGACTCTATTAATGAGATAAGGACCCAAGCATTGAGACCTTCTCTAGTGGTGTCTGCAAGCAAGGTACAGTGACTAAAATTGTCTGTTTTTGTTTCACTCTAGTTAAATCACAGTGATGGGACAGGTAACCATTAACAGGATGAGTCAGTCCGGTTATGGAATTTACATACAGGAATTTGTATACTGATATTTGCTGGAGCCGGTGGTCACAGAAATGAAGTGTTGAGTGTTGTAAGTGCAGCTAAATTATTATTTGTGCTTTGGCACTTTGCATCTAAGATTGCAGTTGGCTGATATAATAAAGAAGAAAAAACACCCAACTATTTTTTTTTCAATATGTAGGACTTCCATCCCTCTGACATATACCGAATAGCTAGTTGTGGTATGGATAATACTGTCAAGATCTGGTCAATGAAAGGTAACCAACATTTTTTTTTCGATCTGATTTTGATTTCTTCTATATTAATTAGTTTCACTTTATCAATATATATTTTTCTTTACAGAGTTCTGGACATATGTTGAGAAATCATTCACTTGGACGGACTTACCATCGAAATTTCCTACCAAATATGTGCAATTTCCTGTAGGTACCAAGCCTCTCTACTACCACCTAAGAGGGTGGCTGGAGTACGATTGATTTTATTTATTTATTCAAAGTGTTTTACTTCAACTCCTGCTGTCTCAGGTGTTTATTGCCTCAGTTCACTCCAACTATGTGGACTGCACAAGGTGGCTTGGTGATTTTGTTCTATCAAAGGTGAGTATTGACATATTGTAATACTTGTATTCTTTGAAACTAGTTGATTCTTTTTGTACTTGAGCTTTTTCTTTGATTCTCGATGTGTCAATTTGCATATTTTTTCACATAGATAAGCCAATTGTTGCCTACCACTTCTTTGGTATATGTCTATCATTGAACTCCGTGCAAGGTATCCTAGGTGTGTGTTATAAGCCAAATCTTCTCCAAACAGTGAAGTACAACTCTAGTATTCTGAAAATGGGTCATACAATGATATGGAAAATGCATAGAAAGATGCTTGATTATGCATATTGTTTTATGACATTCAATGGCCATTATTGTGAATGTGTGTTTGTCCTAACTATTTTGGGTCAGCTATATGCAAAGTTATCCCTCTATTGATCTTTATGCTAGGGTACATCAAGTGTGCTTTACGACCTTCAACTGTAAGTTAGGGTTTGGGGTTTGAGATATTGGGTTTAGGGGTACATCAAATTGTGTTAGTGGCTGATAGGAACCCGTGTCCTATCTCACAGAAAATTGAAGAAAAGAAATAAGAACGGGGATAGATGATCACTTCGAGGGGATCGACCTCCAATAATCAATAGAATTGATTAATCCAAATAAATTGCTTGCCTTCAAGGATTACATAACGTCTCTTTAAATTGACACATAAAGATACCTTTTCAAGAGAAAAAGTCTAATAATTTATCTAAAAGAAAATCTATCTAAAAAATAAAAGAAAATCTAAAAGAAAACTTATCAGAAAAAATAGAATTAAAGATAAAGTTTGAAGGGTTCATTTGAATAAATTCATTAAAAGATTGTATCATTCCTCCGCCCTTCAAAATAACCATGCCCTCAAGGTTGATTAGCAATAAACTCCAGAAATCTTTCTTGAATTGTGTCATATAACTTCCATGTTGCATCATCAATAGATAAGTTGTCCCACTGAATTAATAACTCGACCGTCGCTTGATTGTCTTTCTTCACAAGTCTTCTTTCTAAAATAGTACGAGGTCGAAACTTAATTTCACCATCAGAATTCACCTCAGGGAGATGCTGTTGAAGAGTAAATTTATCACCTAATTTCTTCTTCAACCAAGACACATGAAACACAGGGTGTAATTTAAAATCTTGTGGAAGCTCTAGGCGATAAGCAACAGATCCAATACGCTCCAACACCTTATAAGGGCCATAATATTTTGGTGACAACTTCATAGAGGTTGAAGTACGGATAGAAGCCTGCTTGTATGGTTGAAGTCTTAGAAAAACCCAATCTCTTATTGCAAATTCTCTCTCTGAACGATGCTTGTCTGCCAATTGCTTCATTCTTGCTTGTGCATTGCATAAGTTATTTTTCAAAAGTTGCAATATTTGATCCCTTGCACGTAGGTTTTGGTCTACTTGATGCACGTTTATTGATCTATGTGCATATGAGTTGATCGAGGGTGGTGCACATCCATAAACTGCCTCAAATGGTGTAATTTTAGTAGATGAGTGGTAAGTCGTGTTGTACCACCATTCTACCCATGGAAGCCAACGAATCCATTCCTTTGGTTTATCACCAGTTAAGCAGTGTAAGTAATTCTCTAAGCATCGATTAACCATCTCTGTTTATCCATCCGACTGTGGGTGATAGGATGTACTAAAATTAAGTTTAGTGCCCTACATTTGAAATAATTTCTTCCAAAATCTACTCGTAAATACTGGATCTCTATCAGTGACAATAGATCTTGGTATTCCATGTAGTTTGATTATGTGGTCAACAAATGTTTGAGCAACACGGGCAGCTGTATAAGGATGTGATAACGAACAAAAATGAGCATATTTTGTGAGGTGATCAACGACCACCATGATAATAGTTTGTCCTTGTGATGTTGGTAACCCATCTATGAAATTCATGGAAATGTCTGTTCATATTTGTTCAGGTATGGGGAGGGGTTGAAGAAGACCTGGTCTTGCTATATTTTCTCCTTTGTTTCATTGACATATATCACATTCAGCAACAAAATTCTTGATGTCTCTTTCATTCCCTTCCAATAGAAAGCCCTTGAAATTTGTTTATATGTGCGTAAGAAACCAGAATATCCAGCAACTAGTGAAGAATGAAATTCCTCTAATATCACTTTCTTTTCCATTGAGTTAGTGGGAAGGAAGATTCTGTCTTTATATCGTAAAACTTCTCCATCCCAAGAATAGCGGAGTTTCGATGATGAATTTTGTATTATGCTCTAAATGAGAGCCTGAGCATATGAACTTTCCTTTACCTCTCTTTTTATATTGTCTAAGTTCTTGCAAGTCACTAAAGATATAGCAGCAAATTCCATTTGGTTAGGAAGGCAAGATAAAGCATCAGCTATTGTATTCTCGGTACCCTTCTTATAAATGATTTCATAATTATATCCCAAGAGCCTCTTAAGTTGATCCATGTTAGAGACACGTTGATCTAAGATGAACTTAAGGCTCTTATGATAAGTTCTTATTTGAAAGCGTCGGCCAAGCAGATAGGGTCTCTATTTAATAACAACATGTATGATAGCTAGCATTTCTTTATCATAGATAGACATTTGTTGATGTAGGGGAGATAGTGCCTTGCTGGTAAAAGCTAATGGACGCCTGTCTTGCATAAGAACCGCTCCGATTCCAACTCCGGATGCATCGGCTTCAATGACAAATAGTTTATTGAAATCAGGTAATGCAAGAATGGGTGTTGTCATCATATCCTCCTTTAATTTTTGAAATGCTTCTTGTGCTTCAGGACACCATCTAAATGCATCTTTCTTCAATAAAGTTATTAGTAGAGCACTAATTTTTCTATATTTTTTCACAAATTTACGATAATAACCTGTGAGATCCAGAAAACTACGTAATGCCTTGATATTCTTTGGGATGGGCCATTCCTTCATAACTTGTATTTTGGAGGGATTAGTAGCTACTCCTTTTTGACTTACAATATGACCAAGGTATTCTACCTTAGTTGTCCCAAAGCTGCACTTAGATTTTTTTCACAAAAAGAGAATGCTCATGCAAAAGAGTGAGTACCTTATAAAGGTGGTGCAAATGATCTTCGAATGATGAACTATAAACAAGAATGCCATAAAAGAAAATCAATACAAACTTACGAAGGTAAGACTTGAAAATATCGTTCATCAAACTTTGAAAGGTGGAAGGTGCGTTAGTTAATTCAAATGGCATGACTAAAAATTCATAATGACCATCATGAGTCTGAAAAGCTGTTTTTGGAATATCTGATTGATGGATTCTTATCTGATGGAAGCCTGAGTGAAGATCCAACTTCGAGAAGAACGAGACACCTCCTAATTCATCAAGTAATTCATCAATGATGGGGATGAGATACTTATCTTTCACTGTGATTTTATTGAGTGCACGATAATCCACACACATTCGCCAACTTCCGTCTTTCTTTCTTACCAGCAACACTGGGGAGGAATATGGACTTATACTTGGGCGAACGATACCAGCTTGAAGCATATCCTGTACAATTTTCTCAATTTCCTCCTTCTGAATGTGAGGATAGTGATAAGGCCTAACATTTGCTGGTGCACTCCCTGGTATTAGAAGTATACGATGATCATGTGAACGGGGTGGAGGAAGTCCCTTTGATTTAGCAAATAACTTGGAAAATTTTGAAAGAAGCGTCTCTAATTCTTGGGAATTATGTGTTGTACCTTTAGGTTCCTTCTTGACAGAGAGTTGCATGAGAAATATGGAGCAATCTTTCTTTAACAACTGCTCTATTTGATGGCTACTGATTGATGTGATTTTATCTTGTTTCTTGCCCTTGATGCAAACTTCTTTTTCTTGATCTTGGAAGCGTATTGTTAACTGAGTGAAATTCCATATTATGTCTCCTAATGTCTTCAACCATTGTGCTCCAAGTACGATGTCACATCCATCAAGTGGTAGAAGAAAGAGCTTTGTGGATAATTCATAATTAGGCAAGAAAATTTTAACATTATCACACTTACCTGTACTTGTAAGTGATCTTCCATCTGCCACCTTGACATCAAATGTAGATGCTTACTCGACCTTCTGTTTAAGCCTTCTTGCCAAGGTTGAGTCTAGAAAATTATTGGTGCTTCCTGAATCTATAAGTATCGTCACTGATTGTTTTTTTTAATGAATCCCTTCTAGAAAATTATTTACCTTCATCGTTTGTGGAGTTTGAAGCCCTTCTAAGGCATGAACTAATATGGCCATAGAGTCATCTTGTACTTCATTGATGTCTTCTTGCGTTTCACCTTCATCATCTTCTTCCTCAGATATTGGTTCAATCATCAATATTCTCTTCTGTTTACATTGATGATCACGATGTCATTTTTCATCACAATGCCAACAAAGTCCTTTTGCCATTTGTTTCTTGATTTCTTCTTTTGTTAGTTTGCGAGTTGTTGATAATCGAGGTGTGTTTTCACGAATTACTTTGTTATTTCTTCTTCCTTCCTCATTTATCTTTTCTTCTTGTAGTTGTGCAAAAGATAAGGCAGCTTTCATGGTGCGGGGTTGATTCATTTTCACTTCTCGTCGTATGTCAGGGCGAAATCCTTCAATAAATGCCTAATAATTGCTTTTCGGATCAATCACAAGTTCGATTAGAGAGTCGCTTGAATCGTCCTTGGTATTCCAATACGGTTGTAGTTTGGCGAATTTTGGCCAACTCTCCATCAATATTCTCATACTTGGAGGGACCAAACCGATTGAGGAGTTCTTCTTTAAAATTTTTCCATGTTGGAGTTCCATGGCATGCCTTAAGCCAGTCATACTATTGGATGATGTCGCCTTCAAGATTTATAGATGCTAATTCTACCTTTGCATAATCTGAGGTGTTATGGAAGCGAAATTTTTTTTCATCCCTTGAAATCCATCCAATCATATCGTCATTATCCCAACGGGGAAATTCCACCTTCATACGTGGGAGGTTGTGCTCTTGATCTTCGTATGAGTTAGCTTTGCGGTTGTATTGTTGTCGTTGAGATTGTTGATTTGCCCTCCTTTTGATTGGATTGCTTGAGTTGGATTCCTCTATACGATCCTTCAATTCTTGTACTATTGTGACCAAGGATGCTATAGTTTTCTCTAGTTTATCCATCCGTGTCTTGTGCTTGGCTTCAAATTTATAGCCCATTTGTTGTCGGGTTGAGCTCCTCCAGTCGTCATATCAGAGTGGATCTTTTTCTCTTGAAGTTGAGTTAAGATCATGCACCCTGATACCAAGTTGATAGGAACCCATGTCCTATCTCACGGAAAATCGAAGAAAAGAAATAAGAACGGAGATAGATGACCACTTCGAGGGGTCGACATAAGACTATTTGTCTAAAATGAACATTTCTTAAAGTTTACATAAAGGTTTTCCTCTTTCAAGACTTTAAAGATAAGATATAGATGCACTATATGTTTGTCTTGAATATTATCAAAATAGACAACAAGAAATTTATCAATCAAAGATTAAAAAATATAATTTTTTTGTCTTATAAAAAGTGATAGGAGCGTTAAAAAAATTGAAGTATATAATTGTCCATTCATATAATTTTTATCTTATTTTGAAAATCATCTTCCATTCATTCATTTATCATGGGTCTTATTTAGATTTGATGATAATCCTCCTTAGAAAATATAGAAATGTCATAAAGTTGATCAAGTAAATCATCAGGTCGTAGAACAAGAAGTGATATTTGATATTTATCTTGTTTATAGCTCTATTAACCATACACATCTGAAAAGAGTCATCTTTGAAACAAGAAGTTGGGAAAGGGTGATAGAAAAAAATTAAGGAGACCATCATGATCGAAATCTAACTTGGGTTCATACTTGAAAGGTCAACGATAAAAGCTATATATCTTCTTAGAAAACTGATTGAAAAGTATCAAGGAAAGAAGCAAGATTTGTACATGGTATTCATTGATTTAGAAAAACTTATGACAAAGTTTCGAGAGCAATTATATGAAGAATTCTAGAAAGATCTGTGATAGCGTATATTAACAATTAAAGATATGTGTGATGATGTAATGACAAGAATGAAGATTTAAGGCGATTAACTGAAGCATTTCCTATAAATATAGGATTACATCTAGGATTAACTCTAAGTCCATTACTTTTTTACATTAGTCATAGATGAACTCACTGGACAGATCCAAGACACGTTACCATAGTGTATGTTATTTGTAGATGATATTGTTTTAGTTGATGAGGCACGTAAAAAAGTAAATGCTAAGCTCGAATTTGACGGGAACTCTTGGACGTAAAAAGTTTTAGGCTTAGTATAGTAAAGATAGAATATACGAAATTTAAGTTTAGTAGTATTAGATGTAGCAAGTCAATTGTTAAGCTAGCAAATGATGAGAGACATTTAAGTATTTATAGTCTTTTTTGCAAAAGAATGGAGGGGTTGATAGAGATGCTTTACATAGGATACTGGTAGGATGGTTAGAATGGAAGAAGACGTCTAGTGTTCTTGGCGATCGTAAGGTACCTCTAAAGTTGAAAGGAAAATTTTATAAAATGATAGTTAGATCTAGTATGTTATATGGATCTAAATGGTAGATTATGAAGCGAACACATGAGAAAATGATGAGAGTCACAGAGATTAGGATGCTAAAGTGAATATGCGAACATAAGAGAATGAATAAGATAAGAAATGAGAGCATTAGAGAGAAAGTTGGATTATGCTATTGAGGGAAAACTCCAAGAGATGTTTACATAGTATAGACATGTACTCACGCACCCAATAAATGCTCCAGTTTGGCGATATGAGACCATGACAAATACATACATTAATAGAGGAAGATGAAGATCAAAATACAAACATTAATAAAGGAAGATGGAGACCAAAGAAGATTTGCTTAATAACGATAAACTATGATAAAATTCATTTAAATATAGATGAGGATAAAGTAGTGGATTGAGCCCAATGACATAAAAGGATCCATATAATCGACTTCACTTAATGGGATAAAGGCTTGATTATTATTGTTATATTTGTCTACATAGATAATTTATAATGATGTCATCTCTTCCAACCAAAGTTTCATAAAATAGATACAAGTGGTATGTGGTCAACCTACTACATATCACATATATGGTAGAACCAACTGTAAACAACCAAAGTGAAAAAGCTTTTGTATTAATAAATATGACTAATAAAAATATAGTGAAATATATTAAGCAACACATTTTATTCATATTCAACATAGAAAAATTATATCATCATCTAACATAAAGTAGTTGAAATATAAAAATCAATATTGATCTAATTTGGAGAATGAATGATATATCTAATGTTTTTCATTTTAGGGTTTCGATTGGTTCAATTTGAAACCATTGAAATGAGCCAAATATATTTTTTTTCAATTGCATGTGGGTTGCATATGTCAACATTTCTCTCCTTTTAGAGTCATTGTCAGACCTTTTTACTTTGTTTGTTGTGGCGTTTTCTTGCTCTTTTTGAGGAAATGACTAGAAACTCAATCTTCTCTGTTCTCTAAGTAGATATTAGAACATTATTCACATTTTTGACAATGCTTTTACCAATTAGTCTATAAATTGGAACTTCAAAAGATAGATTTGCCAGTATCAATCTTTCAGTATCTTCTTAATCTCAAGTACCTATAAGAAGTTTATGTGGTTTCTTTATGAGATCGTCCAGTAATATTATCAAATTATACACAATCTCTTGATATTAACTCGATTCATACTAATTTCTTTCTTTTTCTTTGCAATTCTTTGCAATTTGTTACTTCATCTCTGCTCAGAAACTTCTTAATCTTGTGAGATCTTTAGTTTGAGGTGGAGTTAACTATTATTATATTGACTCTGATGAAAAAATCAACTCAGTCAAAGTTTGTTGGAAGCATTGCATCAAAGTCTATAAGTTGCTGCCTAGTATGCATTTACATCATCTTCATGGAGGTCTCATCCATTTCATTTGTAGGGTTTGTTCTATTTTGTGTAGCAAACTGAACATCAATCAGCACCTATGCTTCATCTTGAATGTGTCATAGTAAATAAGTTTAGTATCACATTCCATAGATATTTCATCATGTTAGGTTTAGTATTATGTCAGAGTCTTGTATATGGGTATAATAATTATCATTTAATTGATGCAATACAATATTATCTCTTTCAATTCAAGCTATACTGATAATTGACGAAAGCAAAGCAGCTTTGATGCCTTGTGGTATTGCTTGTATTTGCTGCAGAGTGTTGACAATGAAATTGTTTTGTGGGAGCCGAAAACCAAGGAACAAAGTCCTGGAGAGGTAAGATTTTGTACTCTTGCTTTTTGGTATGTAGGCAATTGACATTGTAAGTGTATTATAGTTATTTTCCTGAAGTAATAAGTGGTCTTATTTACTGTAATTGTACATGGTTATTGTATTCTGATGTACTGGTCAGGGTGCTGTTGACATTCTTCAGAAATATCCAGTTCCTGAATGTGATATCTGGTTTATCAAGTTTTCATGTGATTTTCACTATAATGCTGCTGCAATTGGTAAACAATATCTCTGCTTGGTATCATGCAAATAGTAGCTTGATTCATATTTTAAGACTAAACTTTTTATAATGTCAGTAATATGACAGCATCAGCATATTGCTGTTATTTTCTCTGGTGCATTTAAAATGTTGATCTACTTCCATCTCTTGCTGTGGTAGGGAACAGGGAAGGAAAGATTTTTGTTTGGGAGCTTCAGTCGAGCCCACCTGTCCTAATTGCAAGGTCTCTCTGCTCATACTTGATTTTATGTTGTCATAAATATTGGGATTTTATTTTATTTTCAAATTATATATATCCATGATAGTCTCTTCCCTTACTTGGACACTAATGATCTATTGTAGGTTATCTCATGCACAATGCAAGTCTCCAATAAGGCAGACAGCAATGTCATTTGATGGAAGGTGCCATCTGAATTAGATCTCATTGCTTTACTTTTCAATAAGCTCTACTCTCATAAGAACCCTTATCCAATTTTAGATTCATCATTGTTTCTCTTGAATTGCTAAGATGATGAAGAAACTGTCATATTTTGCTGCTGCAGCACTATACTTAGCTGCTGCGAGGATGGTTCCATATGGCGTTGGGATATGGTGTCATGAAGATGACGTTTTGCAGCTGTTTGATCTTTTAGGTATGCACGTTGTCTTTACCAAATTCAAAATCTACCATTTTCAATCATTCTTCAATTTTGTAATATTCGTCAGTAGTTCATATCTATTTTTCTTTCTGTACCTTGACTGCATGGATGGGCAGCCTGACCTCGGATCACAGGGCTTCTCTCCATGATCCATTATCTTCTTCGCATGTATCAAAGAGGACCTAGTTCCATAGTTCTACGGTAAAATGTATCAGGTTGCTGGAAACCATGTCTTCTCGCGCCTAATTTTCTCTCATCTTGTTGACATTGTTGCGTGTTATTGTAATTTAAATGCACATTATAAATTCTATTTGGTTTTTTCCATGATGTTAAACGCGTTTGTCTAATGCAAGAAAAATTTGTGTTTGCCAACGCATATTTCACATTTTATGGCAACGCTTTAAATACCAGCAAAAAGAATTGCTGATGCTAGGCTAAATGCAAGCATCACTAAATGGCTGGTTCGGCTTAAAAAATGTTGGCAATGAAAGCAAAAAATTGTAAACGTCATACTGTATAATGTAAGATCCGCTCATGTGGAGTTTGAACTTGGATCCTCACAAGGTTGCTAGATTTTTTAAATCATGATGTGTGGGTTTTTTAGTGCTTGTGTGTGATTCTGATATATTCTTCATGTGTAGTGAATTAAAGTTCAGCTCAGTCAATCTCTTCTCTATGCAACCTTAACTGTTTTACATAACTTTGTCTGAATATTGACTTGAATGTTTGTGATTCAGACATCTTCAAAACCTTGAACTCCCTTCTTTAGAACTTGGATTCGCCTTGACTTTTCACTGCCATAATATTCTGCTTCAGTCAAATCTGATGTGGAAGCTTCATAATATTCTGCTTTAATCAAATCTCATGCTTCTTTTGCTGGTTCACAAGCCATACATCTTGTGAAAGCTTACTTCATCAGACAGCAAATTGAAGACACAAAAAGTGCCTTGTATTTATTGCCTGTTTTTTCTTTGGTGTTTTGCTTGATCTGAGCAAGCTGTATGTTCTAGCAGAGATGTTTGTGCTTTCACAACATTAGACAGCGAAACCCCTGAGATAAGCCTTCATTCTCGTGCCCATGCTGTATATATACAATTCTGGAATGTTGATTACGGAGTTAAGTGTCGTTTGTGCTTTCTTATTATTATTATTTTTTGGTGATCGATGAAAAATTTTTGTAAGACTGAATCGATTACCTCCAAAATTAGATTAGTCGATTTGAAAAATTAAATTCCTAGATTATTAAAAAATAAAAATAAAATAAAATAAAATAAAATAAACACGAGTATAAATGTTATGGGTAAAAATTGAAACATATTTGTCGTGTGCTTCAATATTTAAAAATATCAAATTAGCGTTTTATCCTATTTTTATTTTAAAAATACCCTTATTCTTATTATAGCAATTTTATTCAAAATTATTATAATATGTGTATTATTTTATGCAACACTGTTACCAGTATAGTAATTTGACAAAAATTACAAAGTTGTCAACACTATTATACGTTGAAATAGTTTCGAAACTGAGTTGATATAATAATATTTTGTGTAATCATTTTGATTTAATAGAAGTAATTTTATTTTACGTTGTTGTAATTTTGATTAAAATTCTTAAAATAATATTTAAATGAGAATATTTTGAATAAATGATACGGGATACTAGTAGTTTTGATATTTTTAAAAACTGAGTTTCACATTTTGACGATGACAATAATAAGGGATGTCATTTTTGCCCAAAAGTATAGCATAAGAAAAATTAAGAATCTACCTCCTATTTATGAATTTAAATAAGAAAACAGCGGCTAATTTTATCAAATAAAATATGATTTGATAATTGAAAAGCTTATGAGGCAGTGTAGATAAGCGAGCATATGATTTGAAATGTTACAGCCAACCAAGACTAACTGTGAGATTTCAATAAACCAAGACCCCCTTTCGTTGTGCAAGGATAGAAGATCAATCTTTTGAATCATCCCTAAACCAAATTCAACCTAAACCCATCGTTACTCGGTGGTAGATTTTGCAACTTAATATTGCTGAATGAATTTGTACACAGGCATCATGCACTCTTTTTGATAAGGGCAGTATAAGTACGAGGCATTGTTTATAATTTCAAAGATGTTTTTTATGCAAGGAGGAACAATAGATGGATAAAGTTAAATAGGAATTATCATGTTAAATAAGGTAGAGAAGATTGATTCTAATTCAAGTCTACACGGAATTATTCAAATTTCTCTTTTAAACTATAATTATTATTATCTTTTATTTTATTTAGAATAAGAGGTAATTATTAGAATTAATCTTTTTAATTATTTAGAAGACACATAATGAATGCTTAGCCTTTTGACAAGAAAGCAATGAGTCAATTATGAATTAATTCTTTATGAATTAATGTAGACTTAGCTGGGGAGGGATGTAACATATTTGATAATTTTTAAAATTTTTTTGGTGCAATCGATCAAGTTAGATTTTATTATTTAATTAATATAAGAGAGCATTATATTTAAGTGTTAAGATAGGGTTATTGACATGGCGAAGCCACATTAATGCCAACCCGGATTGTAGCCTTAGGGTTTGACGACGTTGAGAAGGCGACAAGCTCACATTTATGACAAGAGAAAGGAAAAACTTGAACATAAATGATCCTAAAAAATTTGGTCTTCAAAAAAGTTAGAAAAAATCTTGCCAAGGTTTTTTCAAATTTGGAAATGTCATTTTTACTTTAAAAATTTAAAAAAAAATAATTTCATTAACAAAAATAATTTTAGAGTTAATTTATTTTTCTGTGTTTGAAAAAAAATCAAGAACTTACAAATTAAGGAATTCAAAATTCATTTTTTTATTTTAAAAAAAATTTAAAATTGATTTAAAAGATTTTGAAAAAGTTTTGTCAAAGTCAACATATTAATGTAAAGATCCGAAAAAATCAGATTTGGTCAAAATATTTCTATCAACTTTTTTAAAATTAAAAATTAAATTTCATTAAAAAAAATTAAAAATCTATTTAAAAAATTTTGAAAATTTTTATATAAGTCAAAAATAGAGATTTGAGATTGTACAAAAATTTTCAACTATACATTCGTTCGGTAAGTCCAAAAATAAATTGAAATGATAACAAGAAAACAATGTTAGTTAAGTAAAAAGACAAAAAATATTAGTCAATACATGTAACACCCCGATTATTTCTCCCTATTTTAGGAATATTAATAGATTTAAAATTATAATAAAAGATTCTTTAGTTAAATGATAGAAGGGGAGTTTGATGAAATAAAATAGGTGAAAAGATTCGTCTTTGCAAGACGAATCCAACGAAATTTGTTTGGGTCAATTTGGAGGTCGTTTGATGGCCGAACCAAGCGAACCAAAATTTAATCTGGTTCGATTTGAGAAATTAGATCCGGTTTAATCGGGATTTCTTAACCCCGAAGTTAGGAGTACTGTGCACTCCTATTTATAAAAAGTTTTTTTTTTTTTTCTTTTCTCTCGGCCGTTTCTCCCCTCCGCGCGACTCGCGCCCACGAGCCGCGTCCGCCGCGCGTCCGCCGCCGCCCGCTTCCGCCGGCGGAAACCTCGGAACGGACCGAGGAGAAAGCTATAAGAGGAGCCGCGACCCAACCCTAGCGACCACTCCTCCTTTCCCTCTGCTCGCGTCCGCCGCGTGAAGACCACCTTCACTGCCGCCGGGACGCCGGAGAGGAGTCGCTTCCTCTGCTCACTGCCGGCGCCTCTGCCCTCCTCGCTGCCAACCGCCTCTGCCGCCGACGCCGCCTCCGATCGCCACCCCTGTTCCACGCCGCGTCTGCCCTGTTCGCGTGGAGAAGACGAAGCCGCCGCTCTCCTTTGCGCAGATGCTGCCACTGCCGGTCTTCCCTGCTTTCCTCAGCCTCCCGCCGAGCAGCCGACGCCCTGATTAGTATCCCCTGCCCTGTTCGGTCTGGTGCACGCGAAGAAGAAGAAGACGCGAGGAAGAAGAAGGGATTAATCGGGTAAGTTAATTTAGGGGTTTTAATTAGATTAATTAATTGAAGTTAGTTTGATTAATTAAGAGTTGGTTGATTAAACTAGTTTAATTAAACTGATTAATCTGGTTTAAATGATTAGTATATATTGAAGGGGTTTGGTTAAATCATGGATTAATAAATAACTAATGGATAATTAAGGGAAGGATTAGATAGGGTTAATGATTTCGGTTGAAGTGTAGTTATGACTTTTCTGGGTCGGGGGAAGAAGACAAGCAGGTTAATGAATTTTAATTATTTGATTAATTAGGTAAGGTTAGTTTAATTAATTAAGTTAATTACTTTGATTGTTAATCAATTAAGTGGGTGATTAACCTGTTAGTTCAATTAAGTAATTGGTAATTAGATTTATAAATTAGTTTAAGTGATTAATTAATGAATTGATAGTTAATCTAGTTTAGTTAGACGGGTAATCAGTTTAATTACATCTTAATTAGTTTGATAAGTAGGTAATTGTTAAGTTAGAGAATTGATTTGTTAATTAATGTGAGATTTAATTAATTGATAGTTAATCAGATTATTAATTAAGTTAATTGGATTATTAATTAAGTTAATTGGGTAAGTTCGATTAATTAAGATCCTTAGATGATTAGTTTAGGGTTTATTAATTGGTTAATTAATTCGGGCTGATTTGATTAAATAAATAATATTTGAGTAAGAGGATTAATTTAGTTTAATTAGAGTAATGAGAAGTGATTGGGCTTAGGGTTAACTCTTGACCCGGTTAAATAATTAGATTAGATTAAAGATTTTAGTTAAGTTGTAGTTATGATTTTCCTAGGTCGTGCGAAGAAGGCGCTAATACCAAAACTTTAAGGGTTTAATTATAGAATATAATTAAACTTAATAAGGTTTTAGGTTAATGGGTTATATGGGCTATTGGATCTTCATCATCCTCAACCCACAACCCGTTAAGAAGCGGTATAAACCTATTTTGCGATTTACGCTTCTCCCCATCGCGACAAAAGCCTCTGCTCCCTTCGGCCGTTCCTCTGTTCCTTCTATTCACCGTCGACGCCACTCAATCAAGCTCTCCACCACCGGTGTCGAACGCAAGGGAAACTCCGGTGACCAGATCTGAACCATTGGAGATCGTTGCTCGCCGGGAGGAGTTCGGATCGGGGCATAAGGATAGCTGGGGCAACGATTTCATTGGCTGCAATCGGAAGGGAAGAAGCCGATAGGTAAGGGGGTTGAGCTAGCATTTTGTTGTGCTTGGTCTCCTCTTCATTTGTTGTTTTCTTTATTCCGCCTCGTGTGCCAGCCGCCGAAGGAAGCCTTACGAGCTCAGTCGTTCAAGGTTTCGGTTCAAGGTGCCATCTCTTCTTCCTCAAACCGTCGATCAGAGGGATTTTAGGGTTTTGGAGTTAGGTAAGCCTTAGATCTGATTAAAGTATTTCTTGATCGGGATTGATTCTTAAGGATGATTCGGATTTTGTGGATTTGGATGTTGAAATGCTCTGTTCGAGTTTTGATGTTATTATAGGTCTAGTTCTTGATTTTTTTTTTTGGAGATTTTTCTATTGATCTGTTCATGGTTGGAATCTTTTTAGGCTACTGGTGATTTCTCCTCTCCTTATATTGTTGATGCGATCCGATCCGGTGGGGAGCTGGCTTGGGTGGCGGCAACAAGTTGAAACTGAGGAAAGGAACAGATCTACGGAAAAGACTGATCCGAGGTGAGTTGTTGAAGTTAAGGCTTGGTCGATTGGGTTGATTAAGCTATACAACTCAGTTGTTGAATCTGATTAGATTAATCAAGGGTCTCTGTTGGGATTTTGGCAGTAAGGTGAAGAAGAGAAATTAGAGTTTGATTGTAGGGTACAATCGGATCTAATCTTGGAGGTAAATTCTTGAACCTAATTTAGTTTAATGCGTGATCAGTTGTTCATTGGTGTTGATACTGGTGATTGTTGTTTCATTACTGTTGGATGTTGAATCTAAGTTTGTTAATATGTTTAAGTGTGACCTAATTATCAATGGATTGTAATTGTTGGAGAGATCTAGATGATACCTTTGTTGGAGGTTTGTTGGTTAGATTTAACTTTGATTAGTGGATGGTTTGGATTAAACTATGGAATTTAATTACTGTAATTTGATACGGTAGTAAGTGTGTATTGTCGTTTATTGTAGGATCTTGATTTGATTGGTCCTATTACACGGAGTCTGGATATTTTTCTGGGGGTTCTAGTAGCGACGATCGTTTAATCAGGTGGATACTCTGTACTTGGTCAATACAGGAGTTCTTTTTCTGTGCATGTATTGTTGCTATTCTACCTATTCTGTTGATATCCATGCTTTATAGATAGTATTTAGTTGATACTCTTGATGATCATTGCTTGATACCTGTTGTTTAATCTTATGATGATCTATTTGATATCATGCTGATATCCTTGTTTTCAGTGGAATTTATTCAGTTAGTACTCATCTGATTCGTTGTTTATTACTTGTTGTATGATCTATCCATGGTTAGAATACTATTAGCTATGGTATCATTGACCTATGTTGACCCCTACTGATTCCTGTTGAGCATGCTAATTGATTTTAGCTATTACATGTTGGGATGATCATCATACATCCATAACTAGTTATAGGAATTGTTGTTGTTGGCTCTTACCAGATACCGTGTTGTGCTGTCACATGGATAAGAGGTTGCACTATAGTTGGGTGCGACCAGGACTGGCTACATTGCCCTCCTGCTACACTGCCACTCCCCACTTATTTTTAGTGGTCAGTTGTTGGAGTTTGCACAGTATGTCCTATTGTGCGCCCCATTTCATTGTCGAGAGGAGTGACTGGGGACGATGAGTGTAGACAGTGACTAGTATTTTGATTGCGATGGTTGATGCATATTACATGCATTTGTTGGTAGGTTATTACATAGCTTACTTTATTCATATGCTTGTGGATTGTTGCACTTATTTGCTATGATTGTTGCACTTGTATGACATTACATACATGCTTACATGTACCTGATATCTATACGTGTTGCACAGTTTGATCTTTTCGTATCGTCCCAGTTGATATACTATGTTTGATTACTTTACATGATATCTCGTTGATACCTGCTACCATGTATATTTTATTCTTCTATACATGTTTATCCTGGTTACTATGTCCTTATTATTCTTTCTGATATCTCTATATGCACTATTTCCTGTACCCACTGAGCATCAATGCTCACTACCCAGACCCTGGGGTTACTTTATTTTCTCCCCAGGTAGCAGATAGGTTACTTGGAGCTTGGAGATCCGGCAGACTGCATCCATCTCACTTCAGGAGATTTTCTTTAGTATGGTTGGTTTATTCGGAGTTTATTTGCATTCGATATGGTTGTATGGATTTTATTCATGGTCTTGGAGTGTATTCGTGGATTCCGGATTTGTTTTGGTGGATGTATGTTTTGTTTGGTTGCATTTCCGCTTAGTCTGTGTTTTCTTTTGTCACATATTTGTTGAACAATGCATGTGATAGTTGTTGTGTTGTTGGGATGTATACTAAAAGCCTAGCTTTTTGTATAAACATCTATCTTGAAATAATATGAAATAAGAATCACATTGGTCAAATGTCTGCATTTTATATAATGCAATTTTCCACTTAATTTATATTGTAGATAACATGGTGTGTGGTGTCACACACAGAAGATCATGTTATCAGTTCCTTATAAATTATAAATAGTAGCTCACAACCAAGATGGATAGGGACAAACCATTGGAGTGGTTGTAGTGTAATTGATATTAGTTTATCTTGACTATTAAATTACACTAGTACACTTTGTGTGTATTGAGCAAGACCGTTTGAGGTCGTTCGATTTATACTGACTATATAATCGAACTAGACCTCAGTTATTATGGATGTGCATGCTCTTAATCCCGATATAATAGCAAGCACATATACTTAGTATGTATTTCTTTGATTCATCAAAGGGTGAGATTTATCTCGTTAAATCAAAAGGCCCGATGAGTTGGGAGATAATGCTATATATATGGTGTGTTGTTGATTATAGAAGGAAACTGTGTCCTAATAATTAGGCTGATGATGTCCCCTTGAGGAGCTCATAAGGATTATCATGTAAATCCTGCAGGTGGACTTAGTTCCGCATGATAATAAGGTTGACTGGTACTACTCTTGGATTCAGAAGTTAATTAATTGAGTTGTCAGTAATTCAATTAATTGACGGACATACGATATCTTAAACACAGGAAGATTAATGCACTCATAATAAGAAGGAGCCCATATTATAATATTAGATTGGTGTGGTAATTCAATAATAACCCTTTAGTGGTATGAGTTATTATTGATGGACTTGAGTTGGGTGTTCATGGAGAACACAGAAAGCTCAAGCCCATCAGGAGGTCAAAACCAATTCCTCCTCTAGGTCCCTATTGTAGCCTCTGGATAAAGCCTCGTATCCACCTAAGAGAATTCTGTAAGAATTTTGGTTAGGAAATTCTTTTAATAATTTCTAAAATTTTGTTAAAAATTTCTGAAATTCAATTAAGAATTTTTCTATGAAAAATTCTGTTAAGAATTTTCATTATGAAATTCTGTTAAGAATTCTATTTCTTCTAAATCGTAAATAAAATTTTGATATGATTTTTTCATAGAAATTTTGTTAAGAAAATAACAAAACTTAATAAAGAAATTTTGTTAAGAAATTAACAAAATTTTATTAAGAGATTTTGTAAAGATAAGAACAAAATTAAGATAAGAGAATTTTTTAAGAAAACTAACAAATCTTATCCACAGATTTTGTTAGATTTTTTCTAACTAAATCTTATTAAGATAAGTTAGTTAGTTTCTTTCTAAATTTTCTTAGATGGATAAGCTATAAAAAGGGAGGATTGGGAGAGGCTAGATATACAATTATTATTCTTCTAAAACCTCCTTCTAGGGCCGGCCACAACAATCCCTCCTTTCCCCTTGTGGTCGACCACTCTTCCTTGAGATTCTTCTTCTACTTGATGCAAGGACCGGCCACAACTTCTTTGACCTTCCCTTCTTGTGCTAGGGTCGACGCCCAAGCACACATCTTCTCCTTTCCTTGCTAGGGCCGGCGCCCAAGTGAAGAGGAAGAAGAAGGAGAAGAGAAAGAGGAAGATGAAGATGAAAGGGAGTTCTCTTTTCCTCCTTGGCCGACTCCCCTTTAGTCTCTTCCTTCTCCTATCTTTAGGTGCCGCCACCTTGAAAGGATTCTTTCCTTTGATAGGGCCAGCTCCCAAAGAAGAGAGGAGAGAATAGGAAGAGAAAGAAGAAGAGGAAGAGGAAGAAGAAGAAAGCTTTTCCCTTGAGTTCTTGCCATCAGATTGGAAGAAATGATTAGAAGGAATTAGGTGGAGTCATCTTGGTAGATCGTTGCCCACACAACATCCAAGAAGAGGAGAGGAATACAATAGAAGATCAAGAGGTCTTCGGGTATGTACAATCATCTACACAACTTACAAAGAAGAAAGGTACAACTACTTCATTCCGCTGTATAGTTATTTTTATTTTTCTTTGTATGGATCCTAAATACCAAACACAAGAACCCAATGATCTTAAAGCATCGATCAAGCACCTAGTTGATCAAATATGAGGGCTACTTGATAAGATTCCGTTTCTAAAAAATTTTTGTCCGACAAAAATTCAACGGAACAGAATTCCAAGGCTCCCATCAGCTGCATCATGCATATGCACATCATGTGCATGATATATATGTATTGGACCGCACTTATACTGTATTTTAGTTGGTTACCTAATTGATTCTTGATTGTGGCATTATGGGTGACATGTCATTCATATGGTGCATTACATAAGATCCATGTTAGTTGCTTATTACCTGCAGATATATTGTTGATACCTTGTTGACTTCTGGTATGTATTTGAACTCTTGCTATTTACTTCGTTCATGCACTGTCTTTCCAGATATCAAGTAGGAGTTTACAGATAATGCCAGAGATCTACCAGCTACGCCATCTCACAGCAAGGATTTCTATGTTGTGTGTGTGGTTGTGATACGGTATATTTGTGTGGTTCATTTACTTTTCGCAGTTTCAGACTTTCGATTTCGTATTGATGGTACTAGTGGATTTTATTGGGTTTATGTTTTCGCTCGCAGAGTTTTGGAGTTTATGCATACTTATCGAGTTTATTGTCGATGCATTGTGCAGGACTTTATTTCTTTTAGTATGCTTGTGTGTAGGATGTGTTAGTGGCCATGTGGATCACCATTACTTTCGTTTACATGTATAGATCCATATTTTGTAGTATGGATAGGTCGTGTGGGCCTTATTATATATTTGTATTCAAGGAATTGTCAGGGATACTGGGGAGGTGCTGTCAAAATTTTTCGGACGACTATCTCCCTGGTCGTGACAAAAAGGATTTTAGGTTTGAGTCCAAGCAAGATGCCTATATAATATAAAAAAGAAAAATTAGGCTTCTAAGGATTTTGGGATCGAATAGGAGCGCTAAAGGGGGGTGAATAGCGCTATTTTACATTTTCACTCTTTACAAAAAATTTGTGTAAATTAGAATGTGTAGCGAAAAATAACAAGACTGTGTTAGTGCAGGAAGCACTAGCAGGTCAAACCTAAGTTTTGATTATGGAACTAGAATCAAGTTAAGTATGTGGTTTGGCTAACCAGGTTGAAATGAGTTTACAGAGAACAGGTAAAGTCCTAGTGTGGATAGAAGGACTAAGTCATACAAGATAGTAGTCACGGAAAGGTTGTGTCGGATCTCGACATTCTCGTCACTTGGGTAGCAATGATGTATTGCTAGATGCCGCTCATTGCTTATGTCTCTAAAATGGTTTTAGAGACATTGCCAACGTTACGAGAACCTATTGGGTCACACACTTAGAACATGTGATTTGGAGATGGTTCATGTGATGAATCATTAAGCTATTGGGTTGAGACTAATGTAGATTAGACTCATTGAGTGGGACTCAAAGGAAGACTCATTGAGTTGGACTCAAAATGATTCGGATTACAGTGATTGACACTAGTGCTAGTGGGAGTGTTAAAATTAGCCCTTAGTGTCAATTCGGATTGAGTTAGACTCGAGTTGGACTCAAGTCAACTCAGATTGTGTGAGACTCGAGTTGGACTCAAGTCACACAAGCCAAATTCAAATTTGATTAAAAGGTTATCATGCATGAGATGCATGATCATTAAAAAGCTGCATGATCTTCCTTAAAAGAAGAGAAAGATTATCATGCATGAGATGCATGATCTTCATTAAAAGAGGAGAAAGATCTTCATGCATGAGATGCATGGGAATTAATAAAGTATTAATTTCGTGGATCACTAAAAGACAAGAAAACCCTTCATCCTTCATATCTCATGGTGGGATATAAAAAGGGGTGAGAGGCTCTTGATGAAGGGGTTGTTGGATGCTCTTGCTCTCCCTCTTCTTCTCTTCTTCTTCTCTTGGCCGAATCCTCCTTTGTGGCTAGCACCACAGTTGGGTTCTTCTCCATATCAGTGTTCGTGTGGATACCGTGGAGGCGCGAACACACTGATCGTGCTGAGATCCGTGAACCTTTGAAGGCAAGAGTTGCTGTCGGGATTGCGAAGGGCTCGCATCAAAGGTAAACTCGATTCTAGTAGGTAGAATCATCAAACAAGTATTTTTTTCGCATGGATCTTCTGGAGGGATCCTGTTTTCCGCTGCGTTATATGCGGTTTAATCGGTTTTTCGCACATATAGATCCCTACATAATGATGTTCAAACGGTCAACTGATGAAACAACTGTCAGAAGATTCAATAATAGATAGATGGATTTAGATTACTTGAGGTGATTAGGGAGCCTCAAACAATCAATTGATGATACAATCACCAAAGAAAATGCTTACGATCTAAGGGAACAAATAACAAGTTGATTATTTTGTGCTATCAGTCGACTGATGACACAATCACTAGAAGAACTTATTGTGATCCAAATGAAACAACCATGGAACAGTGTGTTGGTGCAATCGACATCTAGTCAAAGTTAATCAGGTTGACCAAGTTTGATTGACTGAGTTCGAGTTGGCTTGAGTTGAGTTTTGATGATTGATCAAATATTTGTTGATGAGAGTGAGACATAAAGTAGAAGGAAGTTTGTTGGAGAAGAAGATTGTCGGTGTAATCGACCTTGCGTCAGGTTGATCAAGATTAATTTAGATGTGGATGGTCAAGAGAAAGTATGTCAAGGTTGATTAGATACTTAACAATGAAAAAATCCAAATAGGTCACGGTTGTCCAGATACATGGTAGTTGAAAATCCAATAGGGAGTTGCCAAGAGAGAAGTCCAAGTGGATCATAGTTGATTAGATACTTAGCGGTGAAAAGACCAATAGACAGTTGGCATGAGATGTAAAATCAAAGTGGATCAAGTTTGATCGGACACTTGATAATGAGGGAAGTCCAAATAGGTCAAGGAGGATTAGATATTTGATACTAGAAAGTCCTAATAGGTCATGGAGGACCGAATGTTAGGCATGAGAAGTGAAGTTGATGTGTGTGATTCATGCATATGTTTTTGATATTATTTAGAATTCATCTACTATATTACATGAGCATATTTTGTATAGTTTCCTAGCTTTTGCACTCTTTTTATCATGTTAGTTCTGGAAATTGTTGTTTGTGTGTTTATTGAGATAATGTGAAGTTAGAGCTCATTTGAGATGAAAAGCCTTGGAAGAATCCTATGCGATAAAATAAAAATTTCACAGTAGAAAATAGGATCCTTTCCGTGATCCATGCGAAAAACTCGTACAAGTTAAATCTACAAAATCCTATCTAATAGAATTCACCTTTAAGACGTGCTCTTCGCTTATCCCACTCGTCCAAAGGTTGTCGGATCTCTAGCACATTCAAGTGTCCGTGCCTCTATGCGTATTCACACGAACACTCACTTTTAGAGAAAGGTGGTAATTGTGCTAGCAACCCTTGCCTTTGTGGATTTCGACCAAGAGAAGGAAGAGAGAAGAAGAATGAACATCTCTTGAGTTTTTGGAAGAAAAAACTCTTTTATACTCATGCCATGAATACCAAAGGTTTTTAGGCTTTTGATATTCTCTTATCAATGCATGATTGATCTTATTAATCATGCATGGTAACTTCCATGCATGATAATTTCCTCTTCTTCAATGCATGATTAATCCATATTAATCATGCATGATGAATCAAATTCATTCATCAACTTGATTTAATTTGAGTCTGACTCAAATTCAATCAACTTGAGTCAAACTTAAGTTTAGGTCATCCAATGAGCTTAATTATTTCTTTAGTCAAATTACAATGAACTCATCTCCAAATCGAGTGTTATTTATGTGTGACCTAATAGGTTTGCGTAACATTGGCAATATCTCTAAAACCCATTTTAGAAACATAAACAATGAGTGACATCTAACAATGCATCATTGCTACCCAAGTGACAAGAATGTCGAGATCCGACATAACCTCTGTGACTATGATAATGTATGACCATGTCCTTGTATCTTCGATATCTAGATTGATCAATGAGGCATAAACCATATCATTCTCTTATCAATCTTTATATTTCTTGATTCCCAAATAGACTCACTCAAGCAAATGAGCTCAATATCTCATATTGACTCATTTGAGCATGACCATGCATTTTGTGGTCTTACTCTATCAAGAGACCGTAAGATATCGCTCCCGTTATATGGAAGGGATAGATCTCATCCACATCACTCACATCCCTTCATATAATTTGTTACATACCCAGTGATCGCCTTTACAGTCCACTCTATTACAGGTAACGTTTGACGATACCAAAGTATATAACTCCTTATGTAGGAAACCGTAGTGACTTCAGGTCTAAGGATTATTCATACCAATAGTCAAATGAGAAAGTTTATGACACTCATATAACGATCTATGAAACTCTCTCATGGTGGATCAATTCAGTATACATTCTCTAATGTATACCCATATGTCAACTCGATATCTCATATCCATGACTTGTGAGATCAAGTCATCCAGCTGACTCACATGCTAGTCTCTACGCATTAACATCGTCCCTGAATATTAATGTTTGACTAGGAATGATTAAGAGTAGTGTTCTCTTCATCATCTCACTATCGATTCAAACAATCGATATGATGTAGATTAGAACTAGCTACCCAAAGACATTATTATACTTAGTTATTTGGCATAAATAAAAAGTAAGTATAATAATCAAAAATCTTACTTTTATTAATAATAGAATATGCTACAAAAGTCCCTAGTTAATCATTACATAATTGGCTCTAGGACTACTACTAGCATAACCGTGGCACTTGAGATAGTCATGCATCAACCTTAAAGAGGTAGAACAAGCATTGGAACAATACTTGGGATGTCCAGTATAAAACATGGGCAGACCATAGTAACCACCACGGTCGTGCCCCATTCATTTGCCTTGACGATGAAGTTCCAGCATACACCACGGCCAGGTCGAGTCTCCTTACATGACTATGGTTCTTCAAAACATGATGAAGGCGCCCCTGAGTTTATAGAAAAGTTTATTAATTTTTGGTATCTTGGAGGCTAGAAAAAACTAAGGGTACCGATTTAGAGGCATCTGGAATTAGGGGGATCTCCCCTTCCCTATCAAGGATTTCACATGACAAGGAACCTTAGGAGAGAGTCATCTTCCAAGGAGCCGCAATGATTCCATCCACTAAAAAGATAAGGAGCTCTTCCGAAGAAGACATCGACATATACGACTAAGCTTCTTTTACCTTTTACTATTCTCTTTTTCATTGAATTGTAGAATGCTTTCTTCTATGTTTTTAGTTTGTATCTCTATCTCTATGGAGAAGTTTTCTTAATTATAGAATTAGGAAGTAACTTGATATTAAGTTGACACTTGTGTTTTGTTAATCGCCTATTTTATCACATGTTGTGTTTGATTCTTGATTCGATTTTAGTATGTTTTACATATTAACGGTGCTAAATTGCATTATCATATCATAGAGAAAAGGGAAAGGACTGAGAGGTGAACTTAATTCTCCAATCTATAAATTCTAGACTTGAGGATTTATTCACGAAAGTAGTCTAAAACCTTTTAAGGATCTCATTGGCTAGCACAGATCATAAAGGGTTTACCCCAATTCGATCTCACTAAGTAAGGGATAGTGATCTAAGGGATAGTGGGGTTCTCATGACAGGAGTCTCCAATGAAAAGTGATCACCCTAGTACGACTACCATGAAAATAGAGGTCATGTTTGGGTAGACATAGCAGTATGTCCAAGAGAAAATATCGGTTACCTTAGGAAAGACAATCTTCAAGCATATCAAACACTAAAGTAAAAAAGGGAATTACAAATAGAATGCCAACGATCATCGTGGTGAAATCAAAGTCCTCGTATTGCATTTAAAATTAGTTTTCTCACAACTTCTCATTTTGCTTTCTTACTTCATTTACTTTCACAACCAATTCTCTCGACTTCGATCCTTCTAGATAGCCTACTTTGTATGTGGATTGGTACTTGATTCCATGGTCCCAGAGGATGATATTGTTGGGATCGTCCTGATGTGTTGTAGGTGTTTACACATTTCGCAAACGTGTGCATCGAAAGAAATTACAATAATTAAAACTAATTATTATTACACACACAACACACACATACAAGATACAACAAGTGTTGGGATCTTCCCAGTGCATTGTGCGTGTTTACACGTTTATCAAACGTATGCAGCGAAAATAAATAATTAATTAAAATTAATTATCATAACACATGCATGCAAATACATGATATAACAATGTATAAGACATAACTAGAAATTAAAATTTTAGAATAATAAATTATTCAACGCGTACCTTATTGATGATGTTGAACGAAGTTGGCATTAATCGAGTGGTCCTTATCGAAGTTCTACCTCTACTAGTGATCCACGTCATGCTCTCACCTCGACGACTTCCAAAGTCACAAGTCGCATCACAATCTTCGATACTAGCCGACGATTGACAACGATCGATGCAAGAGAAAAATTTAATTCTGGAGAACATACAACGTTTGTTGTGATCGTTTCCTAGGGATTTCTAACTATCACCGATAATCATATTTTCTATATAGTTTTTGATGGTCAACCTTTGAATGCTGAATTAGGGTAAATAGTCAAAAACTCTTTCCGACGTTGATGGAATGATCTCCGAAAGTTTCATAAGCTCCCGGCAGCAAACCTGATTGCAACCCAGCAGTGACTCCTACATCAACTTAAGGTCATGGCCACGAATGACAAGATCCAAGAGAAGCTTCAAAACTTCAGCCAAATCCCTATCTCGTAGGAAGCAAAAAGGCGACGCAATTAGGGTTCTTTGATCAGCGATAGAGAAAACCATTTCTTGCATGCTAGCGAAGAAGATTGGTCGGCCAGATTGTGATTCCAGAGAGGAAGGAGAACGACATCGAAAAACTTCTCCTACAATGGGCCACCGTAACCAAAAGACCATAATCGCGTTTAGAGAATATCGGATCTCGCGCGATCGAGATGCAAGGAACATCACTCGAGAGAGGCTGGGACTAGCAGTGCTCGCATCTCTATTCTCGGCAGTGTCCAACACCGAAAGAAATCCTAGAGAGGCAGCGGCGTCCTTAACTGGAAGAGGGAGATGTCGACTATGGGGTTCTTCACCGGAAGAAATAGAGGTGGTGGGAGGCAACAACCTGCTATCTTCTTCCTCTCGGTAGTTGGCGCTTGAGCTTCTCTAGCAAACGACGGAAGCTGTCTTCCATGCGACTGGTAGAAGCAGAGGACGCATGATCGATGGAGGCTGTCGTGCTTGGGAAAAATAAGTGTTGATGGTGGTCGTGTGGATCAAGGGTCAGCTGTGTTGGAGCTAGGGATTTCCTCCTCTATCTCCATCGATGATGGTGAACGGGTAGCGGGCGGGCGACCATTGCAGCGCGCTAGGGTTCGTCGTTCTCATTCTTGATCCACATGTCCCGTGCACTTTGACATCGAGTTCGACCCGATCTTTCCGTTGGAAGATGCAAAATCGCTGGGAGAAGGCATCGCCGACAAACACGGCTGGCGAGAATCCTTCTCGCGGGCGTCGCGATCGGGTGAGTGGAGAAAGAAAAAAATTGAGAAAATAATAGAGTTTGAATTGGGTTCAACCAAAGTTCACTGTAGCGAACCAGTGTTGTAGAAAACCAGGTATATTTTGGTTCAAAACTCAATCACTTAGTTCAATAACCAAACAACCTCCGATTTTATCCAAACCAGTTTTATTTAATTTGTTTTCACAAGATGAAGCTCCTCATCTCTTCCATTTTGTCAAAATATCTTCCATCATAAATCAAACTAAGTTGGTTTAATTTGGTTCAAAATTGAATCGTTTGGTTCAATAACCAAACTACCTCCGATTTGAATCAAATTAGTTTTATTTATTTCATCTTTGTAAGACCAAGTCCATTATTTTGCCTTTGTTCGGTCCAACCAGATTTTATTTCTCTCGATCTGAGAATCTAATTCTCAAACTCATTTTAAGTCATTCGGAGAACTTGTAGTGCATATGACCTAATAGGTTCTCGATTATATTGGTCGCCCATAATTAACTATTAATTATGAAATGATCATGAATAGCACCTAGTAGTACATCATGATCCCCAATTGATTAAAAAATCAATGATTGATTCCAGAATATTTTTAAATCCTTTAGTAGCTATAATGAGACATGCCTCGTTCCTTTCACCGTCTTATACATGCTTGATTCAGAACTACTGTTTACTTGTTAAATAGAGTTTTGACCAAGGTAGTCTCTGTTATTCCATACGAGATATAGAATAGTAAAACCTCATTTATCTTACTTGAAGATATGGGGTTGTCCTACTTATGTAAAGAGGACTGTATTAGATAAGCTGGAATCTAAATTTGATAAATATCTATTTATTGGATGCCCTAAGGAAATGAGAGGTTACCAAGTCTATTTTTTCATGGAACAAAAGTGTTTATTTCAAGACATACTGTATTCCTAGAAGAGTTTCTCTTGTAGAAAATAGTGGAAGTAGAGTTGAACTTAGTGAAGTTCAAGAGACTCAAATAGACATTAATGAGATACCTAGTCAAAAATTACAACCGATTACTCATAGTGATAAGTCATCGACTGAACCTATTGAGACACAACCTCTTCGTAGATCCAATAGTGTAGGATTGTAGATGCGCGCTAGAGGGGGGGTGAATAGCTTGGTCGTCTCAGTTTTTATTCGTTCGTTCTATCAGAAATACTAAGCAACAAATATTAGAAACAAATGCATAGACACGGGAATTTTACTTGATTTCTAACGCCTCAGGATTAGTGCGTCCAAGGCCTATGTACGGGAGGCGTCCGTCCACTAGTGGTCTCCTTTCCAAACCTTGTTCGGAGGTGGAGAAATCTGTCTTATAGTCCAATAAAGAATAACAATAAATTAAAATAGTAAGATTTAAAAGAAGACCAAACACTTGTGTCGAGCCGATCCGGAAGTCCTGAGCGTCGCACACGCCTCCTGAAACTTCTCCAGTTGCACGAGTCTGGATCTGTTCGTGTTCAGCAACACCACTAGATGGAGAGGATGGCTTGTAGTTGTTGTGATTTGATGTTTACATTCATCCTCCTTATATAGCCCCTTCCAGGCGACTAGAAACCTTATCTAGTCGACTGGATAAGATCTGATACGATCTGATCTTCTCGATCTTATCTAGGCTGAGTCTTCCAGATCAAGTCGCCTAGATCCACCTTCGAGTCGCCTATACCATTTGGTCGACTGGATCGGATAGAGTCGCTTGGATCCAGTTGACTCAGGTTTGACCTCAGTTGATCCCAGACTTGGTTCAGCTGCCTTTGTTTGCTTCACTTATGCTTTCTCCATCTTGCTTCCAACTCTTGGTTCCTGCAAGACAAGCATACAAACAAACAACCTAAACCTTATCCTGTGGGTCTAACTTCAGATCTCTACCGAAATTTTGAATTAGTTTGATGTCTACTGTTCCCACACTAGGAATGTGTCTTTACCCACTCCACTCAAGAGAATTCCTATTTTGCCAACAAGTCATCCAGACTTGTTGGACTTCCCACTTAGCCATGATCCTCGGCCCCCAGGATTTACTGCTAGGCTACCGGTCTACCTGACTACCTAGACTTGTAGCAAGCATCTCGTCCTCCTGACTTGCTTGGATTTTTACCATGCTTCTCAGTCCTCCTAACACTGCCTGGACTTGCACCTGGTGCACTTGACTTTGCTAAACTTCTATCTGATCCTCCAAACCAGGACTTACCTTTACCTAGCCTACAACTAAAACTTTCCCTGTTTAGCTTCACTCACCAGGACTTCCTTGCCCAATCTTCCATATCAGGACTTTCACTGATTAGTCTAACTAACTAGGACTTCTCGCTAGTCATCTAGTCAAACTAACGTAACTAGACTTCACACACATTCAAATATTAGGTCATGTTTGGATCAACCCTTGGTCAAACTGACCAGACCTAGGTTATTGTCAAATATCAAAACTCTAAGACCAGACCTAATGCACCTTGTACCAACAAAGACTTTTAGTAACAATCCTGACAAGCAGTCGCAGGGTATTTATCTCTTTTTACAAAGAGTGGTGAATTCTTTGTGGTTTATCTAAACACTTTTGGACACTTCAACTTATACCAAATCATCCCGGGTCCACACCTCCTCTAAGATGTTTGTTTAAGATGTCAAAGTATAAACTTCCATGACCAAGGTGACTTGAATATTGCAAGTCAAAGAAAATTCACACTTAAGCTGCACTAAAATCTTTATTGACATATGTATTGAACCATATGAAGTCTCATGACATGTCACTCCAATGAACTAATTACCTTTAATTGACATCCACATTTAACTCTCAACATCTAATGTCTTCAGTTAGCGAGATTAGCTGCTTAGTAAACCAAGGAGTTTAAAACATACTAGTCTCAATAGAATTGATGATGTTCGTGCTTATCAATTCCTCGACTAGGGATAATTTCAATACATTCATAATTGCATATGTAGAGATGCTCACTAGTTGTGATCCAATCATAAATTCTCTCATGCTATGAATCGTATTGCGGGCATTCAGTAAATGAGTTTAAGATCTAATCAACACATAAAGAATGTGCACTCAAATAGTAAATTTCTATTTATCCAATAAATAGTCTAATCGTAAGGCGATTGTCTTAGGACACCTCTCAAATATAACAGCAAGTACATGACATAATTGAAATTTAAAATTTTTATAAAATAACAATTATTCGATGAGTACCTGATAGATGACATTGATCGATGTTGGTATCAATCGAGCATCCCTTATCTAAATTCCACCTCTACTGGTGTTCCACGCCAAACTCTCATCTGGATGACTTCCAAAGTCATGAGTCACATCACCGTCTTCGGTACTAACCAACAATCGACAACGATCAATATGAGAGAAAAACTAATCCTGAAAAACATCCAACAACGTTTGTCACATCTATTGTTCAGGATTTTCTAACTATCACCGATAATCGTATTTCCTATGTAGTTTTCTGTAGTCATCCTTTGACCATCAATTTAGAAAAAATGGCTGGAACCTTTTCGACGTTGATGGAATGATCTCTGGAAGTTTCACAATCTCTCAAAAATTGATGGATGATCGTCTGACAACTAAGGATGACCAAGGTTGTTTGTCAACGGCTGGGCAGTGACATGTTTTTCTTCTCTGACGATTGAACATGGTGAACACTTCACTGACCTTCAATGGCAAACGGCGAACCCAAGAAAAGTAGCCGAACTAGGGAAGAAGAACAGGGGTAATATCTCTGATAACAGTTAGAAACCCTTTCACCTTTCAGTCAGTCAGCGATGGTTGCTGCCATAGGGAGAAGTCGATCAGGAAAAAGGACAACGTTGGCCAGAGCTTGGATTCCCTATTCTCCCAATCGATGACTAGACAGCAGGTCAGGTGCGCAACCCTCTCAATGTCATGATTTTGTTAATCCAAGATCGCAATCAGGAACTGAAGGAATGCATGCGCGATGCTAAGGCTTCCGTTCTTCCCATGGTCGGCAACATAGTGAAGATGATCGAGAAATCATGATTTGTGCAGGAGATTTCACGATCGAGAGAAAAATCATAGCGCTCAGCAAGATCAGGATCCAGGGAACATGTGGTTAGGGTTTTGGCCTCGCGGATGAAGAAGCACAAGGATAGCTAGGTTTTTCTCTATTTCTCCAACGTTCTCCTTCACTCATGGTCGGTGAAGCTCATGCAATCAAGAAGCCAGCAACAGCGGCCGGGAGAAGCAGGGGATTAACTCACTACTAGGGTTTTTGCCTCTGCTTATGATCTTATCGCGTGAGGAAATCACTGACAAGGTCACCGACAGACGCAAGATCGCGAGAGAAGGTCGCGATCCCTGTGCGCACAGCGACCTAGCGAGGAGAAGAAGAATTGCACCCCTGTTCGCATGATCAGTCGAGCGGAGAACGAAAGAAAAAAATAGAGGAAAAAAATAAATCGAGGCTGAACCAGGTTTGGCCCAAGTTCATTGTAGCAAATCGGATTGAACCGGTAGCAAACCGATTTATTTTGGTTCAAAACTAAATTGCTTGGTTCAATAATCAAACGACCTCTGATTTGACCCAAATTAGTTTTGTTCATTTCGTCTTCACAGGACGAAGCCCATCATTACTTCTATTTTGCTTAAATATCTTCCATAATGAACTAAATCAAGTTGGTTCAAAATTGAATTGTTTAGTTCAATAACCAAAACACCTCCAATTTGAACCAAACCAATTTTGTTTATTTCGTCTTCATAAAATGAAGTCCCTCATTTTGCCTTTGTCCAGTTTAATCAAACTTTATTTCTTTTGATCTGAGAATCTAATTCTCAAACTCATTTTAAGTCTTTCGAAGAACTTGTAATGCGTGTAATCCAATAGGTTCCCAATTATGTTGTGTTAGTGAGAGCCCTAGAGCCAATCATATGATGTTTGTTGTATGGACTCATTGTATCATATTTCTATTTATAAAGGCATTTCATTATGGTTATTATACTTACTTGTATTAGTGTCAAATAACTAAGTATAGTAACATCCTTGAGTAGATGGCTCGTATCTATATCAATCGATTGGTTGAATCGATAGTGAGATGATATAGAGAACACTACTCTAAATGATTCCTAGTCAAGTATTAACATTCAGAGATAATGTTAATGCGACGAGACTAGCATGTAGGTCAACACGATGACTTGATCTCACAAGTCATGGATATGAGATATCAAGTTGACACATGGGTATGCATTGGAAAATGTATACTGAATGACCCGCCATGAGAAAGTATCATTGATCATTATATGAGTGTCATATACTTTCTCATGTGGCTATTAGTATGACTATTAGTCCTTGGACCTGAAGTCACCATGGTTCCCTACATAAGGAGTTACTTACTTTGGCTTCGTCAAACATCACCCGTAACTGGGTGGACTATAAAGGTGATTACTGGGTATGTAACAAATTATGCGAAGGGATGTGAGTGATGTAGATGGGATCTATCCCTCCCATATAACGGGAGTGATATCATAGTTCTTGATAGAGTGAGACCACTAAAGTGCATGACCATGCCCAAATGAGTCAACATGTGATGTTGAGCTCGTTTGATTGTAGTGAGTCTACTTGGAGTTCAAGACACAGATTGATTAGAGGATGACACGGTCTATGTCTCGGTTTGATCAATCATGATATCAAGGATAGAAGGACATTGTCACATATTGTGAAGAGTCACAATTAATAGTCACAAAGGTGATGTTGGATCTCAACATTCTTGTAACTTGGGTAGTAGTGATGTATTGCTAGATACCGCTCACTACTTATGCTTCTAAATGAGTTTAAGAGCATTACCAACGTTACAAAAACCTATAGGGTCACATACAAAGGACAATTAGGTGGAGATAAGGTTCATATGATGAACCAAGAGGATTAGATTCATGTGATGAATCAAGTTGGGTTAAGTGTAATCCAAACTAAACTAGTTGAGTTGATTTGATCAACCTTGGGAGATTAGAAGTCAATTTTGACTTGACTTGAGAAGGAGGACTTTATAGTCAAGTTTGACTTGACTTGGGAGTCAAGTTTAACTTGACTTTGTGCCCCATCATCATCAAGTTTGACTTGACTTTTGTCATGTCATCATCCATGTTGACTTGACTTATGTCACCTCATGGTCAATGCTTAACTTGACCATTTGACTTTGAGGTGAGGTGGCATAAGTGGTGGCCAATGATGATGCTCCACATCATCAAAGGTTGCCACCTCATAGGGGTTACAAATTGTTGGTGCAAGATGCACTAAGATCTTGCCTGGTGTTTCGATGTTTGACAATACACCTAAGTCTGGTCAGTTTGACCAAGGGTTGACCCAAACAGGACCTGATGTTTGGATGTGTGGAAGTGAGCAAGAAGACCTAGTCGGTTAGACTAGGTAGTGGAAGTCCTGATCTGGACGATCGGGCAAGGGAAGTCCTGGTGAGTGAAGCTGGGCAAGGGAAAGTCCTAGTTGTAGGCTAGGCAAAGGGAAGTCCTGATTTGGAGGATCAGGCAGAAGTCTTGGCAGAGTCAAGTGCACCAGGTGAAGTCTAGGCTGGTCTAGGTGACCGAGTCGCAGCAGAAGTCTGGGCTGGTCTAGGTGACCGAGTCGCAGTAGAAGTCTGGGCTGGTCTAGGTGACCGAGTCGCAGCAGAAGTCTGAGTTGGTTAGAGAGAACCGAACCGCAGCAAAAATCCTGGGGGGCTAGGACAGAGCCGAGCACAAGTCCAACAAGTCTGGAGGACTTGGTTGGCATGAATTCTCCAGAATGGAGTGGGTTAGACTAACCCAAGATTTCGGTAGAAATCTGAAGTTAGACCCACTAGGTAAGACTTTAGGTTATTGTATTTGCTTGCTTGTATGCTTGTCTTGCAGGAACCAGGAGCTGGAAGCAAGAGGGAAAAGCAGAGGTGAAGCAAGCAAAGTCAACCCAAAGTCAAGCTCAAAGTCAACTCTGGTCAAACCTGGGTTGAGTCGACTCAGATCGGGTTTTGAGTCGACTCGGCACTGGAGTCGACTCAGATCGGGTTTTGAGTCGACCCAGGCTGACGCAGAGTCAAGACTTATCGGACTCGGCACTGGAGTCGACTCAGATCGGGTTTTGAGTCGACCCAAGCTGACGCAGAGTCAAGATCTTATCGCCGCTGACGCCACACAAGCTGGAGTCGACTCAGGAGTCAAGATGAGTCGACTCAGAGAGGAAATCGACGAACGGGATAAAATCTGATCTGCCACGCAGCTGGAGTCGACCCAGATAGGCATCTGAGTCGACTCAGGAGGGCTATAAAAGGAGGTCGCGAGCAGCAGCTAGAAATGAGAAAATTCTTACGCCTTCCTTCCGATAAGAGCCGCTACTGAACGCAACCGAGGCCAACTTCTTGCAACCGGGGAAGATCCAGAAGGAGTGCGCGGCGCTCAGGACTTCCAGATCGGTTACCAAGAGTTTGCTTTTGTTTTTCTGTTTTACTTTCCTGTTCTTTCATTGTTATTACTTTTTGGACTGTAAGACGGGTTTCTCCGCCTCCGAACGATGTTCGGAAAATGGAGACCACTAGTGGACGGGCGCCTCCTGAATTAGGCCTTGGACGTACTTGTTGGATCTTATGACCACGGCTAGAGAGGGGGGGTGTGAATAGCCGATCCACTCTTTTCACTTTTTCTTGCTTAATCTTTGATTATGCAGCGGAAATAATCAACTTGATCAGAGGTAAATGAAGATCAGCAGGCTAAGACGAGGATTTACGAGGTTCGGAGATAACTTGCTCCTACTCCTCGGCGTGTCCGTAAGGTGGACGACTCCTTGATCTTTCGGCAGATCGAACCCCGGTAGCACCGGCTATAAACTTTCTCCTTCTCGGTGGAGGAACCTCTCCACAGTTTGTCTCAACAGATATGAATAAAGCACAAGACAAAGGAGAACTCAAGAATGCGTCAAAGACTAAGAATGAGAAGAACAACAAAGACTGCTTGCAGCTCAAGCCTGTCTCTCCAAAACCAGGACGTTGCTCCTCTTCTTCCTCTAGCTTCGACTACCAGATTGATCTCAAGATTTCAGTACTTCAAAGAATGAACGTTCAAAAAGAATAATCGATGATTTCCTTAGCGCCTCCTTAGCTTCTTTTATAGACCTGCATCCTCGATTACTGTGCCCAACGGATCTCTGACAAAAGCTGTAGTCTCCCTTCCCTGCAACTGCAGGTACTACTACCTGCTTTCGTGCGCTGTTTGCTTGTAATCCTTTTTGCAGAAAAGACAGCTCGAAGATCGCCTTGGAACTTCCATTGTTCGTTTGAAATCTCCCTCCCAAACCTGTCCTGTAGCCTGCACACTCAAAAGTTGCATTAGAACGTTCCAATATTAGGACAGTATGAGAGAAAGCAATGTAACAGTCATGTCCGAGCTTAGCTACCAAAGCATTCTTGGACTTATCAGGTTCTGAGTCTCAAAGACCCCCTGATGATCGAGCTCCCAGAGCTCACGGTCTCGAGCCGAGCTACCAAAGCTCTCTCAGACCAACAGGTCATTCGCCACCAAGGCCCTCCTCCTTAATCAAGAGACCGAGTCACCAAGACTCTCCTCTTGAGATCGAGCTACCAAAGCTCATAGTCCTGAGCCGAGCTTACCAAAGCTCTCCTGGACCATCCCGGCCATTCGCACCAAGCTCCCGGCCTAATCAGGTTCTGAGCCACCAAGGCTCCCTGAAATCGAGCTACCAAAGCTCACGGTCCTAAGCCGAGCTACCAAAGCTCTCTTGGACCTGTCCCGGCCATTCGCACCAAGCTCCCGGCCAATTCGGTCCTGAGCCACCAAGGCTCCTCCTGGACCATCTCAGAGACAAGCCACAGAGGCTTCCTCATTCTCACCCGAGCACCAAGCTCTACGATCCTGATG
>NC_133864.1:340146-390477 GCF_044706935.1 Curcuma longa
TGGATGGATGTTATGTTTGTATGATGTTATGGATTGTTTGATACTTTGGAGTAATTGTTATGGTGGTATGGATACTTTGGATACTTTTGTTATGTTTGATACTTTGGATACTTTTTGTTTATTGTATGATGTTATGGATTGTTATAATAATTAGAATGTGTTTATATGTTGATATGTGAGTAATTGTAATATAGGATGTGATAGGATGTGAAATATGTGATGATTGTAATTTGGAATATTTGTATATGTAAATAGGAATTAGATTTCAAAGAAACAGATTGAAGCTGTGAATTTTTTTTAAAATTTATGACGAATTTTATGACGAATCAGCGATTCATCGCAAATATATCAAAAATTACTGTTGTATCATAATTTAGTGATGAAATTGTATTTTCGTCGCCAAATTGGCGACGAAAAACCATATTTGGTCGCCAATTGACGACGAATTCAAAATATTCATCGCCAATTGGCGATGAAACTATTTTTGTCACAAATTTCAAAATATTCGTCGTCAATTAGCGATGAAATTGTGTTTTTGTTGTCAATTGGCGATGAAATATTATTTTTCGTCGCCAATTTGGCGACGAAAACACAGTTTCGTCGTCAAATTGGCCGTAGCATAGCCTGATTTGCTCGTCCACTATGGCAACGAAAGTGCTTTTCGTCGTCAAAATTGGCGACGAAAATCAAAATTCATCGCCAACTTTGGCGACAAAATTTCATTTTCATCGCCAAATTTGGCGATAAATTTTGATTTTCGTCGCCAATTTTGGCGACGAATTTTGATTTTCATCGTCAATTTTGGCAACAAACTGAATTTCGTCGCCATATTTGCAATGAATTTGTAATTTTTTGTCGCCGAGGGTTGCGATAGGCTTTTTGCAACGAAAATTATTTCATCGCAAAATTCATCGGAAAACTATTTTACGACAAAACTTTTTGATGTTTTCAACGCAAAAGGCCTATATTTTTGTAGTGGTAGTTAGTTCTAATCTACATCATATCGATTGTTTGAATCGATAGTGAGATGGTGTAGAGAGCACCACTCTTAATCATTTCTAGTCAAACATTAATATTCAGGGACGATGTTAATACGTTGAGACTAGCATGTGGGTCAGCTGGATGACTTGATCTCACAAGTCATGGATATGATATATCGAGTTGACACATGAGTATACATTAGAGAATGTATACTGAAATCCACTACGAGAAAGTTTCATGGATCGTTATATGAGTGTCATAAACTTTCTCATATGACTATTGATATGAATAGTCCTTAGACCTGAAGTCACTACAGTTCCTTACATAAGGAGTTATGTACTTTGGTATCGTCAAACGTCATCCGTAATAGGGTAGACCATAAAGGTGATCACTGGGTATGTAACAAATTATGCGGAGGGATATAAGTGATGTAAATGAGATCTATTCCTTCCATATAATGAGAGTGATATCTTACGACCTCTTGATAGAGTAGGACCACGAAATGCATGGTCCTACTTAAATGAGTAAATATGAGATATTGAGCTTATTTGCTTAAGTGAGTCCTCTTATCATGCATGATAAGAGGATAACACAGTGTATACCTCATTGATCAATCTAGATATCGAGGATAAAAAAACATGATCATACATTGTCATAATCACGAAGGTTAATTATGTCGGATCTCGATATTTTTGTCACTTCGATAGCAATGATGCATTGCTAGATGTCGCTCATTGCTTATATTTCTAAAATAAATTTTAGAGACATTGCCAACGTTACAAGAACCTATTGGGTTATATACAAATAACACTCTATTTGGAGATGAGTTCATTTTAGTTTCACTAAAGGAATAATTAAGCTCATTAGATGGCCTAGACTTGAGTTAGACTCAAGTTGGTTGAATTTGAGTTAGACTCAAATTAAATCAAGTTGAATTTTAATTTATCATGCATGATTAATGTGGATTAATCATGCAATAAAGAAGAGGAAGTTACATGCATAAAAGTTATCATGTATGAGTTGAATTTGAGTTAGACTCAAATTAAATCAAATTTGATTTTGATTCATCATGCATGATTAATGTGGATTAATCATGCAATGAAGAGGAGGAGGTTATATGCATGGGAGTTATCATGCATGATTAATAGGATTAATCATGCATTGATGAAAAAAATACCAAAAGCCTAAAAATATTTGGTATTCATGGCATGAGTATAAAAGAGTTTCTCTTCCATAACTCTTGGTTGGTTCATTCTTCTTCTCTCCCTTTTCTTGCTTGGCCAAAATTCCCATAGAGGTTGCTAGCACAACCTAAGTTTTCTTCAAAAGGTGAAAGAGTGTTAGTGTGGATATGCATAGAGGTACGAACACTTGAACGTGCTAGAGATCCGACAACTTTTGGATAAGCAAGATAAGCGAAAGACACGCATCAAAGGCAAATCTTATTAGATAGGATTTGGATTTTGTAGATTTAACTTGTACGGATTTTTTGTTTGGATCGCTCGAGGGATCCTATTTTCCGCTGTGAAATTTTATTTTTATCACATAGGATTCCCAACAGATTCAATGTGCCTGGGCCATCAATAAATTTTGATCAAAATTTACTAATAGTTGTACATTGTTTAGATTTTAAAATTGTTTATTATGGTTAGAGTCAGGAGAGTTTTAGGTACACATTGTTGTTATTGCTAAGTAAATATGATATGACCAATCCATTAATGACTTTGTGTCAAAATTATATAAAACTGTCTAAATTTTAAAAACCTAGAATTAAAGTTTGAGGGTATATAAAACTCAAAGAGGATCCTAGGAGTGCATTAGTCTTGGTTTAAGTTGATTCTAATGTGGCTAAGGTCATTAGTAAATTTTGACTAAAATTTACTAATGATAATATAATGTTCAGATTTTAAAATTTTAAACATGGTTAGAATTAAGAGAGTTCAAAGAATATATTGATGTTGTTATTAAGTGAATATGATAGACTTAAATTTAATAGTGAGCTGTGTTAAAATTACACTAAGTCTAAATTTCAGAAACCCAGAACATGCTATCCAAGTTGTGGAATTAAGGTATGAGAGTATAGTGAGACTCAAGAGGCTCCTGGGAGTACATTGGTTCTAATTTAGATTAACTTAAATATGTTTAAGATCATTAATAAATTTTAACCAAAACTAACTGATGACATTAGATTTATTATATTCAATCCAAATTAAGACTATTGTATTCTTGAAATTTTTTTGAACGTGATCATGTCCTCAAATCTTTATTCCATCTATATTTAGTATGTTACGAGATTTTAATTTTTTAAAATATTTTAGAGAGAGATAAATAATACTTTTAAAATCTATTAGAATGTAATTTATTTTTCAAGATTTTAAATATATTTTAGTGACTCAAATATGTCAGATAAACATGTGCATAAAGGTTGAAGTATTTTAAAAAAATACATAATTTGATTTGATAAATATAAAAATATGATGTCTGGTTTAGGTATTAATAAAAATCAGGTTTGTGATTTAGTAAAATATTTTTTAAAATTTATTTTTGACCTATAATCTATTTTTAAGCAAATAACGAACATGAGTGTGTCCATTATTTTATTTTTTATATTGTATTTTTTATTTTATGGAAGTGACTTTTGGCCGTTGTAATTTAAGAATAGCATCTTTTGTTAAATTTCGCAAAATTAGGTCTTCTAGGACTTAGCCCAAGATATCTCAAAAACATCCGCAGAATGGCAAAAGTGGTGAGCACCCAAGTTTTGGCTGCAGACCGTCCATCGTGCTTTTGGACGGCACTGGTGACTTGAGCCAGTCTCATAATCGGTTTAGGGTTCGCAATATATTGTCAGATTCCTTTTCGTTCTCGTTTCGCCCGATATCTCTTCCCTGCCTTCACAACAGATCTAGCTTGGGGAGAGAAATCGTGCTTAAAACAGTAGAAGGGCGCATCTTTGGCCACGAAAACCCCTAGATAAACCCATAGAGGAGGTTATTGCTAGCCCTAGTGATGCCTCCCAAAGCTGCAAAATCGAAGGATGTTGCGGAGCGGCCGATTCTTGGGCGCTTCTCATCACACTTGAAGATTGGAATTGTAAGCTTCGGAACTTTCTAGTTCAAATTTACGCATAGCGTCTTTGTTGCTCTGTTGTTGGATCTCGTTCGTTTTTCAGAATTGGTCTCCTCGCTTCTGTAAGGAAAAGGAGATTAAAGTGTTGTTTGTGATACAGCTGTATATATTGCGTGGGTTGTCTGTTTAAACTAACAATTTTTTTTATTAAATTTCTTATTTAGATTTCATTTACTTGACGATAATCAAATCTTTCTATGTAGTTTAAAAACATATGTCGCTTACTATTTTGTCCGTTTGACTCTTTTTTGATTGATCGTTATTTTATTTAAACTATATAAGCTTCTTCATTGTAAGTTCTGATTTTCACGTGTTGGCCTGGCTGAAGAATGAAGGCACCTTTGAGATGTATCATGTGATAGTGCAATTCAACCTATTTTGATTTGCAGGTTGGATTACCAAACGTTGGCAAATCAACCCTGTTCAACACACTTACGAAATTGTCAATCCCTGCTGAGAACTTTCCTTTCTGCACCATAGAACCTAATGAAGCAAGGGTCAACATTCCTGACGATCGGTTTGATTGGCTCTGCCAATTATACAAGCCAAAGAGTGAGGTGTTGTATTTTCTTGTATTGTACTTTCTGTTGAAAATATTTACTTGTCTAAACCTCAGATACTATTAACCACTTTGATTATAGTAAGCTTAATTGAAGAACTTCACCACAGAATGTTTTTTTTTTTTTTTTTGCTTCTTTAGTTGCTGTACTTTGAATAATATTCCAAAACTTATCAAATGCTGATTGAGAATTCCAGAATAGTAGGAAGCAATGAACTATTTTGTGTTAATTGTTTTGATGCAATAAGTTACAACATCTAGATGATCAACTCGAAGTAACATGGAGCATTCTTGTATGCCTCTAAGCAATGGGCATTGCCACTAACCAATATAATAATATTCATGAAAATGAGTTTGATTTGCATTTTGTCTAGCCAAAGTTCCAAGACTACCTTAATTATATAATATATATATTTGCATTAATACACAAAGGTATGCTTGCTGGTTGTGTGCAATATGAAAATCTGTCACTACAAACACTTCAATCACACTCAATAATGACACCTCCCCTGTCTGTTACACCAAACGGGAGGTAAACATTGGAATTGACAAATTAGAACATGATTAATGGTTGATGGAAAATGTTATACAGTAGAATTAGAAATGTGGATTATAAATTGTGTTAATTTTTGTTGTTAAACTTTTCATTCTCATAATGTCATGCTTTGTACGAGCTAGGCTTGTCGCTAAACTAGCTTCGCTCGCCACACACGAACTACAATAATGTCAGAGCAAAGATATATACAATGCTAACTAAACTAACAAAATGCAAATGCACACCTTAGAAGAAAACTCCACAAGTATACATACATTTCAACAAATAACTTAGAGGTTAAAAATTCCAGAATGTGAGCACAAAATGCAAAGTAGGCACAAGAGAGAAGTGCATGATATTAGCTAGCATATCTCATAATAGAATCCAAGAAAGAGTAACTAATTAAGATATTCATTTTCAACCAATTTCTCTTATTATAGATTTCTCTTAATTCAACTCTTAGACGAATTCATCATTTCTTGATTTTCCCTTTTATTCTCTTACAAATATTCTTGATTTAGTTTATCAAGGAATCCACACATAAACATGTCATATAAGGCAGATGACTCGCAAGCTACCTAATGAAAGATGCATCGTATATGTGGATGAATGACTTGCAATCTATCCAAAATGAAGTGTATCAAAATCTTATATGAATGTAGATGGTGAACGACCTAAAATCCACCCGATAAAGATATATCGTATATACATGGGATGAACGACCCACAATCCATTTAATATAAAATACATCGTAAATGTATATAAAGAGTGAACAATCCACAATCCACCTAATAAAAATGTATCATATATACATAAGGTGAATGACTTGCAATTCACCAAATACAAAATACATCATGTGTATGCACATTTACATACATATATAAGGTGAACGATCCGTCATCCATCCAAATGCATCTCACATAGAATAGAATAGAGTGGACGACCTACAATCCATCTAGTAAGGTAGTCATTTAATATAAAACGGTCAAACCCTACGCATGCATGAAAAGACCCAAAGACTCTTTTTAAGTGCGGAGTTAAAGCTCTATAATATAACTAATTCATTTTATTTACATATTTAAGCATAATGAGTCACGCAAATCCTTTGGAGCACGGAGTTTAAGCTCTATAATGTAGGTGTTACATTTATTATTTTGTTAATTTAATATTAGTGTGGTCTTTTTGAAATGCAAAGCCGAAGCTCTATAGTTTGCTTCATTTATTACCTTATTAATTAGTATAATTAATTAGGTAATTTAATTTGTAATTAGTATAATTAATTAGGTAATTTAATTTGTCATGGTTCTCAAAGGGAACAATCGAAATAGATATCAACTATGAATATAAAAAGGGCAAGCACTATGGGAGAAAGTTGTCAAGCAACAAGAATACAAATAAAATTAATGAATTATGTTTCTAACACTTCATAATTATGTCTACTTTCATAAACATAATTATGCACAAGGTAAATATACGAGACAACCAAGAAAAATCCACCTCAAAAGAAGAGTCCATTTATTGCATAACTGTATGATACCCTTTTTAATCATCCATAGCTCACTCTATAAATCATACATCAAAATGAACATTGATTGACTTTAGAATATCAAACAAAATTATGATAAGAAACTTACCTTATGCCCAAACATCAAAAAAAGAAAGGGGAGGACAAGATTTTGATCCAGTTTCTTCCAATCACCTCAAACAATTAAGATTCATAACCTAAAAGTCTTATAATGCTTTCCATTCCTCTGCCTTCTTCCTCCCAATCATTCTAGGGTACGAAAGAGCAGCATCATTAAAAGCAAAATTTGATCTTCACCACTCTCCTAGAGTCCTAATGCAGATTTCATAGCTTTAATGTATGTTTTGAGGTTAGGAAATAGGCCAAATCATTAATTCTTTTGGAAATTGGATCACCTTCTATTGTGTTGCTGCAGTAAGTTTGCCATTTGATCCACTCCAACAGTAAGTGGAAGGAGTTTAGGAAGAATTTTCAATGATAGTAGCAAGGGCATCAATTGATCTGGACTTTAAAAAATCGTAGAATCGTCTTGCAGCAGCAGCTAAGGTAGGCTGTGATTGATGAGGGGAGGAAAACACAGCTGTTCGTTGGCCATCTTTTGTGCAGTGATCACAGTTGCAATTTGCTGTGGTGATGTGTGACAGTGGGAGAGAGGAGATGGCGCTTGCAGTGAAAGGAGATGGGAAAATAAAACAGAGAAAGAAACGTGCACGGGAGAAGAGGAGGATTAGGTTTTAATGGTATTTTGCAAATTAGTCTGGGAGTTTTAAGTGTTTACAATTGGGTCCCTCAAAATTTAAGTATTATAACACATAATCATAATGAAATGAATTACTTTCCTTGTGATAAGGAAATCATAGCAATCAATATATTCTGGAAACTGACATGTATATCCTGATTGCTATGATGATTTTATGCTGTTTCTTCCTTAGTTTAAGAAAAGATCAATTTCAGATCTCAAGTGTTGCAGCCTATAGTTTTATCATTGTTGGAATTTGGGATAGCAGTATTGGTTCTATTGTTGGCCGAGAAAAACATCCTTAATGAACATTGTGATGTTTTCCCTGTAGTTTGAGTTTGATATTGTGTTGCTTTTAGGTGATTGTTTGGTATAGAATAAAAATCTCCTTAGGATGTGGCAGATTCTTTTTAAATAGAGCATCTCTGAAGTCATACTTTTCAGAATGATGATCCATTTTCTCCTCTCTCTTTTAGAGATATAACAGGTCCACTGAATTGTTTTGTGTTTCCTGTGCAGGTGTCTGCTTTTCTAGAGATACACGACATAGCTGGACTCGTGAGAGGGGCTCATGAGGGACAGGGCTTAGGAAATAACTTCCTGTCGCATATTCGTGCAGTTGATGGAATTTTTCATGTTTTAAGTGAGTTTTTGTCATTTTATTTACTTTTCCTTTTGGAAATGGGCATTGTGATTGAAATTATTATCTTTCTGGATCCTAGATTTATTCAGTTCTAAAAATCTTCCTGTTTATGAAATGTAGAAGTTAACACATATCTATCAATATTAGTATTTGTTCTATTGGATCACTCTGCTTAAAGTTTTCATTTGCAAACATACCTTTTGGCTTGATTTGTGAAGAATATTGTGTTTTTTTTATGACAGTGCAGTGGGGCTACCAGATGTTTTAAGAAGTTTAAGATGCACATATTTATTGACTACATCAAGACTAATGTGTGGTTTTGTGTTCTTATATTTGGATGAAATTGTTCAGTTTCAGATATTCATTAGTGTTAATCTTCCATCTTTTTGGTGTCTTGGATTTGATATTTGAAAAATTCTTATATTTGCTCATCATAGAACTGTAGGTTTCATTGTTTGCATTAGTTTCTCAAAGTTTCTTTCACCTTTTCAAGGAGCATTTGAAGATCCAGACATAATTCATGTTGATGATTCTGTGGATCCTGTTAGGGACCTGGAGATCATAGGTGAAGAATTACGACTTAAGGTACTGTTTTCATTCCTCATAATGATTTCTATTTACTGGTGGGCCAATCAACTAATGCCTAGTACAATTTATCTCTATTTCACTATTTAATGTGTTTAAGTGCTTTCATGTTGTTGGAATGGTGGGTTTGATAATGCATTTCTAATTTTTTCTAGCTTGTGCTTTTTGATAAGAGTGGTGAATCAGATCTTGTTTCTTGTTGTGTGGTTACTTTTTGAATGAATTGATCTATCATCCTTGATATTATTTAATGAACTTTTGATCGTCACATGGTGAGTTAATGAAAATATTGAAGTGGTGAACATGCACACTATCCTTAGAGTTATGATTCTACTTGCAAGTATAATGTGCTTTGATAAATTTTTTACATTGTCTATCATGGATTAACGTATCTTTAGGCAAAGTCAAAGAAATTCAATGGTAGCTCTTGATAGTGCATCAAACATATTTTGTTGGATGCTTTATCTCTTGGATGTTGAAATGTCATAGCATCAGTTCGAACAACTAAGAAAGCCATTGTCATCTAAGGCAATTCACTAGTTTCCCTTATGTATGCACATGAAACATTAATTTTAAGCTTTTTAAGATTATGAGAATGTGAATTTATGAACGAGGATAACTCTTAACATAGTTTTGTTATATCATTTCTATTTTTCTAAGAATCAAAAGAATATTGAAGTGATGAACATGTGCACTATCAAAAGAATCTAAGTATGATGTGCTTTGATTTTTTTTTTTTTACATTGTTGATCATGGATTAACATATCTTTAGGCAAAGTCAAAGAAATTCAATGTTAGCTCTTGATGGTACATCAAGCATATTTTGTTGGATGCTTTATTTCTTGGATGTTGAAACATCATAGCACCACTTTGAATAACGAAAAAAGCAATTGTCATATGAGGGAATGTACTAGCTTTCCTTATATATGCGCATGAAACATTAATTTTAAATTTTTTAAGATTATGAGATTGTGAAGTTGTGAATGAGGATAACTCTTAACATAGTTTTGTTTGTTATGAATTTTTAAGGGTTCTAATTATTTTAGATGTTGTTAGGATATTGTGTTCATTATGTGCTCCTTTGGCTAAGGAAAAGTTTGTAAGATTATGAAATGAATTGTATTTTTTATGGATTAGAGGATCAAGCTATTAGAAAATAATACATACAACAATAATAACCAAGCCTTTATCCCAATAAGTGGGGTCGACTATATAGATGCTTCTACATTATTAGCCTTGACCTCCTATTATACTATCATTTATATTCAAATAAATTTTATCTTATTTTATCGTTGCTAACCAACGATTTATAAAAATTATAAGGGCATCCTTGGAGAAAACTTAACTACTCAACATAAGTTAGTAGTGTTGGATATGCGCCTTAAGCATAGTATCAATAGAAGAAAAATGCGCACGACTCCTAGAATTAAGTGGTGGAAGTTAAAGGATAGAAAACAAAACATATTTAAAGAGGGTAAAATTAAAAGTATTAGGAGAAATATATGACAACTTGAATATGACATGAGATAAGATGATATTAAAGTTGAAAATAGTAATCAAAAGTATATTAGGTGAGTCAAAGGGACGTATACTACCAAGTAAAGAATCTTAATGGTGGAATGAGAAAGTACAGAAGAAAGTAAAGAAAAAAATAAATAACATACAATGCATTATACACTTATAAGAAATGAGGAAAACTTAAAGAAATATATAGTAGCCAAGAAAGAGGCCAAAAAGCAATGAATGAGGCCAAGAATGAAAATTTTGAACGCTTATATAAAAAATTGGATACAAAAGAAAGGGAAAGGGATATTTACAGAATAATTAAAGCGAGAAAGAGGAAGACAAAAGATCTTATCTAAATAAAATGTATTAAAGATGAATGCAATAGGGTACTATTAAATGATGAGAAAATAAAAGAGCGATAGAATAGGTATTTTAATTAACTTTTTAATGAATATTTAAGTGATCAACATAACTTAGGTAATTAAAATAGGTCAAATGAATATAAAAATTTAAATTTTATCATAAAATTCAAACTTTAAAAAAGTAGAACAAACTTTAAATGAGATGCAAAATAAAAAAGTATTTAGACCAGATGATATTACAATAGAGGTATGAAAGTACCTAGGTAAATAAGGTATTGAATGACTTATAAAAATGTTCAATTTGATATTGAAAATAAAAAAAATACTTGATTAGTGGAGGGTAAGGACTTTAGTTCCCCTACATAAGAATAAAGGAGATATACAAAATTGTATAAATTATAGAGTATTAAACTAATGAGTCATATCATGAAACTTTGATAAAGAGTAATAGAAAAAGATTAACGAAAGAGACTATAATGACTGAAAATCAATTTGGATTTATATCGGGAATGCCAACAATAGAATCTATATACCTTCTGAGACAACTAATTGAAAAATATCGGGAACAATAATAAGACTTACACATGATATTCGTAGATTTAGAAAAATTTTATAATAGTCAAGAAAAATTATATGGAGAATTCTAGAAAAAGGTATTAGTATAACATATATTGAACTAATTAAGGATACGTATGAGGATGTAATGAGAAGAGTGAAGACCTCAGATGGATTAATCGAAACGTTTCTTCTAAATATAAGTTTACATCAAGGATCAACTTGAAGTTCTATTTTTTTATATTAATTATGGACAAACTCATTGGACACTTCTAAGATACGGTACCATGGTGCATGCTTGCCAGATGATATTATTTTATTAGATGAGATACGTGAAAGGGTAAATGTTAAACTCAAATCTTGGTGGGAAACTTTGTTACTTGCATTAATAGGAAAGTCATAGCCCCTTATTCTTGAACAACTAATGAGGATGAATTGACTCTTAGATGTCTTTTTGGGCAAAAGAACATTTAATTAATAAAGAGGTCAATAACATTGGACTCATTTTGGAAAGCTTTAGTAAAGGAGTTAATCCCCGGATTCCAAGGAAATAGGAGTGGATAGAATGACACTAGCTATTTATGGATTGGTGCACTCACTCCCTTTGTTATGAGATATTGATGCAAAGAGCCCTCTCACGGGCCAATCTTCATCTCCTCCGTTTATCCAATGATTCCTTTTAATAGGACATTCGTGAACACTATCCCCTAACTTGTCGATAGCTTATTCTAGTTCATGTGCAACCTATTTGTGAAAGCTTTGCTAACTGTTCTTTGTCCTCTTCTATTCCTATTTCTTGCTTGATGAGGATCATAACTTGATCCGAGAATATCAATCTTAAAGGTCTTTGCTCTTGAGATGAATATAGAGAGGAGATTCAAAAGTGTCTATTCTATATTCCAAGGTGCGAAGGGCATAGGAGACAAAGGAAAGAAAAAGTGAGAGCTCTTTTTACCGAAAGTCACGTAGTTATAGTCAGAGTACAAGCAGGAACGAAGTCAATAGACTCTTACCTTGTGAGAATCCTATAAATCAAGGAGAGAGATTAAGCTATTCTTTCTCTTGGCACGTCAAGACCTTCTTTTCCTCGAAACCAATCTCATATACTACTTGCCCCTCCTCTTTCCTGCACAATGACTCCACAATGAAGGCCTTGACTGAGAACCTTTGGTTGACTTCTTTCTAGCTCAATCTTAGTGGGGCTTCGATGAGCTTTCCTATTCAAATGCAAAATCCTAGTGGGGCTACCTAAGTGAGACATTGATTCTTGCCCTAATATCTTCCTCGTTTTCCTTGTCACTCGGCCTTGATTTTGATTCTTGTCCAAAATGCCCCAAGCAACAGTCGTTTATGGACTCTGACCATTCACATCGAATAGTCGTTCATGGCTTTAGGCTATTCACAACTGTCCAAATACGATTCAATCTTTGGATGAATTCATTATTTAACTGGAGCATTTATTAGCCGTCTAAGTACTTGTCGTACCATCTTAAACTCATCTCTTAGAATTTTTCTTCAATAGACACAACTTAATTTTCTCTTTAATATTCTCATTTCTTATTCTGTCCATTTTCGTATGTTCACACATCCATGTTAACATCCTCATACAACTCTCATCTTCTGCTCATATGTTCGATTCATAGTTTTACATTTAACTTCATATAATATAGTAGGTCTAATTGTCGTTTTGTAAACTTCCCTTTAAACGTTTGTTGTACCTTATAATCATACTTGTATTCTATGTAAAACATCTCTATTGACTATTTTATCCTTTTGCCAAAACAAACTTAGATGCTTAAAACTCTCAATTATAAGTAATTTGTTATCTCCTATCTTAACACTTGCCTTGCTATGTCTACTACTACTAAATTTAAATTATATATATTGTCTCTACTAAGCTTAAAACTCATTTACTTCCTACAGTTTTCATCAAGATTCGAACTTAGCATTCAATCTTTCATGTGTCTCTGTTTCTTGTCAAGATTTGAATTTTGTATTTAATCCTTCGTGTGTCTCATCGATCAAAACAATGCCATCGACAAACAACGTACACTATGGTAATGCGTCTTGAATTTGTTTATTGAGATTATCCATGACTAGTGTATAAAGATATGAACTTAGATCTGATCCTTGATGTAACCATATTTTTATAGAAAATATTTCGATTAATTTACTTTGAGTCTTTACCATTGTTATTATATCTAATACAATTCTCTCCTTAATTATTTCAATATACACTATCTTAAAATCTTTTGTTTTAGAATTCTTCGCATAATTTTCCTCAGGACTTTGTCATAAACATTTTCGAGGTTAATGAATACCATGAGTAAGTTTTACTTCTTTTCCTGATACTTTTAAATCAGTTGTCTGAGAAGATGTATAACTTCTATCGTGGATCTTTTCGAAATGAATCCAAATTGATTTTCGATTACTTTGGTTTTCTTAATTTTTTTCTTATCATTTTTTAAAAAAATTTCATAGCATGACTCATTAACTTAATGCTCTTATAATTCGCTTAATTTTTACGTTTCCTTTGTTTTTATAAGGGGCACTAGAGTACTTGTCTTCCACTGATCTCATTTACAATATCAAATTAAATAACTTTGTAAACCATTTAATTTCAAACTCTCTTAGGCACTTCTATACCCCTATTGGAATATTATATGAGTCAATTATTTTTTCATTTTGCATTTCATTTATTCTTCTTTTCAAATTTGAATTCTAATAAAAATTTAAATTTTTATACTCCCTTAAATTTTCTATGCTAAGTTGGACACCTAAATATTCATTAAAAAGTTAATGAAAATACATGTTCCATTATTCTTTTATTTCCTCATCCTTCACTGGTATATTATTGGATTAATCTTTAATTTGTTGTTTTTGAATAAGATCCTTTATTTTTTTCTCTTTCATTTTAGCTATTCTATTGATGTCTTTTGCCCTCTTTTATATCAATCTGTCGAAATGTTAAAATACGAGAATTAATAAAATAGATATAAGAATTGTTAAGATAAATGGTTAATAAAAAGAAAAAAAATACTAGTATTTGAGAACATTTAGGTGTAGTTCCAATAGATGATGAAGTATGAGAATATATTAAGATGATATAGACACGTCCAAAGTGTTTGATCTTATTTGTTGCTAGAGGGGGTGGGGGTAAATAGTGTAATCATTTTATCGTCATTCTTATTCTTAATCTATCAGAGTTGTTAGTAGCACATCGGAATAAAAGCTAAAAGACAAATACAATAAGAAAAGTACACTAGAATTTAACATGGTTCAGCAACCCTTGGGTCCCTACTCCACCTACTCACTCAACCGTGAGTCCATTAGTTGTTTTCCCTTTCCGGATACCTTTTGGAGGCGGAGAAATCTTTTACAGATTTGTAAGGCACAATCACAAGTATGAAAGAAAATAAACGATATACAAGCAAACATCTAAGAAAAGACAAACTTATAGGATCAGATTTGAAGTTCTGAGTGCTACAACACTTCTCTTGGCGCTTCTCGGACTGCACTAGCAAAACTTGAGCACTTTTATAAGCACGAGAATAAGAGATATTGTTTGCAGTTCATGATGGAAGACGTTGTCTTGACTCTCCTTTCATAGAGCTTGATTGACACTCTTCTGGTCAATTGGAAGCTCCTCTGGTCAATTAGACCTCCACTGATTCGGTTGTAACTCGATCCACTTTAGGCTAAATTTTGGCCTTCCGGTTGACTAGAACATCCTTTGGTCGCCTAAAACTTAGTCATACATTCATCCAAAGACCGATTCGCTTGAATCTGATAACATCCCTTTCCAATCGTATGGAAACTCTTCTAGTCGCCTGGAGCGTTCCGGTCACTTGGAGCATTCCGGTCGCCTAGAAGTTGTTTCGCGCCTGGAGTGTTTTGGTCTCCTAGAATATGTTTCGGTCACCTGGAATAGTTTGGTCCACCAAACTTGTTCTGTCTCCTTTGCAACCTCTGACCCAACCTTTGACTCAATCTCTGATTGTCCAACCCATCTCTTGCACGCAAACAACATGCAAAACAACAAGTAAAACTTAGTATTCGATTTACTTAATCTACTAGGTCTTGTTTGCCAGGTGTTCAACTCTCAGTTGACCCATTGAGACTTTTACCCATGGATTGAAATCTCGAGCCATATCATGTGATATTGGCGAAAAATTTCGTTCCGCCAATGGACCGGTACCAGTACAGCACGACGCAACCGTTTCGGTCGGAAGATGCCTCCCGAGGCTTCGTGCGGCCTCGGCGACGCCATTGGAGGCCTTGCCAGGGCTCGGCGATGCCTCCGTGCGCCTTGGGTTGCGCGCATGGCCAATCGCGATTTTTGTTTTATTTTTTTTTTAAACTTAGGTTTTAATAAGATTTTAATAATCAATTCCTAACTATAGTTGGGGATAATTTAAATAGGTTTTATTAAAATTCATAAAATTATTTTATTATTTTTAAAAATATTTTATTTTTTATATTTAAATATTTAGATTAAATTTTTTATTTTAGTTAATATATTTTATATTTTAAAAATACTGAACACAGTACGATACAGTACCAAAACTGTATCATTCTTGTTCGGGATCGAAACTTCAGTACGGCTTGATATTTTAAATCTTGCTTTTACCGTCAAGTATTTAGCTCCTAGTTGATTCTCTTGGATTTGACCTAGTTCCTAACTAGGTTTGTCTAGTTTCCAACTAGATCTTCCCTTGCTTAACTCCGCTAGGACTTTCACTGCTTGGTTCTCAATTAGGACTTCCACTGCCTAGCCCCGCTAGGTCTTCCACTACCTAGTTCACTGCTTAACCCCTCTAGGACTTTCACTTGTTTAGCCTTGTTAGGATTTCCACTCGACTGGTTCTACTTGGACTTCTCACTTCCAAGCCTTTAGTTAATTTTGACTTGTTTAGATTCTACACTCAACTCGATCAACTGTGATCAAATTATTTGGTCACTCTTGATCAAATTCCCTTAAACATATTGTTCAAACCAAACTATCAAAATCCTAAAGGCCGATTGCACTAACACAAAGGTGACAAATAGTTAAAATAGTTGAATCTATTAGAGCAGCTAGCGTGTTGTGCATGGGTAGGGAGAGAGTAAAGAAAATAGTAGTCAATATAATAAAAGACTGAATTGATTATATTATTAGTGATAATCTTGCATAGGGCTTAATGGAGAGTGAAAATTCATGTAGAACAAACACGATCATGAGGATTACCAGCTATCCTACAATATTATGATTTGAATAAACAATTTTTGAAACCTTTATGTGATTGTTTTCTTAGCCTTTCTTAAGTTTATTCTCATTGTCACTTTATTATATCCTCTTTTTTCTTCTTGATGGTTAAAATGGAAATTTACAGAAATGCAACTGTTTTACTATTATAGTAGTTATATAAGTCAACTTAAATTGCCATGTTTTACTTCTTAATGTCCTTTTTTTAAAAAATATACCTGTGTTAGTACTTTTTTTAGTTCTCAAAGTCTTTGATTACCTTTTCCTTTGTTTGCACTATCAAGGATATACTTAAGTGAGTCATGGGTTTTGTTGGGGTTATCATTTGTGTATTTCTGGCTTTGAGGTTTTGTTTGATTTGAAGGTACAGAATTCCTTTTTTAAAATTTTTTTATGAACAATTATATTCCTCATTGTAGGATTTGGAATTCATTGAAAAGAAGTTGGAGGACCTAGAGAAGAGCATGAAGAGAAGCAATGATAAACAATTAAAAATTGAACATGAATTATGTGACAAGGTTGGTACGATGACTGTCAGATTTTTTTTCATCACTTTAAGATTCTAGACTTACAATAGTTGTAATGATTTTATTCCATTTTTAATTATATACATATATTTATTATTAGCCTGCAAGTTTTCTATGGATTTCATTTTCTTGTTGCTTTTAGATTTTACATCTATAGACTTGAATAACTTTCACTTGGAAGATTCCAGCCTTTGATGGGTAATGATTAAATTCACAATTGGAAGTGATTAATATACTTTTTATATTCATTTCCAGGATGATATCAAACTTGTCATAAACATTCTTTCCAATCTGTCATACTCATTATATTCATTTCCAGGTTCTATCAAACTTGCCATAAAACGGTATTTCCAATCTGTGCCAGGTTGTTTTATCTTGTAACAAACTGGTTTCCATGATTTAGTTTTTCGGGCCACTTTGGAATTGATACGTACTATATGGTTATATTACTTTCACTACTAAGCTAAAACTTATTATTTAAATATTGATCTAAATGGTTTCTATACTCTAGCTTTCTTTCATTTTAAAGGTATGTTTATGTATGTAGAAGAGAAAGTGATGGAGGGGGAGTGGAAGAAAAAGCATCTTTTTATTGTTGCTTTGATGGAGGAGCAGAGAGAAGGATGAGAATGGGAGGATTCACCTCCCACATTTTCTTGCAAAATTGATCTGCACATAATTAGGTCGATGATGAGAGAAAAAATAATTTAAAAAACATATCAAGAAGTTTTTTTTCTCAATTCCTTCCTTTATTCCCCGTTACAAGTAACTTTTTTTTTATTTCCTTTTCTTTTCTCCCTTCCCTTCTCTTTCTCTTAGTGCAGTTCTTTTCCTTTTTCTTCTTCATCCTCCTAAGTAATCATAACTTTGCCCATGGCAAATAACTGTCATAGTCGTCCCTAAGACCGCATAAAGAAGGATTGCTTTAGATTGCTAGTCAACGTTAAAAAAAAGTAAATATTATATATAAATCTATTAAATTATTATGTTAATGCTAGATTGTTCCTTGGAAGGAACACATTATAGGATTTGACCGTAATGTCTTGGTAAGAATCGCTACATCTCCATAAGAACTTTGTGTAGTTTTAAATATGTAAGAGTTTTCACACTTTAGGTTGGATAAGAATAAAAGAATGCTCACTGGTAAAACAATAAAGATAGTAGATACGATAATTAAAAAAAAATTGATATTTTATACTTACAAGAGAAAAAATGAGTAGGAAAAAAAGCAAAGATGATAGAGAACTTATGATTTAAGTTATGATATACAAGAAATAGTAAAACAAGGGATGAAGTAGAGATTATTGTAAATTGTTCATTAAGGGACGAAGTAATCAGGAATGCATATAAGATTATAGCTCTCAAGATAGTAGTAGCAAAAGAAACTATTAATATAATTAATATATATGCACCTTAAGTAGGATGACATGAAAACACTAAACGTAGGTTTATAACTAAATGAGATAATATAAAAAATTCGGACAAACGAGATAATTTTAATAAGAGATCTAAATGGATATATAGGAGTAGGAAATGAGGAATATGATATGGTGCATGAGAGCTATAATTTTGGACCAAGAAATGAAAAAGGGAAAGTTTATTAGATTTTGCGATAGCATATGAACTTATAATAGATAATACTTTTTTTTTAAGAAAAGAGAACACGTAGTTACATTCAAAAGTAGAAACAATAAGTCGTAAATTGATTTTCTTATAGTGAGGAAGATCCTTGGAGAAAACTTAATTACCCAACATAGGTTAGTGATGTAGAAGAAAAACGTGCATTACTTTTAGAATCAAGTAGTGGAAGTTAAAAGATGAAAAAGAAAGTATTTTTAAGGAGAGAATAGGAACACAAGTATCAGGAGAAATACATGACGACTCGACTATGACATAGGATAAGATGATATCAAATTTGAAAACGGTGGTGAAGACTATACTCGGTGAGTTAAGAGGATGGATACCATCAAATAAAGTATCTTGGTGATGGAATGAGGAAGTACAAGAGAAAGTGTTTGAAAAACGAATAACTTATAAGTTATTGTACATTTGTGAGAACAAAGAGATCTTAAAAAAGTATATAATAGTTAAGAAAGAAGCTAAAAAATAGTGAGTGAATTCAAGAATAAAGCTTTCGAATGTTTATATCAACAACATGATATAAAAAAGGAGAAAAAACATCTATATGCTAACTAAAGTGAGAGAGACGAAAATAAGGGATCTTATTTAAATAAGATGTACTAAAGATGAATACAATATAGTGCTAGTGAAGGATGAGGAAATAAAAGTGATGAAAGAGGTATTTTCATCAACTTTTTAATTAAGGTTTAGGTGACCAACTTAGTTTAGGAAACTTAAGTAGGTTAGAGAAGTATAGAAATTTAAATTTGTATCGAAGAATTCAAACTTTAGAAGTAGAACAAATATTAAATGAGATGTAAAATAGAAAAACAATTGGACCGCATGACATTCTAATAAAGATATGAAAGAGGAAAATAAGGTATTAGATTACTTACAAAGTTATTCAATTTAATATTAAATATGAAAAAATAGTTTGATTATTGAAGGATACGTATTCTAGTCCCTTATATAACAAACTTGTGTGAAGTATAGAGAAATTAAGTTAATGAGCCTTATCATGAAACTTTGGAAAAAATTGATAAGAAAAAAATTAAAGGAGACCAAGGTAATAAAAAATCAATTTGAATTTATGGCTGAAAGATCGATGTAAGAAGTTATATGTCTTTTCATATAATTGATTGAAAACTATTGGGAAAAGAAGCAAACTTACACATGATATTCATTTATCTAAAAAAAGTTTATGATAGAGTTCTAAGGGAAATTATATGGAGAATTTTAGAAAAGAAAGGTATTTGCGTGACGTATACTGAAACAATTAAGGATATGTATGAGAATGTAATGACAAGAATGGAAAATCCAGAATTAATTAAAATACTTTCTATAAAGATAGAGTTAAATCAAGGATCAACTCTAAGTTCATTTGTTTTACACTACTCATGAATGAACTCAATGGACACATCCTAAGCACGTTACGATAGTGCATGTTGTTTGTAGATAATTTTTTGATCAATGAGACACATGAAACAATAAATGTTAAGCTCAAATTTGGCAGGAAAAATTGAAAGTAAAATATTTTAGAGTTAGTTAGAGTAAAGATTAAATATATGAAATTTAAGTTTAGTAGTATTAGATATAGCAAGACAAAGGTTAAACTAAGAGATAACGAGTTAGTTGTAACTGAGAGCTTTAAGTATCTGGAATCATTTTTGCAAATGAATAGAGGGGTTGATAGAGATATTTTACATAGGATGCAAATAAGACGGTTAAAATGGAGGATAACATAATGTGTTTTTTGTGATCATATGAAATGTCTAAAGCTAAGCTTAGAGAAGTTTTATAAAATATCAATTAGACTTGATATGTTATATGAAGTTGAATGTTAGGTTATGAAACGAGCACACAAGTAAAATATGATAGTCGTATAGATAAGGATATTAAGGTAGATGCCCAAACATACGAGGATGGACATGATAAAAAATGAAAACATTAGAGGGAAAGTTGAGAATGCACTTATTGAGGGAAACTTTGAGAGACATATTTAAGATGGTACAAGCACATGCTTAGGTGTTCAATAAATGCCTGATTATTTGAGATCATGACAAATACACATTAATAGAGGAAGAGGGAGATAAAAAAAAAATAAAATAGGATAAAATTCATTTAAATATAAATGATTATATAGTAGGGGATCGAGCTGAATGACGTAGGAGGATTCATATAATCAATGCCATGTAATAGGATAAATGCTTGATTGTTGTTGTTCTATCCTCCCAAATTGATATTTCAAATGAAATAGGTACTAATTTACTATTTAGACAAGCAATAAACATAGCTTAGAAGTAAAATATACATGGGCTGTTACCTATATTCTGGTATGTGTATTATGAAGCTACAAGGTTAAATTAGAAATAGACTAGGATTATATTTTTGATTGTTTGGCTGGAGGAATGAGTGGGAATAATTTAAAAAATTATAAAAAAGACCATAAAGCCAATAGATGATTATTTCTTATAGTAATTAGTTAATGTGTTGCAAACAATATTGTAATAATAGAATTTTTGTTATGTTTAATTAATTAATTATGTTTAAATATTTGAAAAACTTAAATAAAATTTTGATTTTTGAACAATTAATTTACCAACATTAGTTATGTTAGTTGATAAAAATCCTTCTTTAATTATGGTTTCGATAAATAATTAAAAAAATTTCACTAGGTAATTTTGACCTATTAAGTTTTTAAATAATGAATCCTCTTTTCTTTATTAAATTCCACTTATAAAATTTAGGGTATTTTCTATTAAGGAACTCTTCCTAATTGATTATCAATTGCAATCCTTTGGTTGACTATTTAGTGGACCAAACAGTAGTGAATATAAGAATGGAATAACCATGCAATAATATTTTCCAAAAACTATTATATTGCCAAATTTTCATGCTAGTGCACCTAAATTAACCAGGGGCTTGATGTAAATTTTAGGGGAGAGAGAAAGATTGGTTACTAAGGGGAGAAAATGGAAAAAAAGAATTATTTAGAATACTTATTGGTATCATCATAAAATTTCAGCTATCCTTTTATATAAGACATTTAGCCTTTGTATGACGTTGCAGGGCAAATGTTAAGTTAGGAGATGATGAGTTACCTATAATTGAGAGCTTTATGTATTTATGATCGATTTTGCAAAAGGATGGAGGATTGATAGAGATGTTTTATATAGGATATAAATAGGATAGTTGAAATAGAGAATGACGTCAGGTGTTCTTTATAATCGTAAGGTAACTCTAAAACTTGAAAGGAAGTTTTACATAACGATAGTTAGATCAACTAAATTATATGGAGTTGAACATTAGACTATGCAATGAGCATACGAGCCAAAGATGAGAGTTGCAGAGATAAGGATGTTAATGTGGATGTGCGGGTATACGAGGATGGATATTACGCCTATTGAAGAAAAATTCTGAGAGACACATTTAAAATGGTATGAACACGTATTTAGACGTTCAATAAATGCCCCAGTTAGACGATGTGAGACTGACAAATACACACATTAATAGAAGAAGAGAGAGATCAGAAGAGGAAGATAAAAAAAGACTTAATTAGGAACAATAAAACAAGATAAAATTTATTTAAATATCGATGATGATACAATAAGGGATTGAGTCCACTAACATAGGAAGGTTCATATAGTTGATTCCACATAGTGAGATAAAGGCTTGGTCATTGTTGTATTAGTTAAGAAACATCTATTACATAAAAAATCACCCGTTAAATTCTCCTAGCCACACTGTCCAATAGATGTACTAAACATGCCCGATTCAATTATAAGGATAGGTAAAATATCCCTTGTAATTATTTTAAATCTTATTTCGTCATTATCTCATGCAAGTGAAACTTGACTTAGACCAGGTTGAACAGTGAGTTGATCCAGATATTGGTTTTAATTTAATTTGATTGTTTGGTCTATGGATGGATAAATCTGGTGGTGCGACATGACATGGATGTCATACAAGGCGCTTTGTCTTTTTGATGATTGTTAAAGAAGGTGAAGTGGAAGAGTGGAATTGAAGACAGTGGAGGGGGAAAGGAAGACTAATAGTCATCATTATATAATATACTGGTTTCATCACCCGAAATCTGATTATACTAATCTACTAATCAAATACTTTATTTAAAGAATTAATAAATTCATGCCACATCAAAGCCTAGTTAGAAAAATATTTGCTTGTGATTTGTACTGACATATTAGCTCATTTATTTGTTAGTCTATGCGATATCCTTACAAAATAAAACCTTTCATTTTGTTGCAGATAAAGTTGTGGTTGAAGGATGGTAAAGATGTTCGTCTTGGCGATTGGAAAGCTGCTGATATTGAGATCTTGAATACTTTCCAATTGCTAACTGCTAAGCCTGTTGTTTATTTGGTAATTCCTTTTCTCTGACTGCAGTAAGCCATAGATATACCAACTTCCTTTAATTAGGGTAATTTCCCTTGGTAGCTTCCTTTAGATATGTTTATTATTTATTAATTAAAATTGCACTTTATACCTCATATTTTAAGGTATTTACAAGTAGTCTTTGCATTTACATTTAGGTCCCTCATATTTCCTCAAGTTTGCTTAAATATATTATGAAAAAATAGCTTTGTAGATATGTTCAAGCTTAGAACCTTTTAAGGAATTGGGTAGGAAATTCACTGGCTATTGATAAATGATATGATAACTCCATTGTATTATCCTATCTGGAGATATTGAATTACATGGCAAAGGTGACCTTGATTCTAGTTTTTTTCACCTCTTTCTCTAGCATATTCTTTTGATACTTAGAATTCTCAAAATTGTCTGTAAATAATCATGACAAAATGCCTGAGTACTAATTGATTACATTCACTGTGAATGGAATGTTTGCATTTATAATTATTAGGTTGTTCCAGTTCCTAATCAGTCATTTGTATCTTATTAATGACTTCATTGTCTTGACAACAGTTTGACATTTTTCTTGAATATATTAAATACATACTTCAATTGGTAGATATAAATGCCTCTCCCAAAGTGCCCCTCGTTACAAGAAAGTATCGTAGGATGCCCAAATCCTAATATAAAAGTAAAAAAGAAAATTGTCTCAGTCTAGTGATGTGTGCAAAGTCATTTGTAGTCACAATCTCCTGCCAACCCACCCAAGTGCAACTGATTCCTTTTTGACATCTTCCTCAATACACTTTCTAAATGGTGAGAAAGATGAAACCATCCTTTAGGGGATTGCTTCAAACCATATAGAGATTTCTTCAAACCACTATCACCCATGCAACAAACACTAAAATGTTGTTCCAGCTAAGGGTGACAAGTTTGACATGATCAATTTACAAAACACGACCTGACCTGCAATCTTGTAGGATTGGATTTTAGCTAAATAGGTTTGGGTCATACACAAGATAAGTGGTTTGGGTCGGGTTATAAATGGGTTAATCTATTTATGACTCATTTATAATATATAGATATTTTAATCATTTGTTTTAATGAATCTATATAAGCGAGGATATTGAATTGACGTTTGAATCATAATCACTTGGGTGATATCATGAATCGTGAATTGTTTTGAATCAGGAATATGAATACTAAGGTTCATGACATAAATAAGTGAACAAAATTGTACCTTACTAAAATTGATAAGAATATTCTAGTATTCTTACAAAACTAATCAAGGATAATAGCACATTACCAAAAATATATAAAATGTGTTGTAAAAAAAACAAGTACATAACCATTCATGAAAATACATTAAATCTAACAAGTGAGACACTAAATTACTAAATAGTTAATACATATTCTTAGCTTAATATTACCAAAATGTTTTCAAAATTATCAAATTCTCAACTATCATTTGAATGACTATTAGTATGATACCAAGAACAGTAGGTTGCTGCATGCAAAGGCTCATGAAGTCTCACATCCTATCTAGTGTCAATAATCTCTAGATCCATTGATATTTGCTTTTAATGCCATTAAAGTTGTTTGTAATTTACTCTTTGGTTCTATCCATTACTTCATACACCGCCCATAGATGGCTCCACATCACTATCCACAAGATGAAGCACTTTCACAAGTAGAGTAACACTCTTCAAACAAAACTTACTTGACTTTTAAAATTGTGAATCACGCACTTGTAAAAGAACTTGTAGCCATGATATAAAAGCAAACATAGACATCATTTTAAGTGAATATGCTGTAACTGTCAAGTATGCCATAGCAAATCTAATGATTGTAGGCCTTGCTAATTCACTTCCCTTAGGAGGCAAATCTTCTATATAAATTTAGGATTAAAGTATAACGATTAATAAAAATGGTGATCTTTTTTGCCTATGCTATGGTATCATTAAAAAAAGGAATCAAATCTAAATAGTGTCACAATGTGACCAAAACAATTTTGTCCTTTTTTGCTTCTAGTAATCATACAATTGCCATGCAGTTAGAGTCCATCACCACTTGCTTTGCATATTTCATCCAATACTCTATCAAATAACACTTTCTTTGCATATTTCATCCAATACGCTATCAAATAATTTATATATTTTGTTTGCATCTTTAATTGCATCTGTTGTGCCAATAGATCTTATAATTACTATTCCACTTGGACTATTAACTAGGAAATTAGTGAGAGAATGCCCTCTACTATTAGTCTATCCATCAGACATAATGGCGTGCCCTGTCTTCATCTCAATGTTATTTTTGAAGATCTTTATTGATCAAATCTATTTCTTCAAATATGTTACTCTTGCTTAATGATAAATAAGGGGTTTTAAACCTTGACTATACTTTCAAAGAAACTTCAAGCATTTGTATAAATGAAGGCCTCTTTACTAAATTAAATGGCAAGGCATTACCATGAATGCATTTGCAAATATCTTTAAATGACAGTGTCTCTTTTCTTCACAATTTAATTGATTGTTATTTACTTTGTCTTTTCACTTCCCTCCGAACTTCGAAGAGTGGACAACACACGAACAATTGAGAAAAGAATTGTGGGACAATCCTAAATTGTAATATATTGGCTTTCTTTTATTAGAATTGGATCGAATTGGTCCATTTTAGATGTTCTGATTTAGCCCCTGTCAATTCAAATCGTTGGGGATGCATATTGAATTGGATGATTTGAATCGTGAATTGTCCAAATATGATAACCATGTATTTAAGTTAGAAAATATAATCTAATATATAAATAAGTAATATATTGAATGCAAATTATAACATAAGATGATCCATGTATAATTACAGATAATTTGTATCTAAAATTTGTTTTCTTAATAAGTCATGTCATGACCTTGTTTTAACTCATTTAATTAAATGAGTTATGCTCATGACTCGTCTAATGTGTTTAATTAAATGCATCAAACATGGATTGTATGTGGGTTGAAGATTTTAACACATCGAGTTTGGGTTTAGATCAAACGAGTCATGGGAAATGAGAATTTACTTGTTTATGACACACCAACTCGAATTGCCGCCCAATAGTTTTCTGTGAGGTTATCAGGGATAAAGATATTTTAATATCCAATTGGCAAAGAGGCAATTGAAATATGATTGCCAAGGTGAGGAATTATTAGGTTAAATTAATTTGTGTCCAACTAATCTATTATATGTGTATTTTTTAGCCACTATGAATGCCATTTGCAACTTATTGTGGACTTATTAAAAGGTTTACAGGTATCAACTCTCTTGTACCATTTTAATATAAGACATGCATGCATCTCCTTGACTTGAGTCTTTCTCTACTCTGTATGTGAGAGCGCCTTTAAAAGAGAAGAAATGAAGGTGAAACATTTAGGTCATAATGTCTTATAAGATAACAAACAAGAAAGAGGTAGAACAAGAGTATGTTTTCAAAGAGTAAGAGGAAGATCCGAATTAGAAGTTGGATTTAGAACAAGAGGTGGTGCTGGGTGAGCAATCAAGTCTCATGGTTCTTTATTATATATCACAGTATTGCTTGAGAACATAATGAGTGAATGCAATAGACAGTTATGGAATGGACAAAAGTCTTTTGTCACAAATTTATAAGTAAATGAAGAGCTTCAAAATAACAAGTAAACTCAAAGAATGTAACTTTGACAAAAATAAATGCTCCTCATAAATAAGAAGAATAACAATAGAATCCCTTCTAACTAAGAATAGCCAAGGAAGACCTAGTAACTACAGTAGGTGATAGCTTATTGTTATCAAAAGATAAGAAACAGATAAACAAGTATACCAAAACACATTAGGCAAAAGACAATACATAGGATCACACACACACACACACACAAAAGAAGAGAGTAAAGGAAACCTAGATTTTTAAAAATGGGAGGGGTGACCTGCAAGTGATGCAAATTAGAAAGGTGGAATACAATTAACACAACGAAAATCAGATAATCATGCAATCAACACTTACCACAATCACTAACAAGTTTGTTTAATATGGTTTGGCAGTCCTTTGGACGCCTACTTCATAGCCCATGATCCGTTGGTGGATCACTTCAATCAATTACTAAGGTGGAGAAATTTTTTACAAGAACAACAAAGAGGAAGGTGGAGAAATTTTTTACAAGAACAACAAAGAGAAAGGCTCAGAGAAAATACAAAGCTTTTAATAGGTTTAACCAATACTATTTCGCTTGCAAGTCCGACCATTGTCGTGCAATAACACCACCTTGCATTCCACCTTAACGATATGTTAACTTGCATTAGTTAACTATTTGTCATTAATCGCTTGCACAATTTACTAGGTCACGAATAAAAATATTTTGTTCATTGCCTTTTAGGACTCAATCGACTGATGATCAGTTGATTGATGTTTATCATTAGTTGATTGCTCAAACTATAAACTCTAAAACACTTTGGGATATTAAGTTTTTCAACCACTAATTGACTATTCATCACATATGATTGGTGACCTCGACTACAACCACTTATAAGTCAAGTTCGTCTATGTTGAATTTTACTCTCGTTTCCATGGATACAGATCGTACACATTCATAACTAACTAGAGTGTTACCCTATGCAACTTGATTTCACCCTCGGCCATCTCTCATCAACCAATACATCCTTTGGATGCACCCGAGCCCTTTACCCCTTGTGCCATCCTTCACATTTTTTGCCTATGTATTTTGCTTCCTTCAGTTGTCCTTGCTCCTTTGATACTCATCCTACGATCCTAATATATCGGGTGGATCCGCCTAGGTTAGCTTAATTGGGAACATCCCCGATCGAGAACATCCCTGTGGTAACTCATGCTTTGGGAACATCCCTGTAGCAACTCACACTTTGAGAACATCCCCGACTCTTGTAGCAGTACACTCACTTTGGGAACATCTCTAATCGAGAACATCATATAGTAGCTCACACTTTGGGAATATCTCCGATCGGAAACATCCCGCAATAGCACACTCACTTTCAGAACATGCTTGACCAAGAACATTCTCATAGCAATTCACACTTTGGGAATATCTCTGACTGGGAACATCTCCGCAGCATCACACTTTTAGAACATCCCGATCGGGAACATTCCTGTGGCAACTCACACTATGGGAACATCCTCGACGGGGAGCATTCTTATCAAGCCAGATCCTTCCGAATCAGATCTCTAACTATTTTCAACGTCAGGGCTGACAGTCAGATTGCCTATTGCCACTACTAACAGTCTAGAGGGTTGGATAGGACTTGCAGCGGGCATCTAGAAGGTAACAAGCATACAACATTAACATTATCACTGCTACTCGGCATAACTTCATCGATTGAGCCGACCACAGATTGAGGTGATGTCTCATGTGGACAACTGTACCCGGGTATAAAAAGGTAGGTGAAGGCGAAAGCTACATGCGTTTTTTTTTTCGCGCGCATACTCTCATTTCTTTCTCATTTCTTCTTTTAATCCCAGATTGACTTGAGTGTTGAAGGGTCATGTTGGCCATCACCACTGCCCGCTAATCCATGTTGACGTGCAGGTATTGAGGCAGGCTGAATGGGAAGAGGAGGCACTCTACTAGTTAGAACCCATTCTAGTTGCAGCAGTAGCATTATTTTGGCGTCATCTATAGGAAATTGAGTTAAGATGAAGAGGAAGATAAGCAGACGAAGGATTCTGGCGGATGAACACATTGAGGTTTCGAAGTAGCAGTGACGACTGCCCATCCGGGTTGTGTTGGAAATGATAGTCGGTCTTATTTCAATGGGGCATCTCACACAGCTAATCACTACAATCGTGGAGGAAGTGATACTACAATACCACGTGCCCCTCGTAATAAAAGTGGAGGCCGATGCACTAGTAGCAGAGGCCTTGGTCCCGAAGCCCACGGTGTAAAGTTCTTGAGGAATAATGATGCCCTCTCATTCCAAGAGAGAACCAAGAAGCCCAAGCCGGCTGCTAGCGTAAAGAGTTGCTGCATGTCGAATGCCTTACACTAGGGCTATACTGGAGGAATGATTGCTCTCCAACTTTCGAGCATTGCACATCAGTGAATATAATGGTGTGATAGACTTAGAGGAGCACTTGTGTCGCTTTGAGAACGCAACTCTCCTCGTCTCCACGGATACAAATCACACACATTCACAACTCGCTAGAGTGTTACTCTATGCAACTTGGCTTTATCCTCGGCCATCTCTCGTCAACCAATATATCCTTTGAATGCATCCGAGCCCTTCACATTTTGTGCCTATGTAGTTTGCTTCCTTCAATTGTTGTCCTTGCTACCTTGATACTTATCCTACAATCCTGATGTACGAGCCCGCCAGGTCAGTATAATTGGGAACTTCCTGGATCGAGAACATCCCCGTAGCAGCTCACACTTTGGGAACATTCTCGACTGGGAATATTCCCGTAGCATCGCATTTACTTTGAGAACATCCCGTAGCAGCTCACACTTTGAGAACAGTTTTGACCAGGAACATCTCCGTAGCAGTACACACTTTGGGAATATCTTTGATTGGGAACATCTCCGCAGCTGCACACTCACTTTGGGAACATCCAGATCGGAAGCATCCTAGTGGCAACTCACACTGCGGGAACATTCTCGATGGGGAACATTCTTATCGAGCTAGATTTCTTCGAACCACACCTTCGACGGCCGACAACTAGACTGTTAGTAATCGCCACTGACAGTCTAGATGCCAGTGGACAAGACTTGTGGCGGGAATCCGGATTGTAGCAGGCATACGACACTAACATTGTCTCCTTTGCTACCCAACATAGTTTCGTCGACTGAGCCAGCAACAGGTGAGGCGGCGTCTCATGTGGACAGCCATATACTTGGGTATAAGAAGGTAGGTGAAGGCGAAAGCTAGGTATGTTCTCTCATGTCCGTACACTCTCATTTCCTTCTCATTTCTTCTCTCAGTCCGGGACTAACTTGAGTGTCAGAGGGGTCATGTTGGCCATCGCCTATGCCTGCTAGTCCGTGTCGACATGTAGGTATTGAGGCAGAGCAAACAAAAAGAGGAGGAGGTGCTCTACCTGTTAGAACCCATTCTGGCTGCAACAACAACATCAAATCCCAAGGTTTGCCTTATGCAATCCTCTTTGAACTCTACAAACCTTGATCAATTAAGCTGCCACCCTGGGTGCCCTAGGTCATCGCTTCCAAGTTGTTCTAACACCACCTCAATGCTTCTTGTCTTGTGGTCTCTCGGATGTCCCATACCATCTTTTTTTTATCTCTTCAAACCTCCAAACTACTAGGTGTGTCCTATACCATCCTTCTCTGATCTCTTCCTATAATTCTATGCACACTTAAACATACATATCAAATATGTAAGTTCCAACTTAAATGCTTTGGCTAAACATAAAATTCCAAGGTCACACTCAACCACTTTGTAACATCCTAAAATTTGAGTGAAATCCTATGTGAACGTGAAATGTAATGAGTGATCTTAGTAGGTGGTGGTTCTTCCTTTTAGATATATCATTCTCTTGGGTTGTACATAGGAAAGTATGACTATAAAGAATGTCTTGTTCAGCAATAAAAGATTGAAAAGGAGTGAAAGAAATATTTTTTAGTATTATCACTCATTAACACCTTAACCACAACACAATTTGGGTCAAGATATAATGAAGCAAAAATAGAATAAATTCAAAACAATCTTTCATTATGTCATTCTTGAATACTTAATATAAAATAATAAAGTATTTGAATTTAGGGTTTGAACACTCAAGAAAAGCTAAGGTTTTGGTGTATGGTGGGCTTGAGATGATGCTAATGATGTCGGTACCTGTGTTGAAGGTGTGTTGGTGGAGAAGATAACATTGATGCCGAGGTAAGATGAAGAAGATGAGGAGCTAGAGATGTGCCGAAGGAGGAGAAGGTTGTTCCCAATCTTGGAGGATGAGGAAGGTTAGGAGGAGAAGTATAGGAAGTGTACCTAATGTGAAGCCAACGTTGGAGTTTAGGGTTTCACTCATGGTTTAAAATTGTGTCGTAGGGTGAAATTTATCCTTCCGCCTACTGCTCGACATTGACACCACAGGCCGCCGTGGAGTCATGGCAACCTCCGCGGGGTCGCGGAGACAGTGGCTGCTCGTGGGACATCGTGTGGCATGCGAATGTGAGGTAGCGACAAATAAGCCGATCGCTAGTAGTGCGAAACAGGAAGGGCGGCTCACATGGACGGAAGGTTGCATTGGCGATCGGACATGTGGCGTGGTAGCGTTGTTGTAGGGGTGCGTGGTAGGGAAAACTTATGTTAATATTTCAATCAACTCCTAATTTTAAATAGGGATAATCTAAATAGACTTAATTAAATCCTAATAGAATTATCCTATTAATTTAATATATATATTATTTGTTTTAATTTTGAAAATATCTAATAATCATATGGATGTTGCGATCCCAAATTTTTTTCCTTTTTTTAAATTATCTTTTTGTATTTTTAATTTTTTAAATATTTAGATTAAAATTTTTATTTTTAGTTAATATATTTTATATGACTTGAGATTATAAACATTGCCTGAAATCAAGCTTAGAACAAATTTTGATTAGAAACTCAAATATTAGAATGATCTAAGAGAAGGCAGCAAGAGCAAGACACTTAGGAAATACAAATTCAATATGTTTGCAAGGTTTAAGATTATAAGATGAGGTAATTTAGGCATCATCTTTTAAAGAAGAAGAATGTGTTGATGACTGTAATTGTAAATTTAAAGAGAGCTTAGATACATGTTTGATCCCTCCAGAGATCCCTGCGAATGTAGTATACATGTTTGATCAAGTTGTCACCTTTGTTGGATTAGACTCAATCCAATAATCCAATAATTGGATTCATTTCAGTCTAACTCGGATTAGATTTAACCCTTTAATCTTAGAGTCTATCATATTTTAGTCAAACTAAAATATACCTATCTCTAAATCAACATGTTTTTTGTGTGTGACCCAATAGGTTCTTATAAGGTTGATAATGTATCTAAAACAATTTTAGATACATAAGCAATGAGGGACATCTAGCAATGAATCATTGTTACCCAATTGATGAGAATGTCGAGATCCGATCTAAGTTTTTTGTGTCTTATTCTCGATATCTATATTGACCCATGAGACATAGATCGTGTCATTCTTTTATTAGTCTTTGTGTTTCTTGATCTCTAAGTAGACTCACTTAACCAAATGAGCTCAATATCTCATATTAACTTATTTGAGCATGACCATGTATTTTAGTAGTCCTACTTAATCAAGAGGTCCATAGATATCACTTCCGTTATATGGAAGGGATAAATCTTATCTACATCACTCACATTCTCCGTATAATTTATGGTATATCCAGTGATCGACTTTATAGTCCACCTTGTTATAGGTGACGTTTGTCGATATTAAAGTACACAATTTATGTAGGGAACCGTAGTGACTTCTGGTCTAAAGACTATTTATACTAATAGTCACTATGAGAATATTTATGATACTCTGAAAATGTTTATGACACTTTTATAACGATCCATAAAACATTTTCATAGTAGATCAATTCAGTATATATTCTCTAATATATATCCATGTGTCAACTTGATATCTTATATCTATGACTTGTGAGATTAAGTTATCAGTTGACCTACATTCTAGTCTTAATGCATTAATATTGCTCTTATATATTAAAACTTGACTAGAAATAGTTAAGAGTAGTGTTCTATGTATATGTCTACAACCTCTCACTATCAATTCAACTAATTGATGCGCTGTAGACTAGAACTTACTACCCTAAGACATTATTATACTTATTCATTTGACACATATCTGAAGTAAATATAATAGCCATAACTTTGTCTTTTATTAATGAAATATAATACAAAAATTTTCTTGTCAATAATCTCATAATTGGCTCTAGGATTAATACTAACAATATTATCAATATAAATCCCTAGACTGGTGCCTCTTTATACGTGATACTAGTAAATATTATGGAGGAATTTAAAGTATACTAAGATTACTAATTGCAAATTAATATTAAAGAAATTAGGCACATTAAGAACAAAGCAAATTGATACAGGTTAAAGTACCAAAAATCTACTAATGCTTTTTGCCTATATAAAAGAATCATTGGTAGGCATGATGTTGATAGGCAAGTTAGCTGATATAAAAGTAGAGAATTGAGTAAATATTACTAGTACGTGGGTAGAGGTGTCTGTCAACAAGTTAGGTAGAAAGACTAAAGGAATCTATTAATAGTGCAGTAAAAGTACTTGCACTGAATATGAGAACATTTAACTATGAGGAGGCATTTGTTGCAAGCTAGGGTTAGAGAGGAAATGTGTATTTAATATGAACTAGGTTGGGGTAGCTTGAGCCTAAAGAGTTGGAAAAAAGTGTTGATTGTTGTTGGGGAAACACCTTTATTGTCGTTAGGCTAGACTACTATTTTTTGATATATTCGTAATATAGTTTAATTAAATATATCATTTATTTTTGATATGTGCATCAAGTGTGTAGAGACCAGGGATTAAAATTTCATGCCGAGTTGGTCGAACGGGCGAAACATTTCGTTTCGCTCTCCGACCGGCACTGATACGATCCAGCACTAGTCCCAGCCGCAGGAGGGGTCATGCAGAGGGGTTGTGCGACCTCGGCGACTGTGCCGAAGTGGTTGCGCGACCCCAGTGACGACGCCGCCTCGCCTGAGGGGTTGCGTGACCCTCGATAGCACGGTCGCGGGATCGCGTGACCTTGCGTCGGTGCATGCTGAGGTCGCGTACGTGTCAGGAAAAAATTAGATTTTTTTAAATTAAAATGGAACTTTGATTAACTAAATTAAAGGTTTAATTAAATCCTAATAAAATTATCTAATTAATTATATATTTTATTTAAATCTTAATAAATTTTTATTTATTTATTATTATTTTTTAATGAATCCAATCAACCCCTGATCTAAATAAATAATCAAACACATTTCCTAAAATTTTAATCATCCCATTAAAATATATAAAAATTTATTTTAAATTCTAATTAAAATTTTATATATTTCTTAAACACTTCACAAGGACTGCGATGTCACGACAACCTGCACGAGCTATTACCGCCACGATTTTTTTTGTTTAGTTAATTTTTTTTAAATATGTATTTTTTAAAACATAAACTAAAATATTAAAAATTATTTCAAAATTTTAAAAAATTAATAAATATTTTATAAAATAATTTATTTTTAAAAAATAATTTATTTTTAAAAAATAATTTTAAAATTAAATATAAATCTAAAATAATCTAAAAATTTAAAAAATATAATTCTTAAACATTTCAAATAAATTTTTTAAAATTAAAATTTTACAAATACATTCAAAAAATAATTTAAGATTTTCAAATAATTTTATAATTATTTTTAACCTTTCAAATGATTTTACAATTTTAAATTTAAATTTGAATTTTAAAAATTAATTTTTTAAAAATAATTTTTATAACAATTTAATAAGCATTATCTTATGAGAAAATATTAAAATATAAATTCAACATTTCAACATATAAAACATATTTAATAATCAAATATTAATAAAATTAATATATATTTATATTTAAAATTTAAAAAATATCGAAACTATATTGGCACGACATGATACGATACCGAAATCGTATCGTTTTGGTCCGGGATTGAAACCTTGACAAGCGTCGAAATTTTAAACCTTGGTAGAGACTTAGATAGTATACATGGAACTCATGGAGATTCTTAACTTGATGGAAGAACATTAAATGGAGCTTTAAAGGAGCTTAGAAAACTTAATTGCATGGAATGTTGGTCCAATGGTATGGAGTGAACCATGAGAGATTTCTAAAATTTGGTTTGTGCTTCTGGGTGGCATCTTGTGATCATGTGTTTAGCCAATTAGGGGTGACCTACCTATAGCTTGGTTATGAAGTCTATGATTGAGGGATTGATGCCCTAAGTCGTAGTTTGTTGATAGCTATACCTTGATCTGTTACGTAAACTTGCAATGGTTGTAAGCCAAATGAAGGTGGGATTATTAAACATGTTAATTGACTAAATGCAAGTTTTGTGCGAACAATCTTTTTGTTTGAGCAACAATCAACTAGATGACATTTTAGTTGATTGGAGGCTTGATCCATTGGGCTAGTTATTGTTGTCTAATAGTCACATTTAGTATTCAGGCAACTGGGTGCATTTTTTAGTTGACTGAAGGTGGATGGAATGCATCTATTTCTTATATAACCTTTTGGAGTGCTTTTAGGAACAAGTTAGCATGAAAACATTCTTTCTTTCCCTTTCCCTTGTGTTCAAAGCGATCAAGTGCTCAAAAGATTCTAAGAGTAAGGTTAAGTAATTCTACATCAATACACTTCCAAGAGGCTCTACTAAGCTTAGGAATATCTAGTAATTGGTGGTTAAGATGGTCCCATTGATCTTGGCTTATGAACCTAACTTAAATTGTTGTTCTCCTAAAAAGATAGTCCTTTTAGTTTCTTCATGGCAATTGACATAGAGCTAGAAAGGTTTAAAGGGCTAGTGGTAGGAAGCAATTAAGTGTTAGATGAAAAAAAATCCAACATTTTGAATTGAGTGGATCTCTCAAAGGTTCACCATTTAATGCCAAAATTAGTAGAGATTGACACTTCTCTACTAATAGAATTGAGCAAAGGTTGAGTTGTCTAAAGGTAATGAATGCAAATTGCTTAATAATCATGATTGACAAAGGTTGAGTTGTCTAAAGGTAATGAATTGCAAATTGCTTAATAATTGCAAGCCCATGCTGTGGAGGGCTGTCAGGCATGAGGAAGGGAGGCGGTAGAGGGCACCAGTTGAAATTGACACTAGCATATAAGGGTCAAACTAAACCAAAATTTCCAATTTTGTTTTAGTTGAGTTCAATCGGAAACCATAAATTTAAATAAGAATAAATTAACCAAAATTAATAAAAGATTTGTTTTTGAACAAGAACCTATTGAGATTAATTATAAAAATTATTACAATTCAAGGTTAATGTTGATTAATAAACTTAAGAATAACAAACCATAATAACTAACATACTAATTTATCTATATATACATTATTATATATATTGTAATTAATATACATGCACCTTAAGTAGATTAGAAGAAGACACCAAACATAAGTTTTGGAAAGACCTAGATGAGGTAATATAAATTTTTTTGATAAACGAGATGATTTTAACAGGAGATCTAAATAGGCATGTAAAATAAGAAGTGAAGAATATAATGGAGTGCATAAGGTTGTGATTTTGGAATAAGGAATAAAGAAGGGAAAATTATATTATATAGATTTCATGATAGTATATGATAGCTAATATGTTTTCTAAGAAGAGATAAAAACATGTAGTTATGTTCAAAAATAAGAATAATAAATCACAAATTGACTTTGTTATGTTAGCTATGGATAAAACTTAACCACATAATGTAGGTTAGTGGTGCTAGGTATGTGCTTCCAGCATTGTATTAGTGGTGAAGCTAAAGGATTGAAAATAAAGTATCTTTTATGAGAGAGTGAGAGTACAAGTATTAGGAAAAATACATAACAACACGAATACAATTTGAGATAAGATGATATCAAATTTGAAAATGGTGGCTAAGTGCCTATTCGGTGAATCAAGAGGACAAACACCACTAAATAAAAAATTTTAGTGGTGGAACGAGGAAGTACAAGAGAAAATTAATGAAAATAAAATATACAGTAGCGAAGAAAGTGGCGAAGAAAGTAGTGCGTGAAGTTAAGAATGAAATTTTCGAACGTTTGTATTGACAACTTAAAATAAACGAAGGGGGAAGAGACATTTATAAGATGGTTAAAGCGAGAGAGGAAAACAAGGGATCTTAACCAAATAAAATATATTAAAAATAAATCCAATTGGGTATTAGTGAAGGATGAGAAAATAAAAGAACAATGGAAGTATTTTGATTAACTTTTTAATGAAGGTTTAAGTGATTAATATAGCTTAGAAAATTTAAGTAGGTTAGAGGAGTATAAAATTTAAATTTTTATCGAAGAGGTATCGAAGTGCCTAGAGAAGCAAGGTAATGTGATGAAAAATTATCACCATGCTGCATGTTGAAGTGGACTCCTTGTTTAGATAAGAAAGCACACGCTAGAGGGCGCTAGAGATATTTTGCAAGGCTCCTCGATGCTTAAGTCATCATGCTAGCATGACTATAAAATAGTAATAGAAAAGAAAGTAGTAGAGAGAGATTAGGGTTAAATACTAGAGGTTAGATCTTCGTACCATCGTTGCTTTAATATTTATAGAGGATCATTGCTCCCAAAACCTAACCTTACAGTTATTAGGCCTTGGGTATTTTGGGTTGTGAGGTTGTGTGGGGCCATGCCCAATTATGACATGCAAGTACTTAGCTACTAGGAGAATGGAGGACTTGAGAAACTAGGCGTAGGGAGCTTAGAGTGCAAAGGAGGGGAGAGTTAGATAGGGGACTTGGGTACCGAATTGCACGAGGCTTTTTGGAGGCCGAATTGCATGGAGAACTCGGGAAGCCGAGTCACATTAGGATTTCGGGAAATTGAGTTACCCATGGTGCTTGGAGTCTGAGTTGTAGGAAGGACTCAAAAAGAGAAGTTGCATGAGAAATTTGGGAGTCTAATTTGATCTAGAGTAGGGCCATGTAGGCATATCTTGCTGATCTAGAGGGGTGTCAATATCAATAGTATCATTAGTCCCCCTTCAAGTAGAGCCGAGCTGTACGAGACTCGATTAGGGTGTTTTGGTTACTAGAATGCTGAAGTGGGCTCAAGTAGCTGGATTGAATTATTGAAGGAAAATTTTTTTTAATGGCGAAGGTGGAAGGGCTAGAGGGGCCAATAGAGGAGTCGGGAGGGAAGAAAGGTCGAGCTGGACTAGAGCTGGTGCAAGTTAAGCTGGGAGCCAATGTCGAGTTGTAAGCATAGTGTAGAAGCCTTAGAGCCCGAGTAGATTTTGGAATGTGAGTTCAAATGAATATGCGAGGCACCTATTTGACGAAGACAATAATTATATTTATAATTAATTTAATAAAACCAAACCTCATGTGAAGAAGTCGACCCCCCAGCCTAATAAGGCTAAGGGGGAAAGATAAGGCCTACGAGAGATTCAACAATTGACTCCAATGCCATGTGGTTAAGGAGAGAGAATATAGAAAGTAAAAAACCCTTATAACTTGATCCCATGACTCGCATGATCCAACAGAGTCATGGAGAGAATAATAGTAGAGTATAATAGAAGATCGAGCTGATCCTGTGACTCAGATGAATCGACAAAGTATGGGAGAAGTTAATAAAAGACCAAGTTTAATCACATGATTTGTATAGATTAATGAAGTTGGGGAGAGGATGATAGAAGACAAGACTTAATCCCCTGACTTGGATAGAAGGATGAAATCAAGGAGAGGATAATAGAAGACTAGGCTTGATTTTGCGACTCGAATAGATCAACGAAGTTAGGGAGAAGATAATAGGAGACCAAGCTCGATCTCGTGACTCGGATAGCTCAACGAAGTCGGGGAGAGGATAATAGGAAATGAAGCTCGATCTCGTGACTCGGACAAATTGACGAAGTTAAGGAGAGGATAATAGAAAATCAAACTCTTTCATGACTCGGATAGATCAATGAGGTTAGGAGAGGATAATAGAAGACTAGACTCCATCCCACAACTCGGATAGATCGACAAAGTCAAAGAGAGAACAATAGAAGATCAGGCTCGATCTTGCAACTCAAATAGATCATAAGTCAAAGAGAGGATGATAGAAGACTAGGCTCTTATATTCTCCCAAGCCTTGGAGTTTCACCTAAATTCTCAGGATCGAGCTCTTTCCTCTAGCCCATGGCGGGGTTGACTCCTTTATGTTGGTCAAGATTGTTATATGTTAACACATATGCCTCTTTTATCAAAATCAAGTTCATTACATGTTCATATATTACGAATTCTACTTGAGCACAAAGGCCTGACAAAGGACATTAATTGAAGCCCCTTGCACTGCTTCTATAACCTCGGCTTCCCCTCAGCCTCCAACTCAATCTTGATCTCGTGGATACTTCTATGCCATCTGACTTGAGCACTCTAATTGAGTCTCACACTTCATCTCCTCCACTCGACTTGAAGGGGGACTTGTGATATCCAAGGACAATGATTCCCTTCTAGGTCAGCAAGATTAGCCTACTCGACCCTAGTTCACGCTAGCACATTCTGTCTACATGGTTCTTATCCAGCTCTCAACTTGGCTCAGACTCTAAGAGTCACTCCCACTGTGTGACATCCCTAGTCGCTCGAGTCCTCGACATCTTGAGTGCTTCTCAAACTCAATGACCTGAGCACCTCCCCGACTCGTCCTTCTTAACTTGACATCCTGAGTTTCTCTTATAACTCGGTAGCCTAAGCACCTCGCTCAGCTCCCAACTCAACTCAGACTCCTGAGTTACTCCCATTATGCTACATCCTAAGTCGCTCGAGTCCTTGACATCTCGCACTCCTTCCAGCTCAGCGACTTGAGCACCATGCAACTTGACCTCTCTGACTTAGCCTCTTAAGTCACTCTTATAGTTTGGCAGTCTCAGCACCTCCTCGCTTGACCCTCTAAGAATACTCATGCGACATGACACTTGAGTGCCTTAAGCACTTTGCTAGGGGCGGTGCTCGATCTTCGTTCATAGGATGACATCTTGAGCTCCCTAAGTCAGGTTTCATTTGATTCCTCTTTTTAGCTCATTTTAAAAGGGGTACTTGTGATATGTTGGATATCTTCTTTCAGGTCTGTATTGTTGGTGTAATCGACCTTTGAAGTCGCTCTTATAGCTGGGTAGCCTGAGCACCTGAGTCGCTTGACCCTCTAAGAATACTCATGCGGCTTGGCACCTGAGTGCCCTAAGCACTCTGCTAGGGGTGGTGCACTATCTTCGTACGTAGGATGACATCTTGAGCTCCCTAAGTCAAGCCCACTCTTCAACTCGTTTTAAAAGGGGGACTTGTGATATCTCAGGTATCTCCTTCTAACTCTTTAGTGTTAGTGTAATCGACTTCTGGTCAAGATTAACCAAATTCGAATTAAGTTTCGATGTTTAATCAATATGTTGATAGTTGAGTGAGATGTCAAGTTGGTCAAGATTGATAAGATATATGACAGTGGAGAAGTCCAAGTGGGTTATGTTTAATTGGACATTTGATAATTGAAAGTCTAATAGAAAGTTGATAAGGGAAAGATGTTAAGTAGGTTAAGGTTGATTGGATACTTGACAGTGGAGAAGTTCAAGTGAGTTGTAATTGATTGGACATTTGATATTGGAAGTTCGATAAGGAGTTGACAAAAGTAAAGTCTAAGTGAGTCACAACTGATTGACTATTTGGCAATGAGTGAAGTTCTAACATGTCATGGAAGATTAGGTGTTAAGCATGAGAGGTGAAGGTCTAACAAGTCATAAATGATCGAATGTTAGGTACGAGAGGTGAAGTCCAAACAAATCAAGGAGGACTGGATGTTTGACAATGAGTGAAATTTTGAAGACGAGGAGTCTATAGGCAAGAAAAGTTCTAGTAGGTTGAGGTTAACTCGATACTAGTAAGGATGAAATCCTAATAAGTTGAGGTTGACATATACTACTAATTATACGAGGAAGTCCTAAATACATAAGAATCTTCTGACATAAAGGGAATTCAGTGTGAACAATATTTTCAGCATTGTGAGTGGCATCAGTCAACTACATGGGCAGTATCAATTGATTACTATGAATAATGTTTTCAGCCTCAGTTATAAAAAGTGTTTTCAGCTCGAAACGAAATCGGACAGAACATTTTGCGATTGACTGATATAGGAATACTAATCTCCCGATGAACCCAAAATCACAAATTCGATCTTTGATCATGTTTGGCGTATTGATAGTAGATTGCTACGATACCAGTCGATTGATGAACTCGATTGTTTAGCTGTGAAACATCATAGAAGGTTTCAAAGTCAATTACGATAGTTGACTATCAGTCGACTAGTGAAGTGCAAAGTAGTCGATTGATGTCTTAGATGTTGAGCTGGAAGGAGCCGTTGAGTAGAGTAGTGTTTGAATTGCAACAGAATAATCAACTGTAGAAGAGTAAGTAGTCGATTGATAGGCAAATTTCAGTTACAAACAACAACCCTATAAAAGAGGATTTTGTGGAGAATTCTATATAGATTCTTGGAAGGTTCGTGGGAGAGTGTTGTTGCATTCTAGACCTTCAGGGAGTAATCCAAATTAACTACAAAGCGAGCAAAGAATAGATTCATTGTTGTAAAGTTATTTTATTTGCATTGTTTTTATTTCTATTATAATTTTGTATTCTCGCTCATATTGCTTGTAAGACCATGTAATTTTAAGAGATTTCTCTACTTTCGAAAGTGTCCGACAGGAGAAAGAATAGTGGTGCTATTGTAAGAACTCTAGACCGTGGAGTAGGAAATAGGGTTCCCGAATCATATAAAATCGCGGTGTTGTGTGCTTGTGTCTTATTTTGTATTTGTTTCATTTATTTTTTGTTGCACTAACAAATTACAAACTAGCACACAACAAGCGAAGCGAATTGCTATTCACCCACTCCCCTATAGTGATCACAACGATCCAATATGTATGTCCAATCTACATAGCTCAGCTCCACCTCAGCGAATAAACATAGCATTAGTCCCTACGTTGGCAACCCTGACACATGGTGTTAACACATCTCCTGCCATGATGATCCTATTGTTCGATATTACGAGCACTAGCCTTAGCACCTCGTTGCTTGCAGCCCGAACACCCATCTCATTAGCCTGAGCGCTTGTTTAACATCCCTGTGCTTGATAACCAGAACACCATGACTCGGCTGAGCTCACAAGACGACTTGGGGCGATGCCCAAGCTTAACATGCAAGGCACCCTTTTGAGCTCCGTGCACAGTTGCCCCTGAGCATTAGGCTTCCTCAGACCCTTTATGATGGGTCGAGATCCCTTAGAATGCCATTAGCCATACTAATTAGAGCTCCAAACTGCTAGATCGGTCTGTGCAGAGCATGGTTTGGCCATACTCCTACAAGACGAGATTGTGGCAGGTGCGGTGGGGACATACTCGATTATTACTGATCAGAGCCCCCTTATTGTCCGTACTAGTTAGAGTCTCTTCAGAGTCCATACTAATATGACTTATAATCCCTGGGCTTGACAACCATAGGGCACTCTACTTTGGTCATATAAAAAGGGTAAAGCAAGGGGTGGTAAAGGTTCGGGACCTTATTCTCCATATGTCTCCCTCTCTAGCATTTTGCTTCTCTCTCAAGCTTTCACTATCGGAAACTAAAGCATCGAAGGGATTTTATTGGACATCTACTCCGCCCTTTGACGCGTGTTGATCTATGTAAGTCTGTTTATGCCATTGGAAGAAGCTTCAACATTAGCATCTAGCTAGGAGGCTGATTAAGGATATTTCATAGGGTATGGAATGACTTGTGAAGTTACTCAACTTGATAAAGAAAATACCTATTAGTGGAGGGTAACTACTATAATCCTCTATATAAAAACAAAGGGGACGTATAAAATTATGCAAACTATAAAATTTCAAGAAAGAGTGATAGAAAAAACGATTAAGGAGAAAGGTAGATGATAGAAGTTACACATCTTCTAAAATAACTGATTGAAAAGTATTGGGAAAAAAAAGAGACTAACATATGATTTTCATTGACCTTAAAAAAAGCTTATGATAGAGTCTCGAGGGAAATTATGTGGAGAATTTTCGAAAAGAAAGGTATTAGCGTAGTTTATATTGAAATAATTAAAAATATATATGAGGTTATAATGACAAAAATGAAGATTCCAGGTGGATTAATCAAAGTACTTATAAAATAGGATTGCATCAAGGATCAATTTTAAGTCCATATCTTTTTATACTAGTCATGGTAAACTCACTAGATACATTCAAGAAGCGTTACCATAGTGCATGTTTGCAGATGACATTCTTTTGGTCAATTAGTCACGTAAATAAGTACATGTTAAGCTTGAATCTTGACAATAAGCACTGGAAGTAAAATATTTTAAGCTTAGTAGAGTAAAGAATATTTGAAATTTTAGTAGTAGTAAAAGTAGCAAGATTATTGTTAAGATATGAGATGACGAGTTATTTGTAACTGAGAGCTTTAAGTATCTAGGTTCGTTCTTGCAAAATGATGGAGGGGTTGATAGAGTTTTATATAGGATATAAATAGGATAGTTCAAATGAAGAAGGGTATCAGTTGTTCTTTGTAATTGTAAGGTACCTCTAAAGGTTAAAGGGAAGTCTTATAAGATTGCAGTTAGACCTCTTGTGTTATATGAAGTTGAATGTTAGGTTGTGAATTTTGCACATGAGTAGAAGATGAGAGTCATAGAGATGAGAATGTTATAGTAGATGTGTGGACATATAAGGATGAACATGATATGAAATGAGAATATTAGAGAAAAAGTTAGGATTGAGCTTATTGAGGGAAAACTTTGAGAGATGCATTTAAGATGGTATTGACATATTTGGTGATGTAAGACCATGACAAATACACATTAATTAAGGAAGAGGGAGACCAAAAACGATTTGATTAGCAACGATAAAATATTATAAAATTCATTTAAATATAGATGATAAAATAGAGGATCAAAGCCCAATGATGTAGGAGGATTCCTATAGTCAATCTCATTTAGTGGGATAAGTACTTTGTTATTGTTGTTGTTGTATGTATACTGTAAAAATAAAATGCCTTAACCCTTTGGTTTGGTTTTAATGGTGTCTATAAGTTCAAACCCATAACAAAGCAAAACCGATAAATTTACTTAGAGCTACCAAAGCAAAACTGGTAAACTGAATTCTACTTGAAGGCAAAGAAATATCACAATGCACATGATGCTAAGTGAATGAGTTAATTATTTGAGTTCAATCTTCCCCCTAGCCTCCTTTACCTTTTTTTTGTGTTAATGTAAAAATTACACTTTATATCACACCTTGTATTTTAGACTATATTTACAAGTAGATTCTAGTGTTCGCACTTAGGTCCCTAGATTTTAATCTTTTGATGTGTTAAAATTCCTTTCGTAATTCTATATGCAAGAATTCAAGGTATTCCCTCCCTATAGACTGAACTAGTGTAATATAGACACCAGAGTTCATGAATAATCCTTTGAGCTCTTCTAAAGATACCAACTACTGGTACATCTACAAGAATTTAATAGCACAATATTCATGTCCATCATCTTTTAACTCTCAGCTAATTGTTCCATATTCATCAAATTGCAGGTCAACATGAATGAGAAGGACTACCAAAGGAAGAAGAACAAGTTCTTGCCAAAGATACATGCTTGGTAGATCTCATAATTTTAGAACACCTAATATCCTTTCTGTAGCTGTATTTTTTGATTTGCCTTCACTTCATTCGTCTCATCGGCTTGCCTGATGAACTTGCTAGGGTACATTTTTGGTATATGACTCAAAAATCATAAGTTCAAACCTTCTTCTTCTTCTTTAGGGATATATTGCCAGAAGTTCAATGTGCAATTGACAACTTACCATGTGACATGCGTATTGCATATTGCATTTCTGAAAAAAGTCATACTTTTTAATCAAGCTATTATAAGTTTTCATTTCAAATTGTTCAGGGTTCAGGAGCATGGTGGTGAGCCTATTATCCCCTTCAGCTGCATCTTGGAAAAGAATTTAGCAGATATGCCAGAGGATGAGGCTGCTAAATACTGCGAGGAAAACAAATTACAAAGGTCAGTTACTCTGCATTTTGCATATCTTTTAAAGTGAATATTGACGTATTATGGAAATTTTTTAATGAGATTCTGAAGAAGTGGCTGGATGTTGCTTTACCTTTAGTCTAATGGTCTCACTCTCACTACTTCTACTGTGTATGCAATCATGATTTTGTAGTTTGTATTGAGTTATTACTGAGAATATCAAATGCAATGAATGTGTTTTCCTTGTAACAATTGATTTTGGTATGCATATACATTATTAAAAAAACTTAAGAAAATTTAGAATACTTGTTTCTTTATGTTTGTCATCTACAAATGTCTGTGGGCATTCAGCCTTATTACTTACATGTGGGTGGCTTTAAAACATGTTTTTGATTTGTGAAGGTCCTGGTATGTGACAAACCACATCTGGTTTGTTTTTTCTGTAATATCTGATATTTATCATGGCCATTGGCTACATGCTTTTTTCTTTTACTTCATTTTATTTCTTTGAAGTATCCAAAAATGTTCTCAATGGGAATTAACATCTCAAATTGTCACTGTAGAGTTTTTGATTTTTGAGGTTTTATTTAATAACATGGGCAATTTCTTATAACATTTACTTTCTTCTCAAGAGTTGTACGAAGTTGTTGACCTCATGATTTTTGTGCTCATGTATTCCTATTCCCCAAGGTCTCTCATTGCAATTTCTCTCACTGGATACATGCATAAGACACCACCATGAAACAGATGTTGCTATATACTTTTTAAATACTTTTTAATTGCTCTTTTACAGTGCCTTACCAAAAATCATAAAGACTGGTTTTGCTGCAATCAATCTCATTTACTTTTTCACAGCTGGGCCTGATGAGGTATAGTAGTCCTGGCTAGTAGATTGCTGTTGGACAAAGATCAATTAAACAATACACGAAATATTTACTTACGTATGATGGATACTTGACAATTACACAGGTGAAGTGTTGGCAGATCAGACGGCAGACAAAAGCCCCTCAAGCAGCAGGTGCTATTCACTCAGATTTTGAAAGAGGTTTTATTTGTGCTGAGGTATGTTCTTATCATACTAATTCTTTTCCCAAGCCAGTTTCTGTTTTTATCCATTTTGTTTACTAGTCCACTATTCTATATTCAGGTTATGAAGTTTGAGGATCTTAAGGAACTTGGAAGCGAAGCAGCAGTTAAGGTACAAAACATATCCTGCAGTTTATTGCATTCACATCACCTTAATTATTGCTTTCTGATGGACATAGTGTAGTTACTATGGAAAATTATTATCTGCACTAACGAGAAATGTCTTTACGTGTGTGTACTATGTCAAACTTTTTTCTTAATTCATTTCAGGCTGCTGGCAAATATAGGCAGGAAGGAAAGACCTATGTTGTTATGGATGGGGACATAATTTTCTTCAAGTTCAATGTATCTGGGGGTGGGAAGAAGTAATGTTTGATTATGGAAGGCCAGTAGCCAAGACAATTTTCTTCATGCTTGGCATCTTGATCAGTATGTGTTTTCCTTATATTTAAATTTGTTGGTTAACGAGATAGGGTGCTCTTGCCAAATAATTGTAAGAATGTGCAAGATCAGCTGCGTGTTAATTAAATTTTTGAGTGAAGTTCTCCCATCTCTACTATTGTAGTATTTTTTAAGCTACCATCAAAACTCAGCAAATGGTTTCCGAGGTAAGCTAATCGTCTTAAGTTTTTTAATGTCACCTTTTTAGTAGAATAATGGAAGAATTTATTAATCGTAAATTAATATATGAAATGCAAAGAAATTAATTATTAAAGCTGTATATTTCCATTGTATATGCAAGGGTGCACATTGTGTATGCTCATGGAATTCAAATTTGCTATTTTTTTGTATTTCATATTTCTGTCATCTAATTCTTTGGATTTTGAACCTTGTCATGTGCAAAATAAGTACCAAGGATTTTAGCTATGTGGACTGGATTTTCCTGAAAAAAAAACAGATGCAAGGATAGATTGCTGTAAGATAAATACAAGTCATAATCCTGTCCGCCCTCAGTTCATTTAATCACTATTACAGCAAATGAATCTGGTTTTCCTTAAATGTTTGCGATATTTTAGACTGTAGAAGAAAATTATATTATATGTTTTTTTATAAATTAATATTCGCAAGCTTGTATTGTTTTTTTTTATTAAGGATCTAATTATTTGCATGAAATATAAGAAAAAAGAATTATAAAAATATATATAAATAATGAAACTATAATTTTATAATCTTTTCATTCAAATAATGGTACTTTTAGGAGGAAATTGTTCTCTTGATAAAAGAGTAGGGCCCTGACTGAGCTTGAGTTTGAAAATTATATCATTCCTATAGGATCATAAGCATTAGAAAGGGTTAGGGCATCTGCAACGCAGCGTTCATCACGCGTTAATAACGTACGTGGAGGAGCGAGAGAGCGACGTGGAGGAGTGATATATTGAACGCGTTCAGAGTTCTGAACGCGTTAATCTGTGGGCCCATATTTTTTTTTATTTTTTTTAATGTTAACGTGTTCGTCGCGAACTCCACCTAAGTGGTGGTCGACCACCACCACTGTCGACCACGTGGCAGTGGACCCTAGTAGATCCCTGTTAAAGGCGTTATAACGCCACGAGCGTTGTGGATGCTCTTATAAGTTTCCCCTGACATATCTATGCCTATAAACCCTAAGAACTTTGAGATGAGATGACAAAATGACATGCATTTTACCACCATGTTGTGGTGTGGAATAATGGGTAATGCAACTAAATGTCTAAAGGGCAATGTCTATATCTAAACGCTATTGGAATACATAAAAAACAAATGGGTAAGCTTCACTTTGGCATGACCCCTAGTGACAATGGATAATATGTAGTCGACAATGATCTTACAGAGGTTATTATCATGGGAAGTTAATGCATTAATAGAGAACATGGTCATGTTTAGTGTATGATGACCAAAATAAAATGCAGAGTGGAGGGTGTTAATAGTGATACCCTCATGGGCTTAGACAAAGGTCGAGTAAAATTAGGATAGTAGACAAAATTGGAATGATGCAGAAGGCTACCTGTTATGGGCATAAAGGAACGATCACGGTTAGTCGAGTCTAAAAGTAGCCTACCGCACCGATTAAGTCAGGCCCACCAAGCCGAATCAATCTGTTCGGACATAAGGCCCGCCAGCCTTATCGTTCCATCCCGGTACATCGGCCCCGAGTCGAATCGATCCGTTCGGACATAAGGCCCGCCAGCCTTAACGTTCCACCCCGGCACCTCGACCCCGAGCCGAATCGATTCATTCGGATATATGGCCCGCCAGCCTTACCTATCCGATCCGGCTCTATACGGGCTTCTCCTTTTCCAAAGACTACTCCCTCATCACGTGGTTATGAATGTTCTCCTGCCGCCCCTGCAACTCATCATGGTAAGGCGCTTGCGTGACATGACCCCCCTCTTTAATACATGTCAGTGATGGGGCATATACGCTGACTATACTCTGCGTACTGCCACATTCATAACGGTGATGGGACTTCAGTCATATCTATGATATGACATAACGTCTTCGATTTATATAAAAAGGTTAGCCTCGCACTGAGGGAGGTATGCAATCTCACACACTCTCTTTTCACTATCACTTTCCTCCCCTTCCACAGAGGCTAACTTAAGCATCGCGCCGGGGCGACCCATAGCCTTCCAACTCACGTTCCTTGTGTCGCAGGACCCAGGAGCTTTCCACCTTCGTCTCCGCTCAAGCTAGCTCAAATGGGGTGCTGAAGGAGAAGCTGATCACCCAGAAGCGGATCTCAACAGGAACATATTTTGACGCCGTCTGTGGGAACATCAAAAGTCCTGGTTTGAGACATACCGACAGATGATTCGCAGCAACCCCCGCAGCAACCTCACCTCCTCGCCATGACCCAAGAAGATTTTGACCAGGCCGTGGCCGCAGCATTCTACGCCCTGTCAAGACAACAACCTGGAGGTCCCGCTCCTCCATCCTTGATCTCCACAAGACCGGTTGAAGCCCCTCCAGCTCTGGCCCGCCGCCTGTTTGCGCCCGTGGAAACTCCACGGGCACCTTCTGTTAGACCCATGCCAGAGGCTGATTACTACGATGCCTCCATGGAGTCCGCTGCTGATCAAGCCCCGGTCTGAGATCCTGCCCGAGGGAAAGGTCCTGAAACGGGGGAAAGAAGTGGAACGAACCGCTCTCCCTTCACACGTCGAATCCTAGATGAGAAGCTACCCCGGCACTTTCGGACTCCGTAATTTACTGATTACACGGGATCTACCGACCCAGAAGATCATATAGGGAGGTTTGAAAATGCGGCATCGCTTCACCAGTACACCGACGCCATCAGGTGCAGAGTCTTCTCAACAACCCTGTTCGGAGCGGCGCTCCGATGGTTCAGTCGGTTACCCCCGGCTTCCATCAGCTCCTTTGCCGACTTCAAGGACTCATTCTTGAGGCATTTCGCCACCAGCCGCACGTACCGCAAAATCGCAACAGACCTCTTCTCCACTAAGCAGAGGTCTCGGGAACCATTGAAGGATTACGTACGTCGCTTCAATCAGGTTGCACAGGAGGTGCCCGACGCCACCTCGGAGGTCCTCGTGAGCGCTTTCTCTCAAGGCTTGATAGAAGGAGACTTTTTCGATCCCTGATCAAGAAGCCTCCCATAAATTTTGACATCCTCTTGAGTAGGGCTATCAAATACTTCCATGTGGAGGAAGCTCAATCCTCCCAGCGCAAAGAAATCGACTCTAATCAACAGAGCGGCCCCAGCCAGAACCCTACTGCTGCCGCCCGAGTCGATCGAAGACCTCTTCCTCAATTACAACAGAGGCCCGATACGGATCATCAGGCCGCACCCGCCGAATCCAATCACCGTGCCATCCACGCCGTGGCAAGCCAGCCGGATCAGGCCTCAGGAGGTTGTCGATGGTTGCCGCGCTTCTTCGCTTACCATCAATCTCAGAGCCATGCCGCCAACGAATGCCACCAGTACACTCGAGAGCTGCGGCGGGCTGCTGAACAACGGGCACAAGGACCTCTTGCACCGACGCCTCGGAGATCACCCACTCGGCGGAACAATCGGGAGGCGCGGCCTCCTTCCTTGTGAACTGCTCGCGCCCGAGACCGCTCTCCCAGGCAGTCAACTCCTCCGCCTCGACGAGACGCACCCCGCAATGTCCAAGTCCCTCGACAAGAGGAAGCTTCAGAAGATTACTGCAATAACGCTCCTCGAGGCCACATCAACATGATTACGGGAGGAGCCACTGATGGAGACTCCCACTGGGTCCGCAAGGCTCATAGCCGACAACTCGAAGTCTATGGGGTCGGTCAGGGCCGATTGATAGAGAGCCCGATTATTGGATTCGGGCTACGGGATCTGGAAGGCATTGAGGTATTGCACGATGATGCCTTGGTCATCCGCGCCAACATCGCCAACTATGACATCGCCCGAATCTTCGTGGACACGGGTAACTCGGTCAACATCGTCTTCAAGCGGGCATTCGACCAGATGCAAATTGATGAGGCTGATTTGCAACCCATGGCCACTTCGCTGTTTGTGGGCGAAGAACCACTGCGGAGGACTCAGCGGGTTCCCTTCATCGTCATGGAGGCACCCTCTGCCTACAACGTTATACTAGGGAGGCCGACTCTAAGCGCCTTCTCGGCTGTGGTCTCCACTTACCACCAGAAGATGAAATTCCCAG
>NC_133864.1:390577-403133 GCF_044706935.1 Curcuma longa
TCATCAAACAAACACAAGATACAAATCCATAAAGCAAATGCACAAAAATATCATAGAACATGATAAACACAAACTCATAGTTACAATCATCCATAATACACCTCGATTCCTTTTACATCCTAGAATCTAAGATTCTACTCCATGACGGAGGGGATGCAACATGAAGAAGATTAAAAGAAATATATTTTAGATCATAAATCTGAAATTGAAAGAGAAAATAAAATTTATCAATGATTATCATCTTCTTCACCTTGCAATCTCCTCGTCGATGGTGGATGGATGCGACGGAGTAGTCTCGAACGGATGCATGGATCGCTAATTCTTGCTCCGGATGGCGGCTACGGTGGCTCTCTATCACCTCCAAGGATCTCTCCCCTTTTTAGAGCAAATAAGAGAGGTATTTATATGCCTTCGAAATCAAGTCTTCGTCACACGGTCATGTCTGGTAGGCACGACCATGTGTTGTTGGTTCCCTGGGGAATAGGCACGATCATGCCTGGTAGGCACGGCTAAGCCCTATTGAAGCTCAGGAAAACAGGCACGACCTTACCTGTTAGGCACGGCCAGGCACTGGCTCTCTTCTAGAAATCAGGCATGGGCGTGCCTGAGGCCAAGCCCTGGCTTAAGCTGGGAATAGAGGCACGATCGTGCCTGTTAGATATGGTCGTCTGATGCGTGGCTCAGATTGTCGTCTAAATAAGTACGTCAATTTAATTAATATCGAATCCCCTAACTAAAGTAGTATAGGGCAACTCGAGTCATCTCCCAATGATTGTATACGGTGTGTGGTAATTCTATTGGTTATTACAATTGGGGATTTAGATTTTTTTCTCTTTTTGGATTAGATGGGGGGATTGTTGTCTTAAGTTCTAATTCTAAACAATGAAAAGAATACTAAGTATCAAGAACAAATTGTATTAATAAAGTAAAGAGTGCAACAAGTAAATAAGTGCATGAACAAAGAAACAAGCAAGAGAAATCTAAGGACAAATAACATTCAAAACTGTAAGGAGAATTTAAACAAACACTTGGTATGTCAAAAGTTTAATCTAAGCTCAGAAATGGAAGAAAAGTAAAGCTAATGATTCTCCCTAAGGTTCTCGCCGAAGGTGGATGCAAGGCGAAGCAGACTCCACGAATGATACACCGAAGGAAGGAATCTCCAACTTCGAAGCAATCCGGAAAGGATGTGGATGGATGAGACGACGTGAAGGAGAAGAAAGTCCTCTTGCTCCTTGATGGATGGAAGGTGGTCGGATTGAAGAAAGAAAATCTCCTCGCCTTCTTTTTTCGGGCAATGAATGGAGATGGCGGTGAAGAAATGAAGGTAGGTGGGGACTAGGGCGAATCCCGAGGAGAGAATGACTTTTTTTTCATAAAAATAATCTTTTATATCCCCAAAAGCTGCTTCGCAACACGGCCGTGCCTCAAGACACGGCCTGGGATAAGCACCCCCTGTGGAAGAGGCACGGTCGTGCCTCTTAGGCACGGCCCCAAAATAAGAGGTTTTCTGCAAGTGAGGCACTTCCGTCCCTTTTAGCATGTCATAGAGGTTGAATCCGTCTGAACCATCTGAATCAAATTTATAGATCTTGAAGTTATATTCATTTTGGTAGGTGGTATAGCCCTTGGTTCGATCGAAGCAAAAAGTTATGACCATTTTAGTTTTAGTCTACAGAGTAATCCAGCTAAGGCATGGCCGTGTTTGGACCCTGAAAAGTGAGCCACGACCATGTCAAGAGGAGGCACGGCCTGGAGAAGTTGCTTTTCTGTAAAATAGGCACGGCCCGGATTAGGAAGTATTATGTAGAAGTGGCATTGCAAGGGCTTTTAGCATATCTTAGAGAAGGAATCCATGGTCGCACCTTGAAGAAAAGTTGTAGATCTTGAAGTCTTCATCATTTTGATATATGGCACGCCCCATGGTTCCATTTGTGCTAAAGGTTATAGCCATTTTAGTTTTAGTATGTAGAGTGGTCTAATTGAGGCATGGCCGTGTCTTGACCCCTGGGAAGATGAGGCACGGTCGTGCCTCATGAGACATGGCCTGGGCAAGGTGGGGCACGGCCATGCCTTGTGAGGCACGGCCTGGATAGGTGGAGAATGGCCCTGGGAGCCTCCGAAACACTCCAAATGACCTCTAGACACTTCCAAATGCACTCCAACTTGGTTCAACTTCATGGCTCTTTAAGTATCCTACAAAAATACATAAAAAATATTAGATTCAACCCACAATTTGTAGGAATAAGCAATAGAATCCAAAATAAGCTCCTACTTACAATATGTCTTAATATTCAATAGTTACACAACGAGAGGGTCAAAAATATCAAGTATTAGAGCCAAAATAAACTATAAAAATGAGTGTTATCAATTCTCCTACACTTTGTCTCGGGCAAGGAAAGAAAACAAACATCTCCCTAAGTAACTCATATCAATACTTCAAAGAAAGTAAAAGGTAGCTACTTAGGCTTATCAAGTTTTCATAGATCAAGGCATAAAGAGACCCAATTCATACACAAGTCAACAAGCATGGTGATTTCAAGCACATGATTAAACTAAAACTTGATGTAATCCTCACAAGGTATATGATGGTGGTGCTCTCACTCTCAATAGCATGTAAGTAAATGGAGTTTCCACTCAATGCAACTCATGATGTTTCACTACCATATGCTTGCATGTCTCCTAATCTCCACCACTATAAACACAAGTCTCCATGATTTCAAAGTCTTATCATATCCATGAAGAACAACTCATGTATATCACAATGAAGCACAAAGAAACAAGATATATAAAGAGGTGGTATGAATGTGGAAGAAAGAAGACATAAAACAATGAACTGTTATGATGTTAAACATGCCCATTAACAGTGCTTACAAGAAATCTACTTCCTTCTCCCTGAAAGATAACAACTCTCATCCTCCTCCTCTTTGGATGCGCATCCAACTCACTAATCATCATCAAACACTCCACTTCTATAAAAATTTCACATCATATCAATGATCTTATTATTATTTTTTTCAACAAAATTTCTCTTCAATGATTTTTTTTCATTTTTTTTCTTGTTGTTTTTTTTTTTTTTAATTTTTTTTGAATGTTTTTTTTCTTTCTCTCTCTTTTTTCAATGTGAAGAGAATAAAAACCTATATCTTTCTCAACAAAAATAAGGATTCTCATTTTTTTCAACCTCTCCTCCCCCACACTTAAACTTTGAACTCCATCTTCTCTCCCCCCACACATAAAATTTGACCATCTCGGACAATAAATTAACAAGATAATAGTAAATCATTTCCGTCAAGGTGTACCAAGAGGGTCAAATATAATAGGGAAAAAGAAATGCAACTAGCAATGAGATAAAAGAAGAGAGCATTTACACAAAAAGAAGTTCTAGAGTTACCAAAAATGTAGAGTTTCAAAAGTATAGACAAGATAACCTTCATCATCATGTAGCCTATGATATTATGGCCTTGAAAAGAAGCATAGAAAGTTCTAGAGTTCCACAGTATGAGTGCATATCACACAACAAGGAGACAAATGACTAAATCATCCTCACTAGGTGTACAAAGTCATCAAGTAAAGTCAATCAATTAGAATCCATCACCACACTAATGACTATATGCATAAAAAGTATCTTAGCATGCCATAGAATCCAAAATATGATAATCAAACTTAGCTAATTGCTAGGATAGGTTAGTTGGAGCTGGGATTTCATTGCTAGCTGAGTGGGAGTGAGTAGTTGCATTGCATAATTGTCTTGCTAGTTAGGGTTATTGCCTTTAAATCTAATTAGTAACCTTAGCTTAATTTTTGCTTTTCTAGGTTTCTTGAATTGCATGTCATGTTTCAATTGCTTATTCTACATAGTTAGTGTTTGATAAATTAGATTGTTAAGGTGTTGTTTTGTTTCTTTGGAATTAAATTTCTTATCTTAGTTAGCTGTTAAGGTGTTGTTTTGTTTTTTTTTTAAGGCAATTGTTCTTGCATTGCATTTTTAGATTAGGAGATAACTAGGTTTTCATTGCATTTTACTTGCTCATTGCATTTTTATTTACATTTAATTTAAAAACACTCATTTACAAAGAAAACCCAAAAAGAACGACACGTAAGTTCAATTTAAGCAATTGTCTACTAGTCCTTGAAAAAATATGACTCGAGGCCCCTATACTGCATTTGTTTGTATTAATTGTAGGTTTTCGATAAAATTATAAATCAATTTGCAACCCTACTTGTGACACATATCAAATCTAGGGTTGTCATGTACTCATACCCATATCTCGAATAGTCATCTATAAAAGAGATAAAATATTTGAAACCACCTCTTGCCTGGATAGTCATAGGTCCACACAAATCATAATGAACTAATTTCAACACTTCTTTGGCTCTATACCCCTTTGCCTTAAAAGGTCTCTTGGTCATTTTTCCTTCCAAACAAAACGCGCAGGTTAAAAAATTTTTCACCACCAGTGAACCCAAAGGTCCATCGGCTATCAATCTTTGAATTCTACTCAAGTTAATATGACCCAACCTTAGATACCAAATATATGTTTAGTTCATTTCTGAAAGTTATTTTCTCTTATTAGAATTAGAAGATGTGTTATTAATTTCTATTTGTTACATCGTGGGAATTATTGGATTAAGAGTATATAAATTGCCAACCAACGTACCAGAATAGATAATAACCCTATTTTTATTGACAACAAATTTATCATCAAAAGAAATAGAATATCCATTCAAAAATAATTTAGAAACTGAAATCAAATTCTTTATAAAATATGGTACGTAAAGACAATCCCTCAAAATCAAAGTTTTATTCCTATCAAAAGATAAATAAACATCTCTCACTGCAATAGTCGCCACTTTCGTAGCATTGCCCATGTAGACGGTAATCTCCCCTTCATGTAGTCGTCTGGTTTCCTGGAACCCCTGCAACGAATTACAGACATGATCAGTGGCTCTCGTATCTACACACCAGGTACCGGTAGATAACACCATTAAATATGTTTCAACAACTAATGAATAAGATATATATTTATTGTTCTCCTTTTTGCGAGGATAGTCCACCATCCAATGTCTAGACTGCTTGCATGTGAAGCACTTGCCCTTCGGCTTCTTCACACTTGCCTGCGGCCCAACCCCTTGAGGTCCAACCACTTTCTTTGCCGAACCAACTTGTTTCTTCCTCTTCTTTCCGCCTTTCGGCTTAGAAGCAGAAACATTTTCAGTAGTGTGGACTTGAGAACTTTGATGAAACAATCCTATTGGTGCAATCTTGCCCCAAGTGAATTGGATTTTAATGTTTGGCTAAAATGAGTTTAAGTTAGGCAATGTTGGTGATCTAACGTGTGTGAATTGAGTTCACAGGAAAGTCTAGGTTGGAAGACTTGGCAAATGGTGAAGTCCCGGAGACGTGACCTCTTGGCAAAGATGAAGTCCCGAAGGCGCATTCTCTTGGCAAAGGTGAAGTCTCGGAGGTGCGGCCTCTTGGCAAAGGGAGACTTAGCACAACGAAGCTGAGGGAAACGTCTCAAGCAAGTGCAAGAAAGGGCACGAGGCTTGTGGAAGGCGTTTGAAGGTTTACGTCAAGGCTAAGGGCTAAAGAAGAAGCTGAAAGGGGAGTTTCAGCTTGATCAGTCGACTGGCACTTGGTGCAGTCAACTAGTAGATGATCAGAAGCACGCACAGAGTTCACAAAAAAATCAATCGAGTGAGCAGTCGACTAGAGCAGTCGACTGATCGAGTGATCAGTCGATTGGTCGAGTGAGCAGTCGACTGGTCTTGGAGCAGTCAACTGCTACATGACCATTAGAGCGACAACTGGCTGATTAAATGTAGATTAAATAGCCGTTGAAGCCCATCAGTCGACTGTCCCTTGGAGCAGTCGACTGATGTCGGAAAACTTATAAAACGCAGTTTGACGATTGGAGAAGGGATAGTTCACATTCTTTTATTCTTGCACGAATTCCAATACTTATCTTTCATATTCCTCTTCCTCTAAACTTTACTACACATCTTGTGAAAGGAAGAGATTGATTTATAAGGGTTTCTCCGCCTTCAAAGTGCTCTTTGAAAAGGAGAGATTTTTCATAGTGGAAAGATGCTCGGTGTGTGTGGATCCTTGGATTAGTCACCTCGTAGAGGTGGATACCAAGTAAATCGAACGGGTTAGCGATTGTTCTTTCTTTTCTGTATTTTATTTTGCTTCCGCTAACGATCTCGTAGGAAAGTTCGAAAAAATTACTATTCACCCCCCTCTAGCGAACGCCTCGATCCCAACAAACTCTTTTGCCACTTGGAGTGTTGTCAGAAGTTCTGCCAACGAATACACCCTTTTGTTCATATTGTAGTTCAAGCGGAACTGCTCAAAACTCTTGAGCAGCATTTGTAGAATGATATCGACCTAGGTTTCTCCTTAAAACAAGTTTCTATATTATTTTCTACAGTTTCCATTATATTTTAACTCATTATAGATGAGCATGAAAATTGACAAACAATGAGAGAATCACAAATCACTATTTATCCCCTCTAATGACGTCAATGGTTCCAACAGGTTGTAAGAGGTTTTTCACCTTAAGAATGTCTTTGGAAAGGAGAAAATTAGTGGAGTATCACTAGGACTAGGCCATGAAGTAGGAATTGGAGTTCCGAACCATGTAAAATCTTGATTAGTTGTGTATGTGTTTTACTTTGTTTTATGTTTTTGTTTCCATTGTATTTTAACTCATTATAGATGAGCACAATAATTGACAAACAATGAGAGAATCATGAATCATTATTTATCCCCTCTAATGACATTAATGGCCCCAACAAGTAGGATTAGAGCGAGGCCATTCTTCAATAGACTAACCATCGAAGGAGCCAACACTAGAGAAAGCTGCGATTTCAGAATGGATCCCTGAGATGAATTTGGTTACGACACTCAAGTTCCATGCCTTTTAGATTGGGAGAATTCGATTAGTGGAAGGCAAGAACTAAGATGTTCTTCCAAATGGACATAGAGGAGTGGGTTGCTCTAAGGGGTTTGAGGTTCCAAAATACAAAAGAGGAAGACCTCTCGACAAGGCCAAATGGATCAAGGAGCGAGCCTAAAGATCCAAGGCACATGACTAGGTAATCAAGATTTTGACTATTTTGGTACCTATTGATATCTTGTGTTACTTAGGTAAATACATAGATGCAAGTGATCTCTAGTGTAAATTGACCAATCCTCATTGAAATCCATCACTGATACACGATAAGGATGAATTAGAGGAAGGCTCATTGTTTCAAGAACAAGAGGACTTGGAGGTTGAGACATGTTCAACATCCAAGATGGAGGAAGATGTGTTGGGAACGATGCGAGCTAGAGGGAGAGTGAATATCTCTCATTGCATCGACTCGAAAGTGCAACAAATTTTCTTGATACAAAGAAAGAAACAAAACACTCCACAAAACACTAAGGTTTTACTTGGTTCGTAGCCTCCTAAGGCTACTATTCTAAGGCCTAATTCTAGTGCTTTACCTCAGCTAATATTTTTCTTCTTCTCAGACAAAATCTGAAGGTAGAGAAACCTCTTACAATAATTGATTATAGATTACAAATCAACGGAACAATAAAATAAGAAATAAAAGAAAGAAAATGAAGAACCTTGAGAAACAATCACTTCTTCTTTCATTTTGAAAGTACCAAATGAGCAAGCCTTTGAGCACAACTTGCCAACAAAAAGAGGAGTGGAGACCTGAACAAAAGACAAAATCTTCTTTTATAAAGCTTTTAGTCGAAGGTAGCTTTTGCATATTTCTTTTGCCCTTAGTTGGATTCTCTTACTTAGCAATCGACTAGAATAAGTGTTGACTGTTGACTCAATTGTTGAACGGTCATTGACTTATGATCTGCAACTAATATCATTTTTAATTGTGAACAATAGTTGAATATTCTATTTATCAATCAAATGTAACAGCCGAACTATAAATATTATGTTCACTTCAATAGTAGCAACAATCGACTGATGCCCATGAATAATCGACTAATAACAATCAATCGAGTTGAGCAATCTATCCAAAAACTTTCACTTTGCCTAGGTCAATATAGACCTATCAAGACTTCTCACTCTTGCTTAGGTCAACCTTGATTTGTCAAGAGTTTTTACTCTTGCATAGGTCAACCTTGACCTGTTAGGACTTCTTACTCTTTCTCACTTGCCTAAGTCAATATTGACTTGTTAGGACTTCTCACTTTCTACTAAGTATCTGGTCACCATTGCCTTGGGAATGGATTGTACCAACAATCTTCCCACTAAAATAAATCTACTTGGTAAATCTTTACTAGACACAAATATATTATCAAACATTGAAACTCTAGAAGTCGATATACCAACACTAGAGGCTCGAGGAGTGACTCCTGAAATGATGGATAACACACAAAAAGCTCTCTAAGGGTCGATATCCTAAGAATGCTAGGGGTGAAGTCTAAATTTCATTTGTTCACACAAGTCCTATAGATGTTACCATCACTAAATTGTCTCAAATTGTTGTAGAATTCTAACAATAGTCGATGTTTATGTTGTGGTCACATAAAACTAATTTTTACAACTTGTAGTGGTTTATTATCTCCACTACATCCTCACACTAGGTATAAAAGAAGTCCTTATATAAGTATTGTGTAAGGATTATTTGAAACATCCTAGTTTGGAAATTATGAAAATGTGTTTCACTAAGAAATTTAAGGTCACTAGATGCCCTATCCCTAGATGCGCCCTCATAAGCTTCTACTCTACTATTTTGTCTATGCATGAACATATGAAATACATGAATGCAACAACAATTAGAATTAAGTATGTTGTAGGAAATTTTTGAATTTGAATGAGAAATCATCTCCTAGGTGCCAACTGTGAAGAAAGTGTTTAGCCTAACAACAGGTTGTTGGAGACACAATGATAAGTTGTTAGAGAAGATCTCAAAAAGTGGGGATAGTTGTCGGACCCTATATTAGTGAAATGGGCAAAACAATCATTGTTTGGGTGAGATTTTACACAGGGAAATCACTAAACCTTGATTAGAAACCTAAAATATAAGTGTTGGAAGCTTATGTGTGTTAGGAAGGCTGGAAGAAAGGAATCGGGATGTTGACAATCAAAAATGGTGAGAAATAGTTGAGCGAAAAGAGTCAAATGATAAGGTTCATATTTATAATATATGCCAACAATTGACTAATGAAACCTCATCAATCGATTGATTGGAAATGTCTATGTATTCTAAGTTTCTAAAGGATATACTTTCACATAAAAGGAAGATAGAAGAATATGCAATTGTGGCTTTGACAAAGGAATACAATGCATTGATCCAAAATAGTTTGCTCCCTAAACTCAAAGATTCAGTTAGTTTTTTTATTCCTTGCATGATTTGTGATGCCCACTTCGATAGGAGCTTTTGTCATCTCGATGCTAGTGCAAGTCTCATGCCACTTTCTGTTGGGATGTATACTAAAAGCCTAGCTTTTGTATAAATATCTATCTTAAAATAATATGAAATAAGAATCACATTAGTCAAATATCTGCATTTTATATAATGCAGTTGTCCACTTAATTTATATTATAGATAACATGGTGTGTGGTGTCACACACAAAAAAATCATGTTATCAGTTCCTTATAAATTATAAATAGTAGCTCACAACCAAAATGGATAAGGACAAACCATTGGAGTGGTTGTAGTGTAATTGATATTAGTTTATTTTGACTATTAAATTACACTAGTACACTTTGTGTGTATTGAGCAGGACCATTTGAGGTCGTTCGATTTATACTGACTATATAATCAAACTAGACCTCAGTTATCATGGATGTGCATGCTCTTAATTCCGATATAATAACAAGCACATATACTTAATACGTATTTCTTTGATTCATCAAAGGGTGAGATTTATCTCATTAAATCAAGAGGCCCGATGAGTTGGGAGATAATGCTATGTATATGGTGTGTTGTTGATTATAGAAGGAAACTGTGTCCTATAATCTAGGTTGATGATGTCCGCTTAAGGAGCTCATAAGGATTATCATGTAAACTCTGCAGGTGGACTTAGTTCTGTATGATAATAAGGTTGAGTGGTACTACTCTCGGACTCAAAAGTTAATTAATTGAGTTATCAGTAATTCAATTAATTAACGGACATACGTATCTTAAACACAGGGAGATTAATGCACTCATGGTAAGAAGGAGCCCATATTATAAAATGGGATTGGTGCGGTAGTTCAATAATAACCCTTTAGTAGTATGGGTTATTATTAATGGACCTGAGTTGGGTGTTCAGGGAGAACACAGGAAGCCCAAGCCCATCAGGAGACCATAATCAATTCCTCCTCTAGGTCCCTATTGTAGCCTCTAGATAAAGCCTCGGCATCTTATGGGTGTCTGTATCCCTTCTGGGTGCATGTATGCTGACGTGGAGGTTGTCGGATGAAATTTGACTTCGCAACGCCTTATCCAGATCCGTGCACTTGGAGGCTCTCCGGGTACCTGTAGGCTGAGGTGTCCCAACTACTTAGACTCTGTCACCTCATCTGCCTCGTTGGCCCATTCAGTTGACGTTCGATCGCTTGGAACCAATTTGGGCGCCTGGACCATCCGTTTGCTTAGATCCAAATTAGGGTGCCTGAAACACAAAGTTCCAACCTCTTCTTTCCTGTATTATAAGTTAGTCCAAAATTAAAAGTATAACAGGAAAGTGAATAGTTTACTAAACCGTTTGGCCTTGATTTCAGATTTCCAATGAAACCCTAGGTCAGATCGACACCTACTGTTTCCCTTACCGAGAACGCGTCCTCACCCACTCCACTCGAAAGAATTTACCTTGTGCCAACTAGGTCTCACATACCTGTTGGACTTATGCTTAGCCTCGATCCTCAGCCCCCAGGTCTTCCACTGCTAGATGTTCAGTCATCTAAACCTGCCCAAACTTCGCTTAGTGTTCTTGATCCGCCAAGACTTCCTGCATAATCCTCCTGACTAGGACTTCCTTACCCAGTCCTCTAAAATAGGACTTCCTTACCCACAAGCAAGGTCGTTCCAATTATCCAGAGCCGCAACTGCCCTGGCCGTGCCTCACAGGCACGGCCGTGCCATTTCCAGAGCAGAGATAGGGATTGGCCGTGCTTATGAGGCACGGTCATGCCTCATTTCTAGAGAAGCGCTAGTGATTGGCCATGCCAATTTTTCTCGAAGCATGCTTGTTCCAGGTCATGCCTATTAGGCACGGCCGTGTGACGGAAAGCACGGGGCATGTCTCCCTTCTGGATAGTTCTACAGACTTAAAGTAAAACAGACATAATTTTCAGCTCAGATAGACCCATAGGCCGCGTTATCTACCGAAATGTAGTTGACTTCAAGATCTACAACTTTGCTTCAGGGTGTACAGAAAGATGACTTCTCTAAGCCGTGCTAAATGGCACGGCCGTGCCTCCTGACCACGGCCTTGTTGGGTGCTTTGCCCAAACTGCAGATCAAACTTTGAACCAACATAACTTTCGGCTCAGATAGAGTTATAGGTCAGTCCACCCACCAAATTGAAGATAATTTGATACTCTACAATTTTGGTTTAGGGTCCAATTAAAGAAAACTAGGTTTATTATGTGAAAACCCCATTGAGGCGGAGCCTTATAAACTAGAAAAAATCTGGGCAGTTTTGGGAGAGTATAAAAATGGGGAAACAAATCCAATCTTGGGTTATCTTGGGACATTCTCCAAACCCTAGGTCTTGGCTTGGGGACGGCACCTCCCCACTCTTGGGGTGGCCCTAAACACTTCATCTCCACCAATTCATCCTACACCTGAGCGAGAAGATCTTCAACGGATGCCCATGCTTCAAAGATAAGTCTTCCCCTCTTTTGTGGATGACATTTTTCTTGCATACTTGTTGTAATATTCTTGTAATGGAGTAGATCTTTGAGTTTAGAATCGAGGATGAACATCTACGTAATGATGGTGATGTATGAATTAGTTTATGTCATTTTTCCTATTCAATGAAGTGTTTACATTTGTTTCATGTGTTGAATGCCTTGAATGTGTTTGATGAAATATTTGTGTGAGCGCATATGTATGATTATGAGGGATAGATTACTGTGTAGGAAGATCCTATGATCGTATGATCGGCGTGTTTTGTGACAGAAGGTGAACCTTTAATCAAATTTTCCGAAGTGATCCTTACATGGTGATAAATTTTCATAAGGGATATCTAATTATTGGTGGCCACTAGGACAAGGTCCTTAACAGGGTACTCGGTGATAGAGGGTATGACGTTGGATCGTATGATCGGGGTGCCTTGTGACAGAAGGTGAGCCTTTAACCGGACTTTTGGCGGCACCTTTACTAGAGGGCCACCACATAGGACTTCAAGGTCGGAAATATGCGAATAAAGCCTGACGAGGTCGAGTTGGTATTTTGGTTAGAATCCCTACAAGGTGGTAGACATTGAGAGTAAGGGAACAAACATGAATTAGGGACTTCACCTAGCATTGATATGAATCCGAAATCCTAGACTTATCCATCTCATCTATAAACCCCCAAGCCAATCTTTTTCTCTCTACCATA
>NC_133864.1:403233-427575 GCF_044706935.1 Curcuma longa
AATAGTTAGCATAGACATCGGTGTTAATTGAACAAGATAAAATTCGTGAACCACAAGCAACAACCAACTTGCTAACTTCACGAAATAGAAGAATGCCATTACCTGTGGTGTGTCTGCCCAATGTGAGACGGCTTTCAAGAGAAATGGCACGTGTGCTGGATCCACACGGCAGGCAACAGGCGAGGGTGTCGGACGGCGTCTCCATGCGGCATGCAACGGCATCGACAAAGGAGACGCGGTGGCAATGAGGAGGAAAGGTCGCGATCGGTTGGAGAAAAAGGAAGGCGGTGAAGAGGAGATGGCGGTGCTAGGGTTCCCTCTCCACGCTCACCACACCTCCCCCTCCCTTAACCCCCGTCCTCCGCAATCCCCGTCGATGGGGTCGCGATTTTCGTCCGACGAAAATCGCGACTCTTTCCTTTTTAAAAAAAAAAGAATTTCTAACGGATTTCGAGTTTAACCCAAAATCCGAACCGTTAACCCGCATATCTTATAGTAAGAAATTTCTTTGTTTCTAGAAAGTATTCAAGGAGGAAGATAATAGTAATTTTAAGAAGTGATCCACCTTACGAATCATGCTGTGGAGTAGGAAATAAGAGTTTTAAACTATGTAAATCCTTGTGTTTTTGTGTTTTGTTCTTATTTTGATTTTGTTTATCTATTATGTTGTGTAACTAATCATTATAGACTAGAACAAAATCAACCAAAGTACACAAAAAGACTATTCACTCTTCTCAAGCCATACTTTCGATATTAACAGTCTTGCCCCACTTGCACTTTCTTCCATACATTAGGCTTTTAGTATTTGTTACATACTTTCAGTCTCAACCTCGACTCAAGGTTGGACCTAAAGGGAGGCCCAAGAGGCCTCTGCCTTAGGCTCAACCATCTAGGAGGGCCCAAAAAATTATTATAGATTAGTTATAGGTCTAAAAAAATAATTTTAATTTTTTAAAACATAGATAACCTAATTATCCAAGCAGATAGAGGGATAAAAAAATTAAGCTCTTTTAAATCACAAGTTGTAAAAAATATACAATGTTGATACATCATGATATAGTGATGGTTATGCAATGATATTGATAGGCGGTAAATCGATGATACAGTCTGCTTTCGTTAACAATTTATATGCTCTTCATTTGATCGAGAGTAGAAGTTTTTTTTTTTTTGGTTTGTTAATTGTTTATTCCATCTTACTCATGATCTGCTTTCATTCAATTTTGATAAATTTGCTTTCTTGTGTAATGTATTCAATCTTGATGAGTATTGCAGGGTTTAAGGACTTTTTATTCTACTCCACTTGGCTAATGATGTGTCTTGTGTTTTTTAATTTTTGATATAGTTTTATTACTTAATTAATTAATTTGGCCATGTATATTAATTTTTCCCCTTTTTAATACGAATTTATAAATTATGTGCAATCAAGATTGCTCCGTTGTTACTTAATTAACTTGAGAATATATAAGACTAAGGAAAGATTCTATAAAGTTGGGTACTTAGATTTTTTTAAAAAAATTATAGAAAAAATTAATCATAAAATTTAATTATATTTTACTACTACAATGTATTATAATTTTTTTAGTTACTTTTTCTGATGCAAGTATACACATCATTAATTCATATATTTATATATGATATACTCATATAAATGTCACAAGAAAACAGAGATTGAATATTCGAAAAAATAATTTCTTAGAAAATAAATTCTCTTTTATTTAAAAAGATCGCTCAATCATCATGATTTACTTTTTTTTTTCAAATCGTTGTAGAATAGATATTAAAAATTTTTAGAGTGAATGTGATCATCTTTTACTTCAAAGGATAGCGAGGGCACTTAAATTATGCTTCAACATAATTCATTTACATAGACACAGTGAATCGACAAAAAAAAACAAAGAAATTAAAACAAGAAAAAGAAAATTGAACACAGAGGAATAGTCAGTCATATATAGCCCCTCGATCACGTGATGAATCAAGCAGTAGAGATCTACTGCTCTACCGCAGCGGTCTGCTTCAACATGGCCGCCTGGATCACATGGCTGTAGCATCCCTTCTCCATGAACAAGCGGGCAAAGTGGTGCTTGCAGTAGAGGATCCCATTGAGCGCGGCGTAGGACGACGGCGTCAGGGTGCACCCTCCCACCGAGCACTTGAAGCACGTCTTGTGGTATATTTCTCCCTCCATCGTCAGCTTCATCCATAAAAGTTTGGATTGAAGTAGTTTGAGCAAGCATATATAGATCTCTTAACAACTCAACGTTCAGTTTGATTCATAAAGGACAAAAAAAAGGTTTAAAAAAAAAGAAACCTTCTCCAGGGGGGGTACGCTGTCTTCTTGCAAGTAGCACATTTGTCTTGAGTTCCAGAGAACATGGAGGAGAACTTGCTTGCCGTCCTCTCTCCAGACTTTGTGCCTGAGATATCAATTATAACGAGGCTAAATTAAATCGATCGCTTGAAGAATCTCCAATATTCATATCGTATAATAAATTAAGACTAGCTACGCATACCCGTTGGGAACTTCTTGGAGAAGGAACCTGTCTCCTTGAAGAGCTGCTCAAAGTGATGTTTGCAGTAAAGGACGCCGTCCATGGAAGAGTAGTTGCACATCTGATGATGCAATTAACGTCTTAGATTTAAGCAAATTAAAACTGAGATGATGATGACGAGCTAGAGATTAAGTAGCTACCGAGAGAGTTCCTTTGCAATGGCTGCATCTGAAACAGGTCTTGTGGTAGACGACTCCATCGGCAGACAAGAGGTCGACGAAGTGGACGGTCTTCTCGCAGGCCTTGCACTTGTCCTGGGTACCACTGAAAGCCATGGTGATCTGATGGACGACGATCAGTTAAAAATTAATAACAAAAAATCTGAAGTGATGGATCGGAGGGGATTAATTGTCGATCAGATCCCTGTATCATTCATTCCCCTCCCTCTCCGAGGAAGATTGGAATGGATGAAGCGGGAGAGATGGAAGTAGCGAGAGGGGGAGGAGGGGGGAGAAAAGGAGAGGGGGCAGAATCGCAAGGGAGTAAAGATAGGAGAGGAAAGCGGAGGGATGGAAGCTACGAACCGCAAGATTCACTCGCGCTTCAAAATTAGACGAGGCGGTTTGTCTATTTCATCTCGCCCGCCCGATCGTTCGTTAATTTATGGCGATTTAGTTTGTCCGAAAATAAATATACAGTAATTTTAGCAGAGCCACAGCCTTCCTTTCGTGGCTGTAAATTTCATCATCCTGTCGAAACTATATTTTACCAAAGAATATATATATATATAACTTAACATTTATGAATTATTTTCTGTCCATTCGATACACATCGTAAAGTAATAATAAAGGTATGAAAATAACTTTAAACATGAATTTTAACAGTAGTTTGACACATATCAAATTAATTTTTAAAAAAAAATTAGTGATGTATAAGAAGAAGAAAAATGGTCAGGTATTTAACATGGTTGAAAACTCTCATATCCTTTTTTTACGTGAATCATTTTCTATAAAATTATTATTATTATTATTATTGAATATTTTCTCAAAAAGAAAATTTTTTACAAAAGCAAAATGTACAATAGCATAACTTTGAGTTAAAATAGATTTAAAATAAGCAAAGAAAGCCAAAGAAATAAAAAAACAATTAAAAACACAACTACAAAAAAAAAAAGTAAAATAATTATATTGGACCGCTTGAAAATTATGAAAAGCATACTGATTGTAGATGACTATTCGACATGCAAATTGAGAAGATTTGAGAGCTTGTTAGATATTCTAGTCAATCAACATCAAGCCCTTGTGTTGAGCTAGTAAACTTGTTGTCGCATATGCTATTTTGATCAATTATTTATGTCATTTGGTTGACCAATTTATATATTTTGGTTGACTAACTTGGATAAATTTCATTATTTATGATTTTATTTTTTTAGCCAGGCCATCATCTGATTGAAGAAATGGTCAATTTGTTAGTATAAAGAATACTCGTCTATCTTTAGAATTTCAATATTTAACAATATACATAGGTTTGATCAATTTGACCAAGGATTGATCCAAACAGGATATAATATTTTGATGTGAGTGAAATCTAGTTAGGTCAGTTTGACCAGAAGACTAGCGAGAAATCTTAATCAGTTGAACCGGACAAGGAAATCCTAATCAGGTTGATCGGACAAGGAAAGTTCTAGTTGAAGGCTAGGAAGGGAAAGTCCTAGTTGGATTGCTAGGCAAAGGAAGTCCTAGTTGGAGGCTGAGCAAGGAAGACCTGGTGAGTAAAGCTGGGCTGGAAGTCCTAGTTGGAGGTTGGGTAGGAAGTTCTAGTGAATAAAGTTGGACAAGGAAATCATAATTGGAAGTTGGATAAAGGAAAGTCCAAACAGGTCAAGGCTCATCGGATATTTGACAGGTGAGAAGTTTACCTATGGAAGTGATTAATCCTAACGGAAAGTTAGGCACGGATAAGCCTAGTAGGTTAGACCTACAGGGTAAGGCTTAGGTAAGCCTAGTAGGTCAGACGGACTATAGATAGGCCTAGGTTGCTTTGTTTGTGTGTGTGCTTATCTTGCAGGAACCAAGAGCAGAAAGCAAGATTGAAGAAGCATAGGAGGAGCAAACAAAAGCAGCCGAATTAAGTTCGATATCAACTTAGGTCAAATCCAAGTTGACTAGATCCGAGCGTCGGGATATTACTCTAGGCGCTCGGACAGTTCAGGAGCCCTTGAATGGTCTAGGCGCCCGGATTAAGAAGAATTGATCCCGATAAAGATTGTAGAGAACGGATTAAATCAGATCTAGGAGCCCGGAAGAGTCTGTATAAGAGCTTCAACATGCACCACAATGAACAACATCTCTAATAATCCTCATTCTTCATCCTGCGGTGTTGCTAAATGCGAACGGAGCTAAGCTTGTGCAATCGAAGATGCTCCAAGAAAGGCGTGCTGCGCTCAGAACTTCCGGATCGGCCTACTCGAGATTTGATTAATTCTTTTAAGTTTTATTGTTTTGTACTTTATCTTTGTTATTATTTGAATTGTAAGATGGGTTTCTTTGCCTCCGGACAAAGATCCAGAAAGAAGATCATTAGTGGACGAGCATCTTCCCATGCATAGGCCTTGGACGTACTAATCCTGGGGATTAGGAACCAAGTAAATCAGCAAATCCCCTGCTTGTATTTCTAATATCCGCAATCAGTCTTTGTATTAGTAACGAACGAATGATGAAAGCGTTATTCATCCCTCTCTAATGCACACATCAGTCCTACATGATTAACTTACTTATTTGATCGACCAACTTGGATAAGTTTTAAAACTTATTCTCATTATTGATTGTGGCCCTTGGTCACATCAGTTACTGACCAAACAACTAGTCGACTGATTTTACCACTTTGGTTAACTAAACCTATGAAGTTTTATCCGTGCACTACAAGAAAACATGGCTTCAAAAATAGATTTTTAAGACGGAATTAAAATCTGTTTCAGATTTAGATAAATTACAAACGGATTTGCTACAAAATTATTAATCTATTTTATTTTAATAAAATATAACATTTGAAAAAAAATTAAGATGAAATTTAAAATAAATTTGATACGAAATTATATATAAATTTTTATAAACAAAATTTGAGACCGTATGATTTCTGTCAAAATATCTATTTAAAATTTAATAGAAATTTAAGACAGAATTAAAATCTGTTTTAGATTTAGATAAATTAGAGGTGAATTTGCTATAAAATTACAAATCCGGGCATTTCACTTTAATAAAATATAACATTTGGAAAAAAAAAATTAAGACAGAATTCAAATAAATTTGATACAAAATTATATATAAATTTTTATAAACAAAAACAAATATGAATTATAAATGAAATTTGAGACCGTATGATTTCTATCAAAATATCTGTTTAAAATTTAATAAAAATTTAAGATGAAATTAAAATCTATTTCAGATTTAGATAAATTAGAGACCGATGTGCTACTAAATTACTAATCCATTTCACTTTAATAAAATATAACATTTGAAAAAAAAATTAAGACACAATTTAAAACAAATTTGATACAAAATTATATATAAATTTTTATAAATGAAAATAAAAATAAATTATAAATGAAATTTGAGATCGTATGATTTCTGTCAAAACATCTATTTAAAATTTAATAAAAATTTAAGACAGAATTAAAATCTGTTTCAGATTTAGATAAATTAGAAATGGATTTGCTACAAAATTACTAATCCATTTTACTTTATTAAAATATAATATTTGAAAAAAAATTGAGATAAAATTTAAAATAAATTTGATACAAAATTATATATAAATTTTTATAAATAAAAATAAATGTGAATTATAAATGAAATTTGAGATCATATAATTTCTATCAAAATATTTGTTTAAAATTTAATAAAAATTTAAGATAGAATTAAAATCTATTTCAAATTTAAATAAATCAAAGATGAATTTACTACAAAAATATTAATCCATTTCACTTTAATAAAATATAATGTACGATAAGAAATTTGAGACGGAAGTTAAAATGAATTTGAAATGAAATTATAAATAAAATTTTTTAAATAAAAATAAATACTAATTACAAATAAAATTTAAAACTATATAATTTTTATTAACAAATCTATTTAAAATTTTTAAAAATTTTGAGATAGAAATAAATCTATTTCAAATTTATATAAATTAGAGATGATTTTTAAAATAAAAATAAAATTTGATTCAAATTTATATAAGTGGAGATGAATTTATTATGAAATTATTAATTTATTTTATTTTAATAAAATTGATTTGTTCTTCTTTATTATGGAAAAAGTACAAATTATTACTACTAAGATAGTACAAAAATTAACCAATTGAGTTATAGTCACTTGTTTCTGGGGTATAGTTGAGTTGATTATGATGCAGTAAACTTACTGAGGTGGGCAGAGATTGAATCTCGGTAAAATTAGAAATTAATTATTTTTAATATTTTTAATTTATTTAAAATGTGTGATTGTTTCTTATAATCTCATATATAGATGAGAAATATAGGACTAATGCACATAATAGGTAATATAGGCGAAGATGGATTTAATAAATTAGAGATAAACTTTATATACGGATTTATAAATAGAATTGTAAATGAATTTATAAACGGATTAAAATTATATTTGATATGTAATCTGAGACAAACTAATGCCGATTTCAAAATCAAATTAGAGATGGAATTTGTATTTGAAATTAATTTCATTTAACAAATTAAAAATAGATTTATAAATAAATTTTCAATCTATTTTTGAAATTAGAGACAAAATATTTCTGTCTCAAAATTAACCACAGAGCTTTCACTAACGAATTTTTGAGAAGGAATATTCTGTTTCAAAATATTATTTAGAGACGAAAAAATAATTTTTAAAAATAAATTTTTTTTTTTTGAAACTTTATTTTCTTGTAGTGGTGGATCAATTTTCTAGCTAACTCTATCTTATGGTCTACTAACTCTACAATTGTGGTTGACCACCTCTGAACTTAATTTTATTTGCGGTAAAGTTATTCTTTGACCGTGAGTGTTTGGTTGACTAAGTATTTGATTGACCATTTACACCTTTTGGTCAACCAATTTTAAATTTTTTAGAGTTATTTATTTTCTATCAAAAATTCTATTGATAAGGTAAATGTGGTAGTAATTCTTGCAATATAGTTGATCAATTTGAGACAATTTCAAATTTTTTATTTTTTAAAATTTTCTATTGACAGCCTTCAATGTGGTCGACTACAAGTGAACCAATTTGTTGTTTTTTGAATATTAATAAATAAATTTAGAATATTTGAAATAAATATAATAAGTATAATTTTTTTTATAAAAAAAATGAAGTATTTGCTCAACCAAGATTATGATTTAATAAGCCAAATCTAATAGAGCGCCTATTTATAATTCAATTAATTATCTATTGACTTTAATTTCGAAACACCTATTAAATTTTTTATCAAGACAAGTGCCTAGGTTGTGAGAAAGTTATCCTCGTTCCAAAAATAAAAGATTATTCACTCATCAGAAGGTTCTCTCTTGAACTTTTTATCTTACCTGCCTAATATTGAATCGTTCTATACCTACTTGGACTTCTTGTTGCCAAACTGATTTAATTTGATCCATTTGGACTTCACTTTTGTCTATCAAATATCTTATCCACTTGGTATTTTTCTTGATCTACCAAATGTCTAGTGAAAAAGAATCATTTGGTTCTTTTTCTCAATCTACCAAATGTTTGCTTTGTTCTAATTGTAAGAAATTTTTATACGAAGTTTTACCACCTCCTAAAGATGAAAAGATAGTGAATTTTATAAGGTGACTCACCTTATGATGTGAGCAGTGAAGTAAAATTTTAGAATTTTGAACTATGTAAAAAAAAATTATGTCACATTGCCGTTGGAAATGTGAATGGAAATAAAAGAGGTGAATGGAAAGCTCTCTCATGTGTATGGGAGTTTAGTCTCACATTGGGGATGAGTGACTATGCAATTGGTTTATATTGAATCACAATACTTAAAGTTGTGAACATATATGACGCTTGTACTCGCAAGGACACAAATCTAGGGCTCAGATTGTGCTGAATCAAGATGACTTGTATGCGAGCATGACTTGCGATGTTTTATCATCTAAATCCATTTGCTACTTGCATAAGTGTGTAACAGATGCATTAATGTGTGAATTTGAAATGGTCAGCGATTAATGAAGAATTTATAATAGTCCAAGTGAAATGGGTCGACTAAATATGATAAATGATATTTATTTAGTCATTTAATGTTGTTAAGGGTCTGAATTCTTATATAAAGAGAGATGCATTAATGTGTGAATTTGAAATGGTCAGTCAAGTGAAAACGAGTCGAACGACTAAATGTGATAAATAATATTTATTTAGTCATTTAATTTATTTAGTCATTTAATGCATTAATTGTGAAGGGTCGACGATTAATGAAGAATTTATAATGAACTCACGATTCTTCGAACGACTAAATGTGATAAATGATATTTATTTAGTCATTTAAGGTTGCGACCACAGACAGATGTGACACATACAAAAAAAAACAGATGTAGAAGTCTTTCACCTCCACCACTCCATGGACTTCTCATAATAACACTTGAGTACTAGCTCAGTTCACAACGAACAATCAATGTTTAATTGTGTACATGATTGTGCTATTGTATCCTAGGAAATAAAAGCCCAGCGTGACCTCTGGTTGTGTACTTGATTGTGCTATTGTATCCTAGGAAATGGAAGTCCATCGTGACCTCAAAGCACCATCGAAGAGAGAGAATATATTTTAAGGAAATTGCGTCAAACGCAGATCTCATCATCTTAATTTCCTACTCAAACTCGGTAGTCATGCACAGAACTTCCTAACTCAACACTCGGCAACCCACTCGGGCAACACTCGACTTCCCATTTGAGCTCGAGAAGCACTCAAGATTCAGACTCTCGAACTTAGGGTTATTTCTCAAGTACTCAACCTAGCTTCTTGATCAGCCAAACTTCTCTTTCGAGCACTCGACGCTCAAGCAACGACAACCCACTCAGACTCACCCGACTCAACAATTACCATTCGGGCAACGCAATCACTTGGCTTCCTGATTTGACATTCGGTGTCCCACTTAGGAGCACTTGACGTATCACTCGGAAGCACCCAACATTCAACCATCGACATCCCACTTGAGCTCGGACAAGTCCACTCGGTAGTTCGACAAATGACTACGCGATCGACTCGAGTCCTCTGCAACTGGACAACCCAATAGCTCGGTCTAACCAGTTCAACCTAGTAGTTGGAGATCATCAGCTCAAATCATCTTGACAGGATAAGTCTAATTTCAATTTATAATGCCAGTTTAGACTGTTCCTTTATAATTTTGACAAATATCTTCAACAATTTTTGGAAGAAAGGTTAATTAAAATAGATAGTTTGTCCAACAATTACTTATTTTTTATAGCATATTTTGTTTTAACTGCAGAACTAACATTAAACCTATTTTTGATTTTTAAGTTCTACATAATCTATTTCTAGATTTCAAACTATTGCTTTTATATAAATTCTATAAAAAATCTTGTTGAGCAACCATATGAATCACAAGGATGGGAAAACAGACAAACAGCAATAAAATATGTGGAGTTTACCAGAAAAGGTATCACTGATGAAGTTTGGGCGACGAATTGATAATTTTTTTTGTACGACAAATGAAAGGTTTACTATTTTTAGTGGATTTAAATACCAAGTGAGATACAAATATCAGAATATTATTCCCGCAAGCGGTTTTTTAATAATAAATTAAATTACAAAATAAATAAAATTTATATTAATATAATAAATAATTAAAAAGTTAAAATAAATAAATAAATTCATTACGATTCTTAACTCAAACGGATCAGTGGTGTACTAAAGAAGAGGACGACCATGAGTCCCGATGACAGGCAGAGTGTCCAATACCTCCCCTCCACCTCTCATCTTTAATTCTCCCCCCGCACCAGCAGGGAGCAGGGACTACCAGACCTTCAACCAACCAGTAAATTGACGAACTGTTCCCACTTAAAGCAAAAACAAGGTTGGTGCGCATTTTCTGACTATATTTAGCTACTAGCCTCCTGTGCCAAACAGTCATTCTCCCCTCAAATCCCTATCTACATCAGGTGCAGGTCTTGGGTTTCTCCCTTCACCATCACTCATGCTCTATTTGCCCTTTGGATATTCGACACGCCCTGCGTGCCTCCCGATCTCCTCACAGTACTCTGCTTTAATTTATTCTGAAGGTGGCGGTGGGGTGCAATAAAGGCAGCCATATCCAGCTCCCCATATAGCACTCATGTCTCCCTTCCTCCCTTCTTGAACATTCCGCACCTCTCCTGAAGCAAATATCCACCATTAGCTTCGTCGACATGGCGAACAACGATGAGGACTTTGAGGAAGAGGAGGTTTGGGCGACTCTGGTGGACGGTATCAATCAACCGAGTCCATACCAGCCTACATCTCGTGCTGCTTCATCCCATGGGAGCCCTTCGAGTGCTGCGAGGGTGATTCCATGTGGTAGGAGAGTGAGTCAAAGCACTTCTCCAGTTAGCATCCCGGACCGGTCTAAGATCTTCGAGCACGTACAGCTGGGAACTCATGGTCAAGAATTAGGTGGTGGCAGAAATGACAATGTCGACGACGACGATGATGATGATGATGAAGATGAGGGGGAGGATGAGGATGATGATAAAGCTCCTCCCCATGAATGGCTGGCCAAGAAGATGGCCAGGACTCACATCTCATCCTCTGTCTGTGAAGGATCTGGGCGGACACTCAAGGGAAGGGATCTAAGCAAGGTGAGGAATGCTGTGCTCACAAAGACTGGTTTCCTAGAGGAAGATAATTAAGATATGATATAAGATATAGGGGTTGAACTTGATCTTATGGTATAAGACTTAAGTAGAGTACTGTCGAGGAGCCTTACTTTCTTATCCTTGTTTTGGTTTATTTTGTTTTGAATAGCAGCAGGGAGATTTTGTGGGAGTGATGTTTTTGCTTTTAGATTTTGGCTTTTGTAAAATTTTGGCATGTGACTGGAGGATGGAGGAGCACCTCTTGCTGCTGTGTGGGTAAGGAGCAGGTTATCCAATGAATATTATAGGTTTCAAAAATATATCTAAAAGGTGACAGAGTTGTGATGTACTAAATAACTAAAAGAAGGCTGGCTAACAAACCATGCGATAGCAATAATAATTAAAGCTTTTATGATAATCGATCAAAATGCGCATTTGAACTTGTCAAACTATAACTTATACAGTGTCAACATTTATTGTAGAACAGACATTTAGTTCTAGAAGTAATATATTCGATAAAAGACGATTTACTATATCTCCCGACTCTTTGGAAGTACAAGTATTATTTGATTTGATGAGCTATAAAAAGAAACTAAGGAATGTACCTTTCGGAGGATGAGGTAAAAGATTTTGATACAAAAAAGAACTACCACTACCAAAACGACAAATGTAAGTAATCACGTCACTTTCTAAGGTAATAAGAATAAAAAGGTAAGTGAACTATATGAGCTTTGATTTTCTGTATCCTAAGGGGATAGGTATACAACTTAAATAAGTTTACGCTTTTTTATTATTTTTTTTTAATTTATAAAATTTTAAAATATTTTTAAAAATTAAAATATAAATATTCTTGAACCATCATGAATCATGAACCAAACCATAGATGGTGGTTTTGAATCAAGAACCGTAATCTCCTTTAAAGGTTAAGAGTCAACATTTTCGAACTATCGAATAATCGAATTGACAATTTTAAATTGTCGAATCAACGATTTTGAACCATCGAACTTTTAATTTTGAATCGTGGTCAAGTCTATATCGTAGGATCAAGAATTGGTTATTGTCGTTGTTGGTTGGAGATCATGATTACTTCTAAGAATTGGAAAACCTCTTTATACTCTAATATAATTAAAGGTAATGAGACAATAAATGTAATTTGTACTATATTTTAAGTCTACATTGCAAAGTTTTTTATAGCAGTAGACATATACATTCTTTTGTGAAGATCATAATTCTTAAGAAGCTACAAATGGGTAATGACCATCACTTAATGGACAAAATAAAAGAGGAATTCAAGAGATGTCTATAGTCACAAACCAACTATCAGTATTAAGTTGATATAATTACTAGAAGATGTGAAAATTAATTAGAAAACAATGTTCACTTGGCAACCATGTAATTTTTTTAATATTGATTATCTTAATATTTATCTTAATATTTTATAGTGTAAGAGATACGTTTAAGATGGTATGGACACATACTTAGGCTTTCAATAACTGCTCTAATTAGGTGATCGATGTTAGATCATAACAAATGCAGACATTAATAGAGGAAGAGGGAGATCAAAGAAGACTTCGTTAGCAACAATAAAACATGATAAAATTCATTTAAATATAGATAATAATATAGTAAACGATCGAGCTCAATGGCGTAGAAGGATTCATATAGTCAACCTACTTAGTGGGATGAATACTTGGTTGTTGTTGTATAGTTTAGACGCAAACGATGATCTCCTTGTAGCCCTTAGAAGTGATACCAAGATTAAAGTTAAATATTATCGCAAAGATTATTAATGTAGTCGATTATCTTAAGAGACATATAATTTATTAGGTCATCCTTTTGTATTATCTTATTGATACAAATTAGATGTTGATAATAAAAAAATAATTTATTATTAGTCATTATCAACTATTTTAATTTTAATCACTCATTTATGCTATAGTTGAGTAGTGGTTATAATACGGAGGACTAAATGGTTGTGAAAGAAAATTGTTTTTTCTTTCTTATTTATATGAAAGTGTGAAATCGTCTCTCTTATCTTCGCTTTGAAAAGATGATGCATATTCACTTTAATATACGTCTTCGATAAACAATTATGACAAAAGAGAAGAACCAAAGTCCATTAATGTATACCCATTTGATATTCAATTCGTATAGATTGGGGATGATTTAATGACGAATTAGTGTAGCACTGTTGAGGCCAAGAATTCATTACTTGATAACACAGGAGTTCCACTCCAACCATTTCAATTTCTCACCCAATAACTTGAAAAAGTGCAAGTTAGGGTAATGCCAGTGAGGAAGATGATGATGATGATGAAGTTCTCGATTGTGAATTTTTGTTATAGACCTTGGCATAAATGTTCTTAAATATCTCAACCCCAAAAGAACTAAAAGATATAAACAAAGGAAAAAAGTAAAATTTATGTAATATTTACTAAAGAAATAGAGAATTCTTCTAAATCTATTCAACAAAAATGAGCTGTCAAGGAAAGAGCCAAATGATGATTGGTTAAATCCACTCATAAAATTGATTTGCAAGGACATGATGATGATGAGAGTGAGGGATAGAAAATGTCTTTCCTTCTTTCTTTCTTTCTGACACTACAGTCTAATGAGAAGTTTGCAATGATGATAGCGATATTTACACTAGTGCAACTACTAATTAAGGCTGATTGGGACAATAATAATGGAACGATAAAACTTATATTCCCTTGACTCGAACATCTAACCTCTACATAAGTGAGCAAGAAAGTTATTCACATGCAATCCATGTTGATGATGACAGTGGAGTTATTAAGAGTGTCAGTATCAACACTCATATGTAAGTGACAAATAAAATAAAACTCATGCTTATTGAGATATGCCAGTGTAGATGAGATTAATTTTAATCGAGGATCATCATACTCAGCCTTTTTATGATAGCTTTTGGTGTATCAACACTATATAACAACAACAACTTATCTTTGGGTAATTATTTAATTATAGCTTTTAATATACCAACATCATATTGCAAGAATTAATGCTCTCATACAATATATGACACTTCTTTTGGCATATGCTTCACTAAACTCATCATAATCATATGTAAAAGTTTTATTCAATTTCGTGTTGAATTTATTTTTTTGGAAAGAAAAATATACTAGTTTGTTTTTATTTAACAATCTTAAATTATCCAATCATGAAAACTAATACAAAATCATGTCACACAAGGAAACTGATTAAAAAAAAAACAATTGAACACTTATTTGCCCAAGATTATAATATATGTAGTAATATAGACAGTGTATCAAAGAGCCAAAGTTGTTATCCCTTCATTATACAATGGTGATTTGATTTCATCTGCATTTTAACCAAATTTAGCAAACACTTTTAAATATTTTCAAAATGCCAAAAATTATATTAAATTTTATGAATAATGTAAATTTAAAACATGCAGACAAACGTATCAAAACTCTAAACTTGATAATTTGGATTCACTGCATCTTTGAAGCAGTCGAAGTCAGAAACCAATCGTCATAATCTTCGTGATCATTTTGGATGCAAATTCTCGACTTGAAATAATAGAATGGTCTAAGGGAAGAAGTTGAGTATAATTAAAATTCAAGTGATTAAGTGAACTTTTTCAAATTTAGTATGTGCAATTGGTTTCAAATTTATACCTTATTAAGCTGTTGCAGAAGATTCAACATAGACCAAACTTCTGGAAATTTTGAAACATGAACTCAATAGACAAGATCTGAAACTCAATAGTTAACATCTATTGCTTTCAAATGTTAACGGAAATGATTTTTTTAAATAAAAATAGTATATACTTATCTGAGAGTAAAAATGTATCAAACTGTAGCAATGTAATATAAAAAATTTGTATTGTATCAATCAGAGATTGAAACTCTAAGTCTAACGCAACTCAAGATTCTAAACCTTCAGTTAATTGCCAAAGTCTTCGCACTGAGTGGAGGTTCATTGAGACTACACAAGCATTTTTCTTGTTGGATTTGTTAATGTGTCTCTTCATTTCTTTTGGCTTAGTTCCCTTACCAAATGATTTTAAGTTGAGCATCATTTAAATGCCTAAGTTGATGCAACTAATTTGAAAATTTCTCTTCTAGTACTATATGTAATTCTTCTGCCGTTGGCCACTTGCTAAAGGCCTCTTATTGATTCTTGTTGATTGTTTGTTCATTGAGATTACCTTAATGTTTGTATTGCTCAATGATATATCTCTTCACTTTTTTTAGTTTAGTTCCCTTTTTAAAATGATTTTAAGTTGATGTAATTTTGCTATTATTATTGCTAAAGGCCTAATGGGATAAAACTTGGTTGTTGTTGTTTGTATTGCTAAACGTCTCTTGTTGATTGTTTGTTCATTGAGACTACCCTAGTGTGTTTTTTGCTCAATTTGTTAGCCTATCTCTTCACTTTTTTTTTGGCTTGGTTCCCTTTCCAAAATTATGTTAAGTTGGTGTCACTTTGCTATTATTATTATTATTGCTTTTATCTACAACATTACTTCTAGGTATATAAGTGTATTATTATCTTTTTAAATTTGAATGGTGTAATTTCACTTGCATGTCATGCACCAAGTCAATCTTTTCCTTTAGTAGGATTGAGTTCACTCAGCGACGCCACAACTCGATTGGATATTATTGTGCAAAATGTTGGAATAAGTAGCAAGAGTAAGAACTAACTTATGTTGTTATCCAATTTCTCTTTTTTATCTATTAGTTCAAAAAACCAAAGATATGATAATTGGGTGATTCAAATGCATAACGGAGAATAGTAAAGAATCGAAAGTTCTATAAGTCAAGTTGAAGAGAAACACCAAGCACTAAAGTAAATACATCTAAGAGCATCAATTAACATGCCCTATTACCATTTAGGAGAATCTAGAGGTAACAAGAAGGCATTGATGGAAAATACTGAGTAAGAATACAACAAGTATGAAATACATGAAAAAGAGTGAAAAGTATGGGATCACATGCAATATAATCGCAATCATGGTTTGAAATCTCCTATCATACCAAGTAAAAAAATCAAAATATATCATTCCGATATATTATACAATGTCTGTTGTGTTAATCATACAATATTGATTCATGCTAACACTCAACACCCCTTGGTATGCTAAACACAATTAAGATGAATTGAGATAATGTTATTATTATTTTTTAGTTTGTCTCCATATAAGATAATTTTAAAATCATACCATTTCAGATAGAAAACAAAATTTGAATTTTTATGTATAGTTGTTTTATTTTGTTCTTTTTTTTTATCTTCATCCTCCTATCACCTCCAATTTGCTACCAACACTGTACACTGGAACATCAACATGTACTCGTTTTAGCTCAAACTCTAGCTTATGACTCGAGATTTTGAATCTTGATCGCAACTATATCACTGAGTTGTAACTTTTTCCAATTATTGATAAGCATTATTAGCATTTTGTTAGGGGTTTTAGCTTATTTATATCATGAGGGTGGAGCCTATGAATTTTCCCCTCCCTCCCCAACAGTATGTAGAGGTGCACCATGTGGTCTCAAATGTGGGTAAAGCTGCATAGTAGTCTGAAATGTGCAAATTTGTTTCTGTTATAATGCTCATGTATCTACCAACAAGCCAATTGGAGCTGTATATTATGTTCTCTTTTTTTTCATCATTATCACAATTCAATTCATAGCTTTATTTCATATTGTCACCAAAGTTCAACTTTTATAATAAGTCAATTATATAGCAATGATATAGTTATACTAACACTATCGAGCAGTATCATAACTAAACATTTGCTCCTATTAAATTAGTGAGCATGCGCAGTTACATATTTTTCATTACATCACTTCTGGACAAATATTATCCACAAACGAAGGTAAGTATGAAATCCAACAGTTTTTAGAAGCAACAAGATGTGGATGGAAGTTCATGGTTAACTTCTTTTGATTATGTTGCAACCATTCAACTTTCTCTTGCAGATTTCCTACCACAAGGCACACTCTGAAGTAGTTATGTTAGCATTACTCCTGCTATCCAAAACAGGACACCTTTGATTGAATCTGAAACACCAAGGACATCTTTCAAAGCTTACTATACTTCTACTTAGTGAGGATATCCCTGAACTTCTGCCCAAGTCATAATACCGAACTCGCAATAAATTCCTCCCATAACACCTTTGCTAATCTTAGTGAGGAAAGTTTCAACAAATAACCCCACTTCACACAATTGTAGGAGGTGAAAACAAGCTACAAGACCATAATCATTAAGTCTATCATGCTATTCAACTCATGGCGATTGCAACCATAACCTTGGAGGAGAACCCAACAAAAACATAATGGAAATCTCACCTTAGCAAGTGAGTTGCTTTTCGAGTAACATGTAGAAATGTTACATGCCAGAGTCCTCACTGCGATAATGTTGCCCTACACAAGAAGAGTAATTCATTTAGTGAAAAACACAAGATTCTTGGGGGAGGAAGAGAAGTTGAGGGCTTACTAAGGTTATACAACCACTAGACCTTCTTTGGTTCTGTTTCTCGTTGCGGACAACAGGAGACATAGCTCCTCTCACTGCTTAAATTCACAAAAGATTGGAGATGATGAAAATCTCAAGGTAGAAGAAAAGGGGCAAAGATGGATGAACTGTACCACTGTCAATAAGCAAGGTTTGTCAATCTGGATGGTGTGGTTCTTTGAGCTGCTACTGCTGAGTGCATGGCAGACCAGAAAATGGCTGCTTGATGCAAAGAAAAAACAGGATTGTTGGGGGAAGAAGAGAAGTTTACTACAGATTGATTATACAGCCACTAGAACCTTCTTTGGTTCGACTGTTCATTGCTGACCACAAGAGACATAGATCCTCTCACTGCTTAAAATCACAAATTGTAGATGATGTAAATCTCAAGGTAGAAGAACAAAAGGTGCAAAGATGGATGAATCTTACCACTGTATGAAGCAAGGTTGGTTGATCTTGATGATGTGGCTGCTCAAGCTACTACTACTTGGCACAGCTGACCAGGAAATGGTTGCTTGATGCAAAGAAAACAAAAGGGGTAAGGTGCAAGTTGTGGTTGGAAGAAAGGGGAAGGTTGTGCGAGGGATATAAGGATGATTCAAGCCACAAAAGGTAGCTACACAGTTTCTACTTCTAAAGTTTCACTTTGATTGTAGTATCTGAGTATAATAGTGTCCCCATTTATGGCATATGAAGCAAACAATATGATCCTTTTCTTTGCTTCATTCTTCCTGCAACTCGGGTTAGCAATATGATTAAATTTGTCAAATTTAGGAGCTTTTATCTTTCCCTCTTCCTTTACATGTGGGCATTTATTCTTGTAATGTCTCTTTGCATTGCATCCAAAGCAATGTCATGCTCTTTAGTCTTGATTTGGATTGAGGAGCTTGAGAGTTCATCTTCCATAGTCTCTTTCTATTAACTGATACTGATATATCCTCATCCCTTGAAGAGGTTGATGGTTCACCATTTGAATCATCTGATGAAGAGAGTCTTACATCTTCATTGATTTCCTCAATGAATGGTTCTTGATTTCATTGTTCAACTCATCTTGTGCTATATCTCATTGGTTGAACTTTATTCTTCTTCTCTTTGTGGAATTTCAGGTCCTTCCACTTGGCTTTCAACTCCTTCATGAACTTGAGCTTCTTGTTCTTCTTGTATGGAGTTCTTATGATAGAGAATGCCTTTGTTAAGGATCCTTGGCATCTTTGTATTCCCATATCTTATTAAAAAAACATTAGGTAAAATTGAAACAATCAAGTCTATATATATTTTTTTACCTTCAAAATTTTTGATTTGTTGTTCCATCCACTTTTTCTTCTTTAGGGTTCTTCCCTTTTTGTCTTTTAGAGTTTTGAATCTGTATTTCATAGCAAGAAACACTCTAAAATCTATGTTAAAGCATGCCTCCATCCTCCTTTTCTACCAAAAGAAATCTCCCCTTGATATTTTGAAGACCATTCTAGCCATATACCCGCCTCAAATTTAAAATCACTTGCTAAAGTGGTAATGAATTGCTTTCTCCTAAAATGTTTAGCTCGATCAACGATGAATGCTCGAGTGGTCGGGCTTTGATACCATTTGTTAGGACTGTAAGGGTATGATGACTAGATGGCTAGAGGAGATTAAATAGCACTTGATCTGAAAATATGGCTCTTAATCTTGCTAATGCCTTAGCATGGTCAATTAAAAACAATTAAATATTAGTGGAATAAATACAAGCAAAGTCGCAAAGTCGCAAAGTCATACTGAGTTAATATAGTTCAAAACCTTCATTTCTACTTCACGATCTATAACTCTTCAATGAGCTGCTCTCGAATCCCACTATGATTTCTCCTTCTTAGATAGGTTGCAAAATGAAAAAAACGTCTTAAAAGTCTTTCGAGAAGATTAGAACAATAATTAAGGACAAGACAACTATGAATCTAGGCTTTAAATTACTACAAGGAAAATTTCAAGGAATATTAAAATGTTGCTCAATTTTCATTAGCCCTCAAAGGCTCTCCTTGGTTCTCTTTATATAGTCTTCAAGTTGTTTTTAGCTTTCACTTTTTTGATTTGTAACCAACCAATTAAATGATCCACATTTCTTGTCGAGTGCTCTCATGATCGACTTAGTCTCCAATCTGCCAACAGATCTCTACATCGACTCGGTTCCGCATTAGTCGATTGTTCTTCTTGACAACAACTGCTTGAGCCAACTGAGGTTGACACAACTACCTCTTCTATCTGACAGTTGGGAAAAATACATGTCCTGAAGCAATGCCGATAAGAGTATGACACTTTAGGAAACATGACACTTATTTAGTTATCTTTTGTTATTGAGAATGCTTAGTTGTATATGGATAGGTGCTTGCTTGCCAAAGAAATAAACACCTGTTCCATACAAATAATTTATAGAAGTTAGTGTATATGGATAGGTGCTTTCATGGTTAATAATTGTTTCATCACTATTCTCTTCTAGCATAAATTAGAGATATATTTCCATTATCTTAACCTGTTCCTTTATTGTAGGAGTATTGCCAAAATATTTCCACTCTGAATGGTCGGTGGCACAGTTCCGTTTGCAAGAAAATTCACAATATGTAACAGCATTTGGCCACCAAAAGAATACTGTTGTTATTCTTGGTATAGACGGGAGGTACACTTTTCTCCAAGCTTTACATTTATGTCTTTGATGTGTACATATTATATATGCCTACACTCACTATAATTGTGTCTTATTTGAACATCCAATATGGTCTGAATTCAGACTATTCTTCCACATTCGACATAGCTCAACATGGACCACTTAGCGAGTTAAATAAAAATTTTACTTGTGACATTTTCTTTGAATTGCTCTTGCAGTTTCTTTCGGTGCCAATTCGATCCTGTTGCGGGTGGAGAGATGATGCAGTTGGAATGCTACAACTTCCTAAAGTCAGAATCTCTCTAGTAATATGATGTGCTTTACCCTCCATGGTTCATTTACTGTGATTTGCATTCACAAATTATATTTATGTTCAAAATTTTGTATATAAACTACAATAATGGCATGTAAATTATTGCTCCTGCAGTAAAATGTGTATACTAGTTTTAAGGCTGATTCTAAATTTTGTTCCTTGAACACTCTTGAGTATTCCTTTTCAATTGCACATTGCACAAGTTTGCTTCGCAAAACTGATTTGTGTAGCAAAACTGATAGAAGGTGGAGTGGTATACAAAGGATGCATTAATTGGCCAACATTCTCTGAGTCTATTAAATCTGTCGTTATGGCTGAGGGTGTAAAAATTGTTGACGAGGGTGTTCTCATACCCAAATTGATTGCTAGATATCCATAGCTTATTTAGAACAATTCTGAGAAGATGTTTGAGGTAATCTCATGCGCTCTTAGGACTTCCAATGGTTCCTAATTCCTATTTGGAAACATTCAGGAGGGCCATGGTAAGTGGAGTCTTTGGGCATCTTTGCTAGAAGGAACAGGTAACTAAAGATCTTTAATCTTGATGAAATTCTTCCAAACTTCATCTGATCTTCCATCTCGGTGTTATTCTTCCATTCTTCGTCAATGGACTTTTTTTTAACTCTGAAGAATGAGCATTTGTTCTTGAATCAGGCGAGAAAGCGCAACAAAGCCACAATTAGGCAGAAATGCACTTTCATGAGTTTTAAAAGGCTGCTTGTGACTTAGACTTGCTCCTTCATGGAATACTTTATTTACTCAGTTATACAAGGTAAATGTAAATTATAAGTTATGCATTATCTTTACTAATAGGTAAAGTAGAAGGAAAATTGTCTACTTTCAAGATTAATCAAATAAAATTCAGATATCTAAATTATAAAAAAAATACAAATTTGATGTTCATTTTGATCAAAGTTTGTTTATGTTCATTGGTCAATTAAATAAATAAGTTTGAATAACTTGTTAAACTATGTGAACAAGTTCGAACACACACGCGTATATATATATATATATATATATATATATATATATATATATACTATATATATATATATATATATATATATATATTTACGAGATTGATCTGCTGGGCGATAGTTTGGTGGGTGATGATCGATCAGACGATCGATTAAGCCCCCATATAATCGGCCACTGCCAGCCGCGATTTCGGCCGAATTCGGTTTCCGGCCAAATCATGGCCGGAAACCGGCCGTGATTCGGTCGGAATCGCGACTGACAGTGGCCGCACGCGAATATTCCGGCCACAAATTGGTCGATGCGCCGACGAGTGGTGCGTCGATCGGGCCTGGTCCGGCGGCCGGACGGCGGCGCGATGGCGGCCGGAAGCGACGGAGGTCAGAGAAGAAACACTGTGTAGTGGACGGTCGGATTTCGCGTGATCGACGTGAATGGACGGTGGATCTGCGGCGCTCACGGGTGCCCACGAAATAGGCGCCCAGCAGATTAGTTATATATATATATATATATATACTCATAATATTCATAATTATGAATAAAGATTTTAAATTATTTATGAATAATATTCATAAATAAATTTTTGAATCATATTTATCAATAAATTTTTATTAATATGATAAATAAATATAAAAAAATTAAAATGGATAAAAAAATTTGTATTATCAAGTTCAATAATAAATCAAATATGTTTAAAATATATAAAGTTTAAACAATTAAATAAATTTGAATTGAGAGCTTGCTAAAATTTAAATAAACTAAATTCAAGTCAAATTTAAACCAAGCTCAAACTCAAAAAAAGAAATCAAGTCGAGTTTGAATAATTATTTCAATGACTTGATTCATTTTATATTTGACTTGGCTTAGCTCAATTATCTTATCAAACAAACTTGAATATCACAAAATTTAACTCAACTCAACTCGAGTCGTTTACAACCTAGCAACGGCTAGCAATTTTAGGATGCTAGAAACAACCATTATCGCATCATTGAACATGAGCATAGTAGAAGAAGAGTTTGGGCTTGTTTGAAGGACCAACATATGTAGAGCTGTCAAACGGATCAACTCATGGCAAGGCAGGTCAACTTGCCAGAAACCCCTCATATGACGGCGTGGAGCAAGTCGACTAACCAACTTGACGAGTTGAAAAATCTCCAACTCAACCCAAGGCGACCCACCAACTTCGCCGGAGCTGCTGTCGGAATGCGGATTTGCTACCGAGATGCGTTGTCGGGACTTACTGCCGGAACATCAGGTTGCTGCCGGGATACGTTGCCGGAAGCTTGGGGGTTTCGGAGACTTCCATCTTCGTCGGAAAAGTTTCAGTCGTGTGCCTTACTTTGTAAGTTCATCGGAAATTGGATTATCGGCGATAGTTAGAAAGCCCCGGAAACGAACGCAACGTGTGTTGTTGCACGTTTTTGATATTGGGATTTTCTCTCGTATTGATCATTACTGTTCGACGGCTAGTACCGCAAACAACGACACGACTTGTGACTTGAGAAGCCGTCCAGACGAGAATTTGGCATGGATCACTGATAGAAGCAAATTTCGACAAAGCTGCTTAGTTCAATGTCATTTCCACTGAGCGTCATACGTCAGATATACGTAGAATAAATTGTTATTCTAAAATTTTAATTTCTTAATTATGTCATATACATATTGTAGCTTGCATGCGTGTGTTGCGTGTATTGCAGGTGTTGTAATAATTTAGATTTTATTATTGTCTTTTATTTCGCTGTGCACGTTTTTGAAATGTATAAACATGTGCAACATACCTAGTCGATCCCAACAGCTTGGTCACCCCAATTCTAGAGGACACAACCTCCTCTACTCCCTTATCAACTTGGTCTCCCCAACTCCTCGACTCCCTCACTGACTCGATCACCTCGACTCCAGAGGGCACTGCCTCCTCGACTCTTTTATCGACTCGACCACCCCAACTCCAAAGAATGCAAACTCTACAATTCCTTTAGAGTCTAGTCATCCTATAGGGGCCTTCTGACGGTTACTGCGAATATTAATCCTGAATATAAAACCATGAGTGAGAGTAGAAATAATTATATGAGTGTCAGACTTGATCCTCTAAATGCTTTCCTACATACACGTGACATGTAATGAATGGAGGAGCATGTAACGACTGTCGGATCTGATCTTCTAGGATTGCGAACATAAAGATGTTCTTTTAGCCGAATATATAAACTCTGGGGAAAGTACGCAAGAAGGAGGTGATTCTATTTTTCTTCTTCTTCTTTCTCTATTATTATGCTATTTTTATCTTTCCTAACTCCCTATCCTAACTTGAGCATTAGAGTGGTCACATCGAACTCCCTCGACATCCATCTTATTTCTTATCGGAGTGTTACAAGTATCTTTGGCGTCTTCCTTCTTTCCAGGACCTTCAACATTGCCACCTCCATTGTTCTATCTTGCTAGCTCACTAGATCCTGATCTTAGTCAGGAACAAGAACTATGAGAGAAATTGATGATAACAAAAAGGAACCTTCTGATCAACTAACTCCAAAACTACCTGATAAAGAACTAAGGGCTAATAAGTCAACTCCATAAATACTTCAAGGAGATACTTAATAGATTAAATGTCAT
>NC_133864.1:427675-436333 GCF_044706935.1 Curcuma longa
TGATCGATTATATAGAAGTCGTAATCGATCATATTGATCGATTAATCCATTAGGAAATCTGCGATGAAAAAATTTTCGTTGCAAAAATTATCTCGAAAATTTTGCCCGGGATAATTTTTTGCTCAAATTTTTTCAATTGACGACGAAAAGTTGATTCGTCGCCAATGGCGACGAAACGTATAATTCGTCGCCAATTTGACGACGACTTTGTCTAAGAAACGTAGAACTCGGTTTCGTTGCCAAATGCCCTACTTAACTTCTCCCCCAATCCCCTTTCTCCTTCCTTCGTGATTTTTGCTGCGCTGCCGCGATTTTTCTCCGCCGAAACCCTTGCTGCCACCGGCCGGCCTCCACGCGATTCCTCCGCTGCCTCCACCCTAAAAACCTTATTGTTTCCGACCGGATATTGTCGGATCATGTGGTAAGCTTCTTCCTTTCTCTTTTTTTCTCATTCAGCGTTTTCCTCTTTTGGCCGTCGGACAGCTCCATCGCCGCCACCGGCCGGCCTTTGCCTGCTGCTGGCCGGCGCTGGCCGCGCTGGCCCGCGCTGGGCCGCGCTGGGCCGCACTGGCCAGCGAAGTGCAACCTACGCTCTTGCTGCGCGGCTGCTGGCTGTTGGCTGCTGGCTGCTGGCCGCTGGCCACACTGCTGCTGGCCTCTGGCCGACGCTAGCCGGCGCTGTGACTTCGGTGCTAAATGAGATGCGATGACGAGTTTAACTCATCATTGCTCAAATCAAGATTTCCTTTGATTTTCAGACTTTGAAATTAAGTTTAGGAAACCAGAATTCAATCAGATTTCCATGAGGCTGGTGGGGTAAGGTATCCAGGAGTCTTGTGTTAATAACGGGCAAGGTCGAACATTTGTAGAAAAAGAGATCAAGGATCAATAAAAATGGGAGGGTTGTATCAATTTCAACTTGTAGATGCTGATTAAATCCAGCAAGTATGATCTGTTTGTGTTGCTGAAAAACTAAGCTATAGACAGAAGAGAAACTATTATGTGTCAGAGCTTATGGAGCTTTCTGATCATAGCTAGGCTAAGGGGAGGTTCAGGCCATTACAGGACCAAGTGGTATTGCAATCCACACAAGGAACTACATGGTTTTTGTTGGTGCAAGATGCACTAAGATCTTGCCTAGTGTTTCGATGTTTGACAATACACCTAGGTCTGGTCAGTTTGACCAAGGGTTGATCCAAACAGGACTTGATGTTTGGATGTGTGGAAGTGAGTGAGAAAGATCTAGTCGGTTAGACTAGACAATGGAAGTCCTGGTGAGTGAAGCTAGGCAAGGGAAAGTCCTAGTTGTAGGCTAGGAAAAAGGAAGTCCTGATTTGGAGGATCAGGCAGAAGTCTTGGCAGAGTCAACGTGCACCAGGCAAAGACCTGGACTTGGTCAGGAGGACCAAGTTGCGGAAGGCTGGACTTGGTCAGGAGGATCAAGTTGCAGCGGAGGACAGGAGGACTGATCAGGAGGATCAGTTGCATTCCAAGTCCTGGGGGGCAACGACAGAGCCGAGCACAAGTCCAACAAGTCTGGGTGACTTGGTTGGCACAAATTCTCCAGAATGGAGTGGGTTAAACTAACCCAGGATTTCGGTAGAAATCCGAAGTTAGACCCACAAGGTAAAACTAGTTTGGCTTGGTTGTATTCATGCTTGTTTTGCAGGAATCATAATGCAGGGTCAACTTCAAACAGCCATAACTTTTGACTCGGGGAACGAGGCAAACTCAGATGCGTTGGAAAGCTCTTTCAGAGATCTACAAAATTGGTGTTTTGAGTTTTTTCGGATTCAGGCTGGAGTCAACTCAGAATGCCATTTGAGTCGACTCCAAGGGCTGGAGTCGACCCAGAAACCCATTTGAGTCGACTCGGGCAACAGATAATGACCAGATTCGAGCAGGATCAAGTTTTATCATCCATGTCAGCTGGAGTCGACCCAGATGGGCATCTGAGTCGACTCAGGAGGTGTATATAAGGCCGTGAACGTGCAGAAGCCAGCCATTCAAGCCAATTAACCTCCTTGCTCAACTAGAGGTGTTTCTGAACGCGAACGGAGCCAGACGCTTGCAACCGGGGAAGGTCCAGGAGGAGTACGTGGTGCTCGGACTTCCAGATCGGCTACAAGTTGCTTGGTTAACTTTTCTTTACTTGTCCTGTTAAGTTAATTTTTGTTTGTAATTCCTGGACTGTAAGACGGGTTTCTCCGCCTCCGAACGCCGTTCGGAAAGGAGACCACTAGTGGACGGGCGCCTCCCGACTTAGGCCTTGGACGTACTAACCCTGGGGGGTTAGGAACCAAGTAAATCCCGCGTGTCCCCCTGCTGTGTTATTTAATATATCCGCTGCTTAGTTTTTACAGTTAACGAACGAAATTGAAAAAGCGATACGCGCTATTCACCCCCCCCCCCCCCCCCCTCTAGCGCGTACACGATCCTATTAATTGTACATCCATGATGGTAAGTTTTTAATTAAGCATTTTTATTATGCAAATAATTTTATATTTTCTAATATACTTCCTAATATGTTTTCTTACAGTCGCGACGAGGTCGACGCAGTAGCAGTAGTCATGGTGATGCAGGTCCCACTCCTTCAGGTGCAGCCCCCTCACCTTCAGGTGCAATCCCTTCTCCAGGATGTAGAGTCTTCGAAGAGCACACATGCCCATGATGTTTCATGCTTTCTTTTCTTCGTCTTCGGATATATTTATATCAGTACTTTGTATGGATTTACTGGATTGTTATGATTGTATATCATGTTAGTTAGACTAATAGACATATACACATGTCTATTGTGGATCTTTGTATGGATTGTATCATTTGGATGCATGCATTATGGATTTTGATATGGATCTTTGTATGAATTATATTTTTGTATGGATGTTGATATGTATTGTTTGTTATTTATGTGTTGTTATATATGGATGTTTATATATGTTGTTATGGATTGTATATGACAGGTCTGTATGTTATAAATCGATCTGATTGGATCGATATGTAAATGTATATACAGGATAACCAATAAATAAAATGAGCATTAGAAAAAAATTTTTAGTCGGCGACGAAATTTGCAACGAAAATCATTTTCATCGCAAATTTGCAACGAACTTTGTGACGAAAATAGGCTCGTCGCAATTCTATCGTAAGTTACTATGCGTCAAAGTTTTACGACAAATTTTCAAATTCGTCGCAGAATTCATCGCCAATTGGCGACGAATTTATATTCGTTGCCAATTGGCGACGAACTAGATTCGTCGCCAATTGGCGACGAATAAAATTCGTTGCCAATTGGAAACGAATATAAATTCATCGCCAATTGGCGACGAATAAGTTTGTCGCCAATTGGCGACAAACCAAAATCGTCGCCAATTGGCGACGAATTATACGTTGCCAATTGGCGACGCAACTACGACGAATTTAAAAATTCGTTGCAGAATTGTGCGACGAAATTGGATTTTTCGTCGGAGCATTTTGCGATGACCTAATTGCGACGAATTTAAATTCATCGCAAACTCTTTTGCAACGAATTTTTTTAAAGAAATTCATCGCAAAATTCGTCGCAGAATGCAATTTTTTTTTGTAGTGCGATCTCTTCTCCTCTTGGTTTCAAGACTCTAGTCCCCAACAAACCGCCGACCTCATTAAGAGTTCGGCTTGCACCTTGATACTTGAGATGAGCCCTTCATAGCTTAGGGCTATAGACCATGATTCTACGTAGTAATTTTGATAGGGTACACACTTTATCGGCCAACCTCATTAGCAGGTCAGATCTCTTCCTCATCTCTCTCTACAAAGCTCGATCTTTTACAGTAATCCATCACCGACCTCACTAAGAGGTCGGCACAAGGTTAAATATACAGACCGAGATCTTCCTAACCTCGGGGTATATAACTCGATTCCCTACGATCCCCATAGCATCAAGCTGACTTCATATACCAACCTCATTAGAAGATTGTCATGGGCCACGATACTTAGAACTATGGTGTATAGACTCCGTCCTCTTACAACAAGCCCAGCAAAGTACATGTATCACATACCGACCTCCTGACCTGGTCCCGGTATCACATACCGACCTCATGACCTGGTCCCGGTATCACATACCGACCTCATGACCTGGTCCCGGTGTCACGTACCGATCTCATGAATTGGCTCTCACCTCATGAACCATCCACTTCAGACAGCTTGATAATTCAGGTGAGAGCTCGACCAAACGCTCAACTTGATGAACAGATACACTCAAAGAGTTCGACAAGTCATCTCGTTCATCTATGGCGTATGTAAAGAGCTCGGACACGTACCTAACTCAACTCATCAAACCCTATCAACTCACGGCATACCTGCACATACCAGTCACTCATACAAATCGATCATTACCGATCTCAAGTAGCTATACAGATATCAACGGGTCATCACGCTGACCTTTTCATCATGCTTGGCAACTTATCTACAAGGATTAGAATAGGGACCAAGCACTCCTACTTGGTCTCGGACAATCCTAACCGTCGAAGGAAGATAACTGACGTTGATAAGCCATTGGATGCTTGGATTTTGTCAGAGATCGATCCGCTGATCTCGCCTCCACAACCAATTGTAGACAAGGAGATCCGAGGATATCGCTTCTGCTACCTCTATATAAACCCCGCAGGTATGACAATAAACCAGTTTGAATTCTAGACACACATTATTACTCCCAATTTCTCTACTCTGACTTGAGCGTCAGAGTGGCCACGCCGGGAATCCCCGGCGCCTTACTAATCCGTGCGTTCAGCTCTTGCTTCTCCAGGTCCTTCTCATCGACGGGTGACCCAAGGTTGACGTGGCATTTTATTGTCTGGTGGCGTGATCATCGTCGGCATCGAGCCGGAACATGGTTATTGAAGTCCAAGTGGGTCATGTAGACTAGACACTTGATATTGGTTAGAAGTTCAACCGGTGATGGCTTTCAAAAGTTCAAGTGCCCTAGTTAAAGTTATCGGACACTTAGTTAAATGAAGTCCTAACAAGTCAAGGTTGACTTAAAGTTAAGCAAGTATGAGAAAGTTCATACAAATCAAAGATGATCGAATACTTATCAAGTATAGAAGTCATGAAGAAGTGAAGAAGTAAACTCTAGGCAGGTGAGGAAGTCTTGAAAGAGTGAATTTTAGAATTTATGTATGATATATCTTTCATGAGTGAATTTCATATTGTTCACCCTTTATATAAATATAAATATATATATATATATAATATATATATATATTATAAAATATAATTTATACTAGGTGGATTGTGGGTCGTTTATTGATAGGGTGTGTTTTTGGTTATTAAATTTATTTTTATTTATTTTCTTTATTTGTCACTTACACCCTTTAAAATTAAAATTTATAATTAATCAAACTCTTATTTATCGTTCAGGTAGTATAGTAGAGGTCAGAGTCGTCTCTCATAGAATCAATGATAAAGAGTTATTTTAAACAACATGGTGCGAAATTTTTATTATTACTAATCTTATTAATTTCTCACTATCTATAAGGTCCATTTATTAACAACTAAATATTTTAATTAACCAAAGAACACTAAGTTCCATCATACATCCTATTCATAAATTATTCACATAGCAATCCATTTATTAAGTCTAAGCATACTTCACATACTTACTGTTCCGGTTCCTTACCGATGATAGCCTCACCACCAGGCAATAGGAGGTCGCGTCAACCTGCACTTCTACGTCGAGGAGAAAAGCCCTGAGGAGACAACAAATGAACGTACGGGTCAGTGGGGCACCGGGGATCCCGGCGTGGCTACTCCGACGCTCAAGTTAGGCAAAGAGCAAAGAAGTGTGTATTCGGAAAAATTCAGAGAGTCCATTGTCATACCTGTGCAGTTTATATAGAGAGGGGGGGCGATATTTTAGGATCTTAGTGCCAGTGATTGGCTGTCAATCCCTTATTAATGGGATAAGGATAAACTTCGAGGGTTTTTGGTCGTCCGACGGCTCGGGCTTGTAGATCTTTATCCGACAGTTGTGCCCGTGCGAGGTAAGAGGATTAGGATTAGGCTGGGCCAAGTAATAGACTTGGTCTATGTTTTCCTCCTCGCGGGTGGGCTGCTGCTTTCGGTGGGGAGGTTGACGTAGTGCTTTGTTAATATACATTCCACAGGCGGAGGTCGGGAGTGGCCGGATTGGGGAAGCGTGCTTAGGAGGCCTGTGTGCTGGCGGCCTTACTTTAGTTGGGAGATCTCCTTAGAGCTGTCTGGCGATCCATGCTGGGGTCATATCCGGAGGTAGGCGGGTGATGGTATGGCCTCGTCCTGAGGTAGGCATATGATGTCGGTGCCTTGTCAGGAGGTAGGCGTGCGATGCCTGTGCCTTGGCATGAGGTAGGCATATGATGCCGATGTTTTGTCAGGAGGTAGGCATACGATGTCGGTACCGTATCATGAGGTAGGCTTATGATGCTGATGCCTTGTTATGAGGTGGGTGTGTCGGTACCTTGTCCGGAGGTAGGCATGCGATGCTGGTACCTTGGCATGAGGTAGGCATATGATGCTGATGCCTTGTTATGAGGTGGGCATGCCGGTACCTTGTCCGGAGGTAGGCATGCGATGCTGGTACCTTGGCATGAGGTAGGCCATGCGATGTTATGAGGTGGGCGTGCCGGTACCTTGTCCATGAGATAGGCATGCGATGTCGGTACCTTGTCCGGAGGTAGGCATGCGATGATGGGGTTGGGCATGAGGTGGTGTATTATCATTAAGGACTGACTCTTGATATGGCGGAGAGTTCAGCTGGTATATCCTTGTATATGTTACCCTCTTGTTGAGGTTTGCACTCTGCCGGCTCATCGCTTGGTTTGGGGGACGATCTACCTACACTGATGGAAAAAGGGGAGTATTCTGCATGGGATCTGTGTCTTTCGTGTTAAGGGAGGTCGATATTCCCTAATTTTCCCTTAGTCCCTAGAAAATACCCTTCCGGACTTTTATCCGTCCTCTATACGTATTCCTCCCTTGGGGAGGGATATTCGTACCGGATCACTTACATTAAAATACAATGATTCCCACCAATGTACAAACTACTCCACTAACTATATACAACTAAAGAATATGTTTACACAATAACATCGATGAAGAATTTACAGAATTACATTTTATTCCTATTCACAACAATATACAATAATAGTTCACACAAGCAAAAACATGACAACCACAACAATCATTATTATATAATCTTAATATGAACGTGTTGTAGGATCATGGTGCACACTAGGGGTGAATAGCACGATCGTCATTTTTCTTTGTTCATTCTATCAGAAATACTTAGCAGCGGATTAGTAAAACAAGTACAGAGACATGTGAATTTTTACTTGATTTTCAACCCCCTATGGTTTGGACATCCAAGGCCTATGTACGGGAGACATCCGTCCACTAGTGGTCTCCTTTTTGAATGTTTGTTCGGAGGCGGAGAAACCCGTCTTACACTCCAATAAAGAATAACAATAAGAACAGAAAAATAAGACAATAAGAAATTAAACCAAACAAGCGTAGATCCGATTCGGAAGTCCTGAGCGCCACGCACTCCTCTTGAAATTTCCCCGGTTGCACGAGCCTGGCCCCGTTTGCGTTCACAATCACCACTAGTTGGAGAGGAGAGCTTGTAGTTGATGTCTCTGGTTGTGCACGTTCACCTTCCTTATATAGTCTCTTCTAGTCACCTAGATTCCCTTTTAGCGACTCCACGCAGACCGTCGATCCACTATCTTCGTAGTTGACTTAGCGCTTTCGATCAACTAGATTCCTCTTTCCAGTCGACTCCATGCTGACATAGAGGATCTGGATGAGCTTCGACTTTCGTAGACTTTATCCAACCTCGAGTTGCCTACATTCAACATTTCAGTCGCTTGGAACATCCGATCGACTGGATTATGGATAAAGTCACCTGGATCCGAACTTGGTTCAGCTGTCTCTGTTTGCTTCACCTATGTTTTTTCCATCTTACTTCCAGCTCCTGGTTTCTGCAAGACAAGCGTACAAACATGCAAGCAACCTAAACCTTACCCTGTGGATCTAACTTCGGATTTCTACCGAAATTCTGGATTAGTGTGACGCCTACTGTTCCCACACTAGGAATGCGCCCTTACCCACTCCATTCAGGAGACTTTGCCGGACTTGTTGGATTTCTCGCTTAGCCATGATCCTTGGCCCCCAGGACTTTACTGCTATGATCCGGTCCTCCTAACTGCCTAGACTTTCACCAAACCTCTGGTCCTCTTGACCTTACTCGCTTGGACTTTGGCCACGTTTCCCGGTCCTCCGACACTGCATGGACTTGCACATGATGCACTTGACCTTGCTAAGACTTCTGCTTAATCCTCCAAACTAGGACTTGCCTTTGCCTAGCCTACAACTAGGACTTTCCTTTGTCTAGCCTACAACTAGGACTTTCCCTGCCTAGCTTCACTCACCAGGACTTCATTGCCCAATCTTCCAGATCAGGACTTCCACTGCCTAGTCTAACCAACTAGAACTTCTTGCTAGTCATTTAGTCTGACTAGACTTTACTGATATCCAAACATCAGGTCCTGTTTAGATCAACCCTTAGTCAAACTGATCAGACCTAGGTGTATTGTCAAACATCGAAACTCCAGGGTAAGATCTAGTGCTTCTTGCACTAAC
>NC_133864.1:436433-467432 GCF_044706935.1 Curcuma longa
AGGATTTACCTTTGATGCGTGCCCTTCGCTTATCCCACTCATCCAAAGGTTGTCGGATCTCTAGCACGTTCAAGTGTCCGTGCCTCTATGTGTATCCACATTAACACTCACACTTTGGAAAAACTTGGTTGTGCTAGCAACCTTGAAGAACTCGACCAAGAAGAAGAGGAGAGGAGAAGAATGAACCACACTTGAGTTTTTGCAAGAAAAACTCTTTTATACTCATGCCATGAATACCAAAGATTTTAGGTATTTTTTATTCTCTCATCAATGCATGAGGCTTTTGGTATTCTCTTCATCAATGCATGAGGTCTTTTTGGCATTCTCTCATCAATGCATGATTAATTTTATTAATCATGCATGATAACTTCCATGCATGATAACTTCCTCTTCTTCAATGTATGATTAATCCATATTAATCATGCATGATCAATCAAATCCATTTATCAACTTGGTTTAATTTGAGTCTAACTCAAATTCAATCAACTTGAGTCTAACTCAAGTGTAGGTGATAACTGTTCTTGTCGCACTATGATTTCAATTAATTATCAAGTTTCAACCAATAATGTAGTATATAGTTAGCCTGAATCGTCTCTCAAGGACCCAATAAAATGCTTGCAATCTTCAAATCTAATAGAATTTAGTATGCTATGAGAAGATAAAAAAACTAAACTAGTGTATGTTTTGGGGGGTTTAAATGTTAGGAACAATAAAAACTCAACCACCAACTTACTCCTAACAATCCTAATTGTCTGGAATCGAAATTTTAGTTAATTACACTCCAAACATGGCCAAGAAACAAGAACGAACAGAATTAAACATAAAGGGACAGCATGAAACGAAACAGTGACAGATTTGATACGAAACATGACAGAATTTTTTACTAGGCAATTTAACAAACTACTTGCATTCAAAAGGGAGAATTCAACAAACTGTAACAAGTAAGATGTAAAAGAGTAATAAACTAACAAAGTATTAAAGTAGCAATTGTAAGGAAGCTAAATTAATATCAAAAGAAAGAACAATCAAACAAAAAGGTGTAAATTGATGGAATTTGCTGAAATGTGTGTTGTCCACTCGCGCAGGAAGAAATGGGGGGCTGCTTGGCTCTATCCGACCGGCTGGAGCTTCCGTAGAGGACTGTGGCGTTGTTGCTTGAAAGTTTGAGGGCGTGGAAGGCTGGCTGTGATGTTAAGGCTGCTTGTGGCGGGAGGGAATTGAAGTGGCTGGAGGTGGCGGTGTGAGAGATGGAAGTGAGTAGAGTTGTTGTTTGGTGGGAGCGTTGCTGCTTGGTGGAGAGTGAGTGGCGGTGGGGGAGTGGAGATGGCTACTGTGGTGAGTGGTGTGAAGATGAGCGTTGGGGAGTTGCGTTAGTGGAGAGGGGCGTGAGGCTTTGTGTGGAGGCGTGAGATGAGGAGTGGTGTGCGTGAGTGGGCTGTGAGGGCGTGTGTGAGTGGAGATGGGTTGCTACCATGAGTGGAGGGAGGTGGGTGGAGGAAGGGATGAGGGAGATGGATTGGTGGCTAGGGCTTCGAGTTATGTGTGTGATGAGGGAGTTGTGAGGTGGGAAGTGGGCTGCGTGAGTGGAGTGGGCGTGAGGTTGAGGGAGGTGGCGTGAGGGGTGTGAGTGGGGGGAAGTGGAGGCGTTCGTGAGGTGGGAGCTGATGAGTGGAGAGTGAGATGGAGAGATGGGTGGCGTGAACGTGAGGGATGGGATGGAGGTTTTGTTATGGAGGCGTGAGTGGAGGGAGGTGAGGAGTGAGTGGAGGGATGGCTGATGTGTGGAGAGTGGTGATTGTGTGGTGGAGATAGAAGTGAGGTGTTGATGTGTGGTGGAGATGGAAGTGAGGTGTTAGGGTTGATCTCCTCCTTCTCTTCCTTTTGTACTCTCTTTCTCCACCCTCCCATTCCTTGGATGTAAGGTTCAGATTCATTGTGGATATCCCCTTTCCTTTAGTAACCTAGATTCAAATGAAGGGTTGAGATTAAGTCTTCATCATGATGCCCAACTTAGTCCTTGAAGACCTTGATGACCAAGTTGCCCTACAAATCAAATTGGATGAAACATAAGTCTAAAAATATAGAAAAATTCAAATAGTATCAAAATACATCCAATTGACAATTATATGTCATCCAAGGCATAAATGTACACTTAAAACCTTAAAATTCTTTATTAATGATGTCAATTTGATCATCAATTGTGTTAATCATTAGTAGGTCATCCAATGAGCTTAATTGTTCTTTTAGTCAAACTAAAATGAATCCATCTCCAAATAGAGTGTTATTTGTGTGTGACCCAATAAGTTCTTGTAACGTTGGCAATGTTTCTAAAACTTATTTTAGAAACATAAGCAATGAGTGACATCTAGCAATGCATCATTGCTATCCAAGTGACAAGAATGTCGAGATCCGACATAACCTCCGTGACTATGATAATGTATGATCATGTCTTTCTTATCCTCGATATCTAGATTGATCAATGAGGCATAAACCGCGTCATTTTCTTATCAATCTTTGTGTTTTTTGATCCCCAAATAGACTTACTCAAGCAAATGAGCTCAATATCTCATATTGACTCATTTGACCATGGTCATGTATTTCGTTGTCCTACTCTATTAAGAGGCTCGCAAGATCTCACTCTCGTTATATGGGAGGGATAGATCTCATCTACATCACTCACATCCCTCCGCATAATTCGATACATACCCAGTGATCACCTTTATAGTCCACCCTATTACAGGTGACGTTTGACGATACCAAAGTATATAACTCCTTATGTAGGGAATCGTAATGACTTCAGGTCTAAGACTATTCATACCAATAGTCACATTAAAAAGTTTATGACACTCATATAATGATCTATAAAGCTTCTCATAGCAGGTCAATTTAGTATACATTCTTTAATGTATACCCATGTGTCAATTCGATATCCCATATCCATGACTTGTGAGATCAAGTCATCCAGTTGTCCTACATACTAATCTTAGCGCATTAATATCATCCCTGAATATTAATGTTTGACTAGGAATGATTAAGAGTAGTGTTTTCTATATCATCTCACTATCGATTCAAACAATCGATATGATATAGATTAGAACCAGCTACCTAAGGACATTATTATACTTAGTTATTTGGCATAAATACAGAGTAAGTATAATAACAAAAAATCATGCCTTTATTAATAATAGAATATGATACAAAAGTCCCTAGTCAATCATCACATAATTGGCTCTAGGGCTTCTACTAACACAGAGCACCTGCCATAAGTCGAGAAGCCAACAAATAGAAGATCCTATTTGGGTGAACAATCGATTGATATTAAAATAGGAAACTAGGATCAAACTTTTGAGTTGATAAGACAATAGCAATGTTCAAATTCTTCATGTGCTAACAATGGATCAATTGATTAGAAGACATAATAGTCAACTGACGGGAGACAAACATTTGATTGATTGATTAGCAAATTCTGGAATGAACAAAAGCTCTAAAAAGGGGTTTTCGAGGATGTTTTAGCCAACATTCATGTGTGGTTTCTTGGGCGAGTTCTATTGCATTCCAGAGCCATTTCAGAGCAATCTAAAGCAAGCAAAAGAGAAAGTTGTTTGTTATTCATTTACTTTAGTTTGCTTGTAGTTGTTATTCTTCTTTTGTATTGCCATAAGAAGAGATTTGTAAGACATTTTGTTCGCCTCAGGAAGAGTTTTGTAAAGGAGAAATGATAGAGGCTTTGTAGGAGTAATCCACCTAAAGGATCATAGCTATCAAGAAGGGGTTTGAGGGAGGATGGCTAAACAATGTAAATTGGTTTGTATGATTGTGTCTTATTTTGTAGTGTTTTGTTATTATATTTTCGATGTGTACTAACATCTTGTAGATGAGCATAGGGTAACAATAGAAAAAGGCGAGTGTCTAATCACCCCTAGCCACATTCACGATCCAACATTATGGATGGCGGGATTCAAATATCATATCTAAGCCCATCTCCAAACTTCGTGAGGGAAAGAGCTTGATTCCAGCTAATTCTCTACTTTTGTAGCCTTGCCCTCATGGTGGTTTGTCCTTAAGGGATGATGGCTAAACAATGTAAATTGGTTTGTATGATTGTGTCTTATTTTGTAGTGTTTTGTTATTATATTTTCGATGTGTACCAACATCTTGTAGATGAGCATAGGGTAACAATAGAAAAAGGCGAGTGTCTAATCACCCCCAGCCACATTCACGATCCAATATTATGGATGGCGGGATTCAAATATCATATCTAAGCCCATCTCCAAACTTCGTGAGGGAAAGAGCTTGATTCCAGCTAATTCTCTACTTTTGTAGCCTTGCCCTCATGGTGGTTTGCCCTTGAAGATCATACTCACTCTGATACCAATTGCTGATATCAAAGGACTCCTCAAATTTGTGACTCCTTTAGCACCTTACTCGATTAGCAATTAAGCCTTTCAGAGCTTCCTGACTCTGATACCAATTATTGAATTGTTAAATGCGACTAGAGGGGGGTGAATAGTCGATCACTGGTTTCTTGTTTGATTCTACAAATGTATTTAGTGGAAATATTGAAAATGCAAACACAAAACACACAAGCAAATCAAACAAGGCAATTTACGTAGGTTGGAACCACTAGTTTCTACTTGATGACCTATGATCTATCATTAGATCACTCTCGTTTTCTCCTTCTTGGATGCCTTTTGGAGGTGGAGAAACCTCTTAACCTCTTAAACAATGAGCTACAACAAGAAACTACAATGTTAGATGGAGACAATTTACAACATAAAAGAAGAATTGCAAAATGGAATTTTTCTTAGCTTGCTTTTACTTGAATACCTCTTATAGAGTTGTTTCCAATAACTACTTGCTGTAATATGCACAATTTGTTGATTGTTGACTTACCTCAGTTGACTAATTGCACCAATTGAGTTAATTGAACCTGTGTGGTTAATTGTTTGGCTCCCAACAACTATTTGAGTCGATTGATTTCTTGTAACATTTGAGTCATTTGAAGGTTGCAATCAAATCTATCGTATCAACAACTCTCTTCTTGGATTTCAACAATCAACTGATCTTCCTCAACAGTCGACTGACTTACGAACATAAATATTATGTTTGTTGGAAAACTAACCTAAGTCAACTACCTCCCTTCAGTCAATTAAAACATTAACTCCAACCAACTCTAAGATTGAGTCCTCTCTTAAGTAAATCTACTCAAATCGTAAACTCCTGGTCACTTATGAACTCTCGTCTTACTTGGGTTTTCCTGCTAGGAGGCCCACACTTCTTGGAATTCCTCGTCTTGCCAAGTGTCCTCACCTCTAGGCCTAAAGACTATGTCTTCCAGACTTCCTTGTCTACTTAGTGTAGGTTGACCTTGACTTACCAAAACTTCCACTACTTACATATAGGTCAAGCCTCCAGACTTCAGCATTTACTCAGTGTCAATCAAGCGTCTAAGTCTTCCACTTGCCTAGCAGTAGGTCAACCTCGATTCATTAGAACATCCACTTTTCGAGCCTCAAGTTAACATTGATTCGCTAGGACTTCTGCTTGCCTAACCTCAAGTTAACTTTAACTCGTCAGGACTTCCATTTGCCTATAGGTTACTCCTCTAGGACTTTCACATACTGATATCCTGCCAATCTTAACTTGTTGAAACTTTATCACTTGCCTGACATCCATCAACATTGACTGTCAACACTGCATTACTTGCCATACATCTAATCAACATAACCTACCTATACTTCCACACTATAATACCTATTGGACTTTCTACTTGCTAATGCTTATTGGACTTTCCTCTTGCCAATACCTTATTGGACTTTCCTCTTGCTAAGTGTCCAGTCAACCTTTACCCACTTGAATTTCATTCAATGTAAAGTATCTAATCATCTTGACCTGCTTGACATATTTGTCGAATTTAGACTAGGTCATACTACCTAAATATTAAGGCATCACACATATTAAATAGACATTAAAACACCTTGGTCTAACAAGACTAAGCTAGAGCATTATTACACCAACAAAGTTCTCTTACAATAAGAGCACACAACAAAGATTAAGAGGAAGACTAAAAAATACAAGGAAAGACTCAATATGATCTATCCAATTTCATTTTCGATTTTGTTAGTCTTCAAACATCCATTTTCCTTTATATACCCTTCAAACCTTTCAAATATCATTTGTTGTTCTTATTTGTCCACCATTCAATTGACTTAGCCACACACAAAAATGTTCTATTGTTGGCTCATTAGCTTGAGTCGACTGCTTAGTTGACTCAACCACCATCATTTAACTAGAATGCCTCAATAATTAACTAACATCAAACTCAAGCGTGAATAAAAATGTTTTGTTCATTGGCTAATTCAATCAAACTACTATTCAATTGAAGATCACCTACAATTGATTGGATTGTCAACTACAACCATCCTAATAGTTGAGTTTTGCTAAAGTTTTCGCCTAAGTTGAAGACTACCCTCTCTCTGGTACAATCTCTCAACTCTTGATTGACTTAAGAGTATACCTTGTAGCTCCTTCACCACGAGGCCAATTCTCGTCAAGCTTCTTGTCCTTGGATGCACCCAAGTCCTCGGTTCGCTCCACATGCCATCCTTCACATTCCGCTTATGTAGTCTGTCTCCTTTAATTTAGCTGCATTGCAATGCTCCTCATCTTGCGATCTCTCGAATGTCTCATTTCATTGTTTTATGATTTCTTTCGGACCTTGAGCCATTGGGTCACCATCAACCTTGGCCATATCAAGGCATCTCCATATGTATATCCATCAAGTCCTATATGATTTAATACACATATCATAAACTTATGACTCTAACTTAAACTCTTTGTCTAAACATTAAAACCCATGAAAGGTCCCGATCAGAAAAGGGCCCGATTGCATTAACACAAGATACTATGTGCTATTTTTCTCAGGAGAGGTAACTTTTTTGTCATAACCTATGTCGTTTGAAAGTAAAACCCACTTTCCTGTAGGTGATGCACTCATGAATAAGCACAATAGCTAACAAATGACATTGATAGTCATGAAGGTAAGTAAGAGGATGTAACAACTTAGCTCAATATGAGTTATGAGTTGATAAAAAAAGTTTATAAGCTTTAGATAAGAGAGCTACTATTAATTTGGGCTTGGACATTTTTAAGAGGTTGTCAATGTTTGGAGGTTTGTGAAGCTGCAATGGGGGTCACAACGTGTTTCAAAGGTCTGTAAAGCTTCGATAGAGGTTGCGAGGTGATTCAAAGGTTAGTGAAGCTTCCATGGAGGTCACATTGTTTTGGGACCAGAACATCATAGGCGAGGTGATCACCCAACTGAAGGACTTTGTTTGTTTATGACTTGAGTGGAGGAGATTTGTTTCATGATCGATGAATGGTATGACATCTACAAAGTGAAGCTTCTACAATCAACACTACAAATCTTCTCTTCCTTCCCCGCCCCCCCCCCCTCCCTTTACTTTTCTAATATTTGGCCAAGGTTTAAAATATCGAGCTGTGCTGAGATTTCGATCTTGAACCGGAATAATACAGTTTCAGTACCGTATCGTACTGTGCCGGTATAGTTTCGGTATTTTTAAAATATAAAATATATTAACTAAAATAAAAAAAATTAATCTAAATATTTAAAAATAAAAAATAAAATATTTTAAAAAATAATAAGATAATTTTATAGATTTTAATAAAGCCTACTTAAATTCCCCCAACTATAATTAGGAATTGATTATTAAAATCTTAATTAAGCCCTAAGTTAAAAAAAAAAAAAAAAAATCGCGACTGCAGCGACTCGGTTGCGTGCGGCCCACGCGACGCCTTCGGTGGCGTCGCTGGGCCCGGGCGGCACCTCCGGAGGCGTCACCGAGGCTGCGCGACGCCTCCGGAGGTGTATCTCGGCCGGAGTCGCGGTACCGGTGCTAGTCCGTCGACAGAACGAAAAATTTCGCCCGTATCTCACAATACGGCTCGAAATTTCAAACCTTGTGTTTGGCACATCCATTGACATTGGCACCTACAACACCCAGCATATCTCTTTTGGTTGAAGATCATAACTTTGCATAGGGTTGTAATTTCAAACCTTGGAGGGGACTAGCTAAAAAAAATCCTAACAAAATTCCCTAACAAATTTTCCTCAACAATAGTTAAAGTGATTCATTCTTTTTAAAAAAAGACGGTTAAGGTGTTTCTTCATGCGGGCAATAATTTCATATATGTTGAGAACTAAGAAGTTACACAATGGTTATCAAGTGGATAGTACCTTAAACATTATACTTGAAAGTCCGAATGTTTTCAAGTAGTCATTTATTCGTCTTTTTAGTCCTGTCCAACTAAAGAAGATGCATTGTTGATGCAACGAACAAATCATGAATACCAAGGGGATTCTGCCCCATTAAGGAGTACCTAATGAAGGGTGGTTGTAAAACTTGTATACTATCCCATGGTTTAGTCCTACTACAATAGATGTGGGGCTACTAAGGTAAGCAAAATTGCAACTGGTTTCTTGAACCAAAGGCTAAAGGTGGTAAGTAAATATAAGAACTTCTTTCTGAAATTAGTAATGCATGTCTTATGTGAGAAACATCTTTTCTGTTTCAATGATCACTTGCCATCTTTCTTGAACTATAGGTACTAAAGCATTTATTTTGTGACTGTTGATGGTGCAAGTGTTCATCTTACTTTCTTTATCACTTAATTGTGGTATATTTTGTTTGCAGATTTGATTTGCTATCCTTAATAAAAAAAATGCACATGTTATGTCCTTATTTTGCAGCAGGATGCTGGAATTAGGGGGAAGTCGAGGGATTCAAATTATGGTGGAGGTCAATCCTACATGGTAGTGAGTTAATTTTACTTTTCTTTTGTGTGATAATGTTCTTGGTTGCATGTTTGATTAAGATGTATGCCATGTTATTCTTCTGCAGATTCTTTATCCAAAACAATTTTAATAATTATTTTCTTTGGTGTGGTTTGGGTTCACCAATATCCACACTAATTGTGCAGAATCCCACTGCTCCTCCATTAAGTTCCAGGCTTTCACCACTTCCTCCAGAACCTGCTGATTTCTACAATGACTTTGGAACTACAGTTGACATTCCTCTTGATACATCAAGTGTATGTTTGAATTTCTCTCCATGAAATTTAACATATAAATCAGTAAATCAAGTCCATTTAACCAGGACAAGTTGTTAGCATTTTTCATAGTCCTACGGCTATCTTGTGCTACTCAATTTGGTATCTAAAAGTGTCATGGGAAGTCATTTTGACATTGGTGTATAGAGTTGCATATACTTTGGTTCTAAAGATTACATCTTTGATGTCATAGTATGTGTTGGTCTGATGTATATGTACAACTCCTGTTTGTGTATGCTTTAATTGGATTCTCATTACTGTCTTTTTGTGTAGGACCTGAATAAAAAAGAGAAGGACCTTCGAGCCAAGGAGGCAGAACTAAATAAGAGGGAAAAGGTATGCCAGTCATCTAAATTCTGACATGTGAACTTGTGCAAACGATCTAAAAAAATCCTACTGATCATCTATCTTTTTGCATCTTATTGACAATTGTGGCTTTTTTTAATGAACTATTAGTACATAATTGTTCACGGATAGCTAGAAATAGGATCCATAGTGTTGAAATTTCCATTTTCATTCCAGAACTATCTTCTTGCTGCATCTTTATACTCATGATAAACTACTTTCTGTCTGGTAGGAACTTAAACGTAGAGAAGAGGCAGCTGCCCGAGGTAAAAAATTTCTAGAATTTATTATCTATGGACTCTGATTTTACTACATTGTCATTTATCAGATAATGAGAAATTTCATTATAGATGATTAATTCTAGTCCATTTTTTCTACTTTTGTAGCCAGTATTGTGATAGAGGAAAAAAATTGGCCATCCTTTTTTCCTATTATCCATCATGATATTGCTAGTGAGATTCCCATCCACGTACAGCGATTGCAGTATGTTGCATTTGCTTCATTACTAGGTATGTATTGACTTGTTTCACTTCAAGCTATTTTATGACTGAGCTATATTCTGGAGCATTCTGTTTCCAAACTTTGGCATTTATGGATTTAACTACAAAAATAAAGTGATATCATATCCTTCTCTTTGCTTGCTTTACCTTTTTGTTTTTTTGTTTTACTTTCCCAATGGAAACCAAAACCCACTTCTTTTCATGTGCCTATGAACTTTGAACAGGTGTTTAAATAGTGAAATTTTGCATTTAAAAATTTCAGGGTTAGTTGCATGCCTCTTTTGGAATTTTGTAGCAGTTACTGCAGCTTGGATTGCAGGGGAAGGTGCTAATGTTATTTGGCAATGCCCTATGTTTCTCAATGTTAAATTTATTTATTATATCATGATGATGCTGATTTTTCTTGCTTTGTATATAGGAGTAAGGATCTGGTTCCTCGCTGTCATCTACTTTATTTTGGGTGTTCCTGGAGCTTATTTGTTATGGTATAGGCCACTTTATCGTGCCATGAGGTACTATTTGTCTGGAATCTTTCTTTTTAAATCTTGTAAATTGAACTTGAATTAATTCAAGCTTTAATCATACTTCTGCATATCAAATGAATAAAAATGTCGAACGTCATACTCATGTATCACTTACTGCTGGTAGAATTGTAGAATGTAAACAGATTTATTCTATTCATGAACCTGGCTCAAGCTGTTTTATGCTGCTGCGTGATTCAATTCAGGCATGAATCACTGGTGTGATTTGGAAACGTGCAAATTCAAACTAAAATTTATAACATGATCTTATACTACACACCCAATAACAATGTAAAGCAACCACAACTGTCATTCCCAGCCTTGCAGGCTGTATGTGAGCATCAAAATCACAATCCACTATAAAAGATAGGATGGAAAATCACAACAAAAAATTTTATTAACTGTAATTATATGTTAAATTTTAAGTAATACTTAGTAGAATATATATTGTATTATGTAAAATACATTTTAGCAATAATGGATGGGGCTATCACAGTTAAGATGATCAAAAATACCTTTTAATTTAATTAGCACAAAGTCAAGTCATAAAAATTCACAAAAAATATTGAATTTGTAAATCAAGAAAAATTTGATATTTTTTCAACATCATCAAGGTCTCCTTTTACTAAATGTCAACAAAAAATCTAAAATATATTCTTTTTCTTGTTTTATGAATTATAAAATAAATTGTATGATAAATTCCTAATAATTTCTTTGTGATTATTTAAAGTAATCAATTTATCATCTGTTTAAAATATTATTATAATAGACTTAAAATGTAGTTATTTAAAGAGCTGTTGTAAATAGCAATTGCATTTCCATGCAGCCAAACAACATAGTTATCTGCAATATATCTATCTAAACCTAATTTTTATCTATAGGATTACCAATTGTAAGCAATCAAATCCCCCTTATTTTGTATATATTTGCAACATACATAGGAATATCAGCTTAAGTCTTGTTATTGAGTTATGAACTCACAGACTTTGAAATGTATGTTGTAGGAATGAAAGTGCTTTAAGGTTCGGATGGTTTTTCTTGTTTTACCTGGTAGGTTTTGTCTATTTCTAACTCCGTCCACAAAGATTTCAATGATGTTTTATCACAGAAATATCTTTTGAGGCATCTACTGTATTAAATCTTCTGCAGATTCATATAGCTTTTGTGGTCTACGCAGCAGTGGCTCCTCCAATTATCTTTAAAGGAAAATCTTTGGCGTAAGTTCTATTATTGTGCCTTCAACATTCTCTCGTATGCATTTTTGTCATCAGAACGTAATTGGCAACCTCATAAGGCTTTTTTATATTATTACTTTAGAGGCTAGAACTCATCCCTTCTAATTATGTTGGTAATGCTAACTTTATAAGCTTTATGTTAGTTTGTATGCATCAACCTACTGGTAGTGTAACCAAATATTACCTCAGTTGCATTGGCCAACACATTAGGCTTGGGGAGAGCCCATATGGTTGTCCCATTCTACACCACATCTGTACAAATGGGTATTTACACCAGCTTGACCCATTGAAGGTGGCCATAAATAAAATCAATCACATTTTGATCCTATACTTCATTCTCAGAAGCTATTACTGGCTAATTAATGAAGCATACTTTCTATTGTCCATAATTTACTGGGCTCGTCTTAATATTGAACCCACTTCAAAGCAATTTTATTTGAATCTTGTATACTTTGTTGCTGACCTCTAGCCAAAACCTCAACTATTTCAACATTTGATCAGATAAGATAAAATGGTTTGGTGATGGTCTATAATAATCTAGAACATGGTTTAAAATTTCGTACAACGTCGAGCGAGCAAAACATGTGGAATTTTCTGTTCCGCTGATAGTCCGGCATCGATACAGCAGGGCACCATGCGATCGTAGTGACACAATGCTATATATGAATCATTATCTTACAACAAGTTGATCAATGGTATAGAAGTGAATTAGGAAGAGATGGCAGGAACAAATGAAAATCTTATGTAGAAAAAACGTCCTATTGGTTATTCTGGTGCCACTTATCATTTAGCTGACATTTCTCTTTTGCCAATTTGTTGCAGAGGAATCCTCGCTGCAGTGGATGTCATCGGCGATCACGTGATAGTTGGGGTCAGTTCTTCACTATTCTGTATATAAATGTGTTTTTTTTACCCAAACCTCCTCTATTAAGCTACTGTTTTAGAGTCAATAGACATGATAAACTTTGATACTATTTGTTAGACCACTTTGAACAAAATTGTCCGATGCCACAACTCGCTGTTGCAGTCTTGTTAGACCATAGAATGAACTAGACCCTAATGATGATTATTAGTAGCTAAGGAGCTGGACATAGATTGGCAGACAACCTTTTCTTGTGCCAATTGTTTTCTAGTTAACAAGTACAACGTTTACAAGAAGCTGCATCTTTCTTATTGAAAAAGGATATAAACCTGGTTGTGAGACTAATCAGTGGTTCACATCTTTCGACTTTCGGACTTGTATATTGAGTTTGTCCTCCTTTATTTTATTTTATTTTATTTTGGCGATCCTTTTTGTGGTTTGTGTGATAAACAAACAAGAAAATCTCATCATGATAAGAGCCAATTCACTATATTGCAAATAAAACTTCCTTTTCTTCTTTCATAGTTTTTCTCTTATCTAACTAAAGCTTCTTTCTTTTTCTTGTAGATCTTCTATTTTATTGGATTTGGAATGTTCTGCCTAGAATCAGGAGTTAGCATTTGGGTCATTCAGGTTAACTTCCTCAACCTGCACGGTTTGATGAATTCGCAACTACCATAATAAATAAACACCTAAGAAATGATGAATTCTCTCAAGAAAAGACTTCTATTTTCATCTTTAACTTTCTGATGCATTTTTCTGGGGTAATGCTTGCAGCAAGTGTACATGTATTTTCGAGGGAGTGGAAAGGCTGCAGAGATGAAACGGGAGGCTGCACGCGGTGCTATGAGAGCTGCAATATGAATAGAGGACTTTAGGTCATTGTTTCACAGGTAGGAGAATGGCATTGATTTCGATATATGTTTGATGTTTCCTCCTTGAAGGGCATGTCTGATGTATACCTTGTATAGTCTTCAAAATCTTTTGCTTTTTGGTTGTATTTGTGAGCTATTTATATACTCTTACTCGTGTATGCAGTTGTGTTACAGCAAATATATAGATTTGTTTTTCACTTGTGTTGTCAAATCTCTAACTAAACCCTACAAAAATATACGAAAATTAAATAGAATAATAAAAAAAACCCAACAGATGATATGGAAGAGGAGAGAATTGGAATGAAACTGGCTCGAAGAACACTAAATATGTAGGTGAAGCAAATCACCGAGGTAGGAGAGAGACTTTCACAAGTTGATTTTCAAGTCTGTAGGTGAACCATTGAGATTAAGATTAAGGAAGAGAGTTCAATCAAACAACCTTTAGGCAAACCACTAAGGCCAAGAAAATTGTCCCCGGGGCCATGGTGTCGCGGTAGGACATCCAGATTGTCTCCCACGCACCCGCGGTTCGATCCCCAGCTACGGCGTATTTGCAGGAATTTTTCTCTAAATGGGGATCGCAATCAAAGGATGCTGGTGTTGGGTTGCAAGGGTGCAAACATAGTCCCACATCTAAAACACATGGGAAAGATCATGGGTTTAAAAGGATGGAAAGTATCTCCATTGGAATGAGGCCTTTTGGGGAGAGCCCAAGAACAAAACCATGAGGGCTTAGGCCCAAAGTGGACAATATCATGCTATTGTGGAGATACAGACATCCTTTTGGACCCAACAATTGGTATCAGAGCGAGGCCGCTCTTCACCGGACTAACCGCCGGATGAGCCATGATCCGGATCTAACCATGTGGGTTGAACCTTAAAAACAAAGGAAGTGGGGGCTCCCGTGTTTGAATCAAGAGGACCAGACACTGGGCAGGAAGTCCTAGTAGGTCGGGTAGACCAAGGGGCATGAAGTCCTGGTTGCGGCTGGGCAGGAAGTCCTAGTAGGTCGGGTAGACCGAGGGGCATGAAGTCCTGGTTGCGACTGGGCAGGAAGTCCTAGTAGGTCGGGTGGACCGAGGGGCAGGAAGTCCTGGTTGCGGCTGGGCAGGAAGTCCTAGTAGGTCAGGGTGGACCGAGGGGCAGGAAGTCCTGGTGGGTCGAGGATTCGGACATCAAACGGATGCTTTCCGTTTGAGGGGGGGCCTGTGGTCCTTTGTTTGAGGGGGGGATTGTTGGGTTGCAAGGGTGCAAACATAGTCCCACATCTAAAACACATGGGAAAGATCATGGGTTTAAAAGGATGGAAAGTATCTCCATTGGAATGAGGCCTTTTGGGGAGAGCCCAAGAACAAAACCATGAGGGCTTAGGCCCAAAGTGGACAATATCATGCTATTGTGGAGATACAGACATCCTTTTGGACCCAATAGCTGGGTATGGGTTGGCCGCTGCGTGTGCTTCCCGATTTAACCTGGTGGTGTTGGGATGTATACTAGAATCCTAGCTATGTAAATAAACATTCTGAAATGAGAATCATATTTGATCAATATTTTTGCAGTGTCCATTTAATCTATACTGTAGACTAACATGGTGTGCGGAGTCACACACAGAAGACCATGTTATCAGTCCCTTATAGATTATAAATAATGTTCACAACCAAGATGGAGTGGTTGTAGTGTAATTTGGTCTTAGTCTGTCTTGACTATAAAATTACACTAGTACACTTAGTGTGTATTGAGCAGGACCATCTGAGGATTGTTCGATTTATACTGACTATATAATCGAACTAAACCTCTGTTACTATAGATGTACATGCTCTTAATCACGATATAATAACAAACACGTGTGCTTAATATGTACTTCTTTAATTCATCAAAAGGTGAGGTCTAGATCGATAGATCAATAGGCCCGATGAGTTGGGAAGTAGTATTATGTACATGGTGTGTTGTTGTCCATGGTTGGAGACGTGAGAGAGACGGAGGGGGCGCAGGACAGCGCAGGGATTGAGGAGCTCGCCCGCTTCGCCGTCGACGAGCACAACAAAAAAGAGGTCGCTTTGTGTTCTTCTCTTTGCTTGGGCTCAGCTTATGTTTATTTCCTTATTTTGTTAAAGTTTCTTGTCAATGTTCGACTTAAATTATATTTTTATTGGTTCTCCCCTGTTTCGTTGTCTCTTTCCTACCGTTTTCTCTTGTTATTGCTTATTAAAGCCTTTGCTGACCAAGGAATAACTATCTTCGAGCTATCTCATCATTTTTCCTCTTGAATTAAAGAATTGCATGTTTTCAGCCGCATCGTCAGTTAATCTCTGTTAGTCAATCTGTATTCCTGTAGGGATGCTTAGTACATTTATAGGCTGGGATGTCATTTTGATCTAGGATCAATAATGTGAAATTCTTGTATTCATATTTAGTCATATTATAATCTCGTGAAAATTGCAAATCCGTTGCCTTGGTGGGTGTGTTATAGGCTTATAGCCATCCTGTAATCCTGGACCTTTGGAATCATCTACAAGGCTAGATGGTTTTTAATATAGCATTACACGTTTATTTAGATCTATTTTATTGGTGGATGTGTTATAGACATCTGTAATCCTGAATCTGTGCAAATCATCTTTGGGTCAGTCATAGTGTCTAATTTGACTTTAGTTAATCTGTAAGCACTTGCAATTTCCAATCATTCTTAGTTTGTTTGATGCAAATTTACATTACTCGCAACTCTTTCAACTTGAGGGAGGGTATTAATAATCTCCTGCCCAATTCACTATGGCGTTTTATATAGGAGTTTAAGGAGCCATTGGCTGATTTTAATTGTCTCAAACAAGCAACTTCATGACTCTCACTATTAGTTTGAGAGGGATGTGAATAAAAATTGCAGCAGAGAAATTGTCAGAAGTCATCATCCTGTTGGAACTATTGCATAATTGTATGATATTTACTTCCATATTTTTGGATATAATTATTCTCAATTGTTAGAATCAGTTGCATGGCTCGCATATAGATTTCCCATCTATATATGTTCCAAGTACAATCAATTGAACAATATTTTTCTATCTCCAAAATTTTGTTTAACAGCCTTTTCTTAGTTGCTTCATGTTTTTTGATCCTAAAGGATTTTCTGATAGTTATTTAAATTTGAACTTCTGTCTCTGTGTTTTTTAATCTTACTTGGCCATTCCTTTGTTAGTAAGCTTAAAAGGGAGAATGATCTTACCAGGGGTATCGAAAAGCAAAATATTTTATTCTGCATTAAATGTAGCGTCAAGTCTGAAGAGACGAAAATAATACATGAATAAGTTGATTATATTCCATTAATGGTAAGTTATTTCACATTAAAAAGAAGTTTTTTTGGGGTCCGTGTACTTTTCTTGTCATATCTAGGTTCTAGTTTCGTGTGGAATTAAGTGGATATTACTCTGTATAGTTTTATAATGTATTTGTCGAAGACCTCTCCTTTTCAAGGTACAGTTGTTTGGTTATTTTACTATTCCCATTACAAGGAAAATGAGGAAATGGCTAGGCCAAAACCCAAATTTAACAAAAAAGAGAGAGAAATAAAACAAAATTAATAATAGATCATGAAGCAATATTTCAATATTTGCTGCTGAATTTTAATGGAGATTTTGTTCAAATGAAATGCTCCAAGTGAAAAGGGGAGAAATATGGAAGAGCATTTTTTGCAATACTGACTTGTTTTGATAATTTTGCCTCCTGCTAGCACAGAATGGACTTCTGGAGTTTGCATGTATCGTGAAGGCAAAAGAGCAAGTTGTTGCCGAGATATTCATCACTTGACCTTGGAGGCAATTGATGCAGGGAAGAAGAAGTTGTATGAAGCTAAGGTATGGGTCAAGCCATGGCAGCACTTCAAAGAGCTTCAGCAGTTTAAGCAAGTCGGAGACTCTCCTTACTTTACTGATGCAGACCTTGGTGCTAAACGAGGTAATGATATATAGTGCATAATTCTGAAGCACTGAAGCACCTAGGTGTTCTATGGATGATGGCTACAGCTTATGGTGATCAGAAGGTTTAATTTTTTCAAGTCTTGTTGCTGCAAATTTCCCTATTTTGTTTTGTATGGTCAGGTTGCTTAGAGGATCCAAGTCCACTTCTCTGCAACTACTATTTTTGATGAATTATTTTGATCTTGAGTCTTATGACTCTTATCACACTTACCTACAGTCAATTTCTCACTTTGCCTTTTGAGCTCATGATTAGACCTCCCTTTTTTGCTTTGAGGAAAAGAAAGGGCCAGGCCCTACCCAGTAATATAGAAAAGGAAGAGATATGCACATGGCGTGTTATGTGCATGAAAGATAGACAAAAAGTGGGATCCTGGGTATGCCTCAATGTCTGCTAGCTGATATGCATGAGGAGAAATAATCTTTTACTTCTTCATTAGGGGTTGGTCAAACAATCTTTTACTATGTCTGGGTCAGTCATGCTTATCTGTAGCAGCTGTAACTGGTTGGTTTTGGCAGTCTTTTGCCCTTATTCAAGAGGGTGACTGGTTGATTTCCCCCCTGTTTTCATTGCACTTTACATAGACGATAAAGATGAGAAGGAAAACAAATAATAGGAGAGAGTGGGCGAGATGACAAAAAATATATCTTATTTATTTAGAGAGAATTTAGTGGAGATAGAAAGATGGATAAAGTAAGACTAACATCTTTCTTTCCAATTGAATCATCTCTAATATGAACACTGAGAAGAAAAGTGAAAAAGTGATTTACAACACTATGTTCCCCATCTGAACAAAAACTTCATTTGCTCTGTGCATTTGGGCAATATGACAACATAGAATCTGCATTCTCTCTTATTTCTTTTCTTTCCCTAGTAAACAACATGAATGAACAAAATTAGTCTTCCTCGCTTACATCCTATCTTCCCTAATTTTCTCCCTCTCTGTCTCATATATAACAATACATATCATAGGATACTATCTCAAAATCCTTCTCTTTTTCTTGCAGTATCTGTGAGCTCTCACAAAACTTAAGTCTTTTTAGGTTAACCAATATGAGGTTATATCACGGTTCTTCCATTGGGCGTCTTTGATCTTTCTAATTTGAGTACCAAGCTAATTTATTCTGAATTAAAATCCTAGGTTAATCCCAATCATCAATCCTACATCTGTTCCTCTAGTTGGGAATTGGGGTGCTAGGACAACATGAATTTTTATGGTGCATATACATGTATGATTGTACACATCTCAAAAATCTTTCCCTTTTTCTTGACAGTAACCCGTGGCTTCTAACAAACTCGAGTCATTTTAGGTTAAACAACATGGTTTCCTTCTATTACATATGAGTTTATATCATGGATCTTCTGTTGGGTCTCTTGGATCTTTCCAATTTAGGTATTTAGCTAATTTGTTCTGTATTGAGATCTTATGTTAATCCCAATCCTCAAGCCTACGAATGTTCCTCTAATGAAGAATCGGAATTCTAACACAACATGAATTTTATTTGCTTTGGTTCATTATTTTACAGATAGTTCTATTACAAAAGCTAAGACCATCCTTCCCATTGCAACAGTGTATATTAACACTTACTGAACTTTCATGTGACCTATCTATTATAAAAAAATCCTGGTTAATTAATGGACACAAAGCCGATAAAATGAAGGCTGAATATGAACATTTGATTTTTTATGCCACAATTAAATTCAAGAATATAAGGTTATTTGCAAAGAGTTTGTAGCATGAAAACAAAGAAATGGAGTACAAGTGGATGACAAAAAGGAACAATAAATAGTTTGTTGTCTTCATGGTAGTGAAAAAAATGAGTAATCCAAGAGTTAACGTTGCTGAAAATTTTGAGGCATTGACTAGAAGATCATAGCAAATGTACTTCTATATCTTGTTGTTCTTTTGAAATTCAATTTGGTGCTTGTATAGAGTTCAGGTACCGGTAGTCTAATACAACCATCTTCATTTGCCACCTTATAGCTAATTGTCTATCAAATTCTGTTAGAGAAAGGCCCCACATTTTCTGATTTGAGTATTATCATTTGACAGAGGAGCTGGGGCCTGGTTGGCGCACTGTTCCTGCAAATGATCCTGTAGTCAAAGATGCAGCAAACCATGCTTTGAAGATCATTCATGGAAGGTCCAATTCCCTGTTTCCTTATGAACTGTTGGACATCCTCGAAGCAAGGGCAGAGGTCTGGAATCTTCTCACTCTTTTTGGTTACCTGCTATTTTTAAATTGTTGCACATGTAGTTCTGAAGGAAAAAAAAAGGAAGATTTCAAATTTCTGTTATTTGAATATTTATTAATTTTAAGAGAGAAGTTGACTTTGCTTAGGGGATAGAGCAGCTCTAAAGTTGTTATATTTAGCAGTGACCTGGCTTACTATGCTTTAGTTTTGGTAATTTATATGTATGTTTTTTTCTTTTAAAATATTCCTTGCTTTGATTTCTTTTAGTTTAGTTTTTGTTTTTTCTTAGGAGCTCAACCTTTCTTGAGCTGAACCTTTTAGGAACAAAGGTCCCTAGATCTTTATATCAAGACTTTTGAAATGCTTGAATTGACCGTTCTCTTTTTCCAAAAGAAAAATCGCATTTGCTGAGCCTTGACATAATTTGAATTTGCATTTTTCCCTTATAAAAAAGAAGAAAAAGAAAAAACCTTTACACAGCAATCACTACCTTGATTATATGGATTTATCCTTGTTTCTTTTTAACTAATAGGTGATTGAAGAAACTGCTGATCTGGTAAGGGCGGGCGTTACAGTACGTATTAGGGGAATTGTCACAGTTACTGGGGAGTTGCTGTCGAAATTTTTCGGACGGCCTTCTCGGGGCGTGACATTTATAGCATGCTCTATTATAAAATTTATTTAATCATTAATTATTGTTTATTGTGATATAGTCAAAACTAAAGAAGATGATTGCTGGAGATATCAGTGTTAATGCTAAATGTAAACTGCTTCATTGGTCTGTTGATGGAGCTGTTGTAGAAGGTCGAATTGCATCCACGGATCCAAAAGCAAAAGTACATCACGTTCTTCTTGGTGGATCTTATTGGAAAATTTGGATTGATAGAGTTTTTGTGAAGAAGGTGGAGCTAATTCGACCAAACGAAGAAATACTTTTTCTTGAGGATGCAATAGAAAGCACAGTAGCTTGGGCATCAATGTTTATAGTGTTAGTGCAGGAAGCACTAGCAGGTCAAACCTGTGTTTTGATTATGGAACTAGGATCAAGTTAAGTATGTGGTTTGGCTAACTGAGTTGAAATGAGATTGCAGAGAAACATGTTAAGTCCTAGTAAGTCTAGGCAAGAAGACTTGGCAGAGTCAACGTGCACCAGGCAAGATCCGGACTTGGGTAGTTGCGGATGAAATGGACTTGGGTCAGGAGGACCAAGTTGCAGAGAAGAATGGACTGATCAGGAGGATCAGTTGCGTTCAAAGTCCTGGGGGGCAACGACAGAGCCGAGCAAAAAGTTCAACAGGTCAGGAGGACTGAGTTGGCATCAGGTAAATTCTCCCGAGGGGAGTGGGTGAGAACGCGTTCCTACGAGGAACAGTAGGCGCCGGTCTAACCCAGGATCTCACCGGAGATCCGAAGTTAAGACTCGAAGCCGGTTCGGTGAGCTGGCCGGTTCGTTAAATACTATGGTTTTCGAGCTAACTTATTTTGCAGGAGAGAAGGGAGCGAAAAGCTAACTCCGGCCGAAAATTCAAGTTTTCGGGTCTGGAGTCGACTCAGATAGGTTCTGGAGTCGACTCCAGCCCAATCAGCACAGAACCGGAAGTCAGCGAGTCAAAAGTCGCCGCCAGCGAAGCTGGAGTCGACTCAGACGGCGATCTGAGTCGACTCAGGTCAAGATTTTATCGTCTCCGCCGCCACCGCAGCTGGAGTCGACCCAGAGCCAGACCGGAGTCGACTCAAGGAGGATAAGCAGCGAAGCCGATAGACTTTTATCCGCCACGTCAGCTGGAGTCGACCCAGATGCCTATCTGAGTCGACTCAGGGCGTCTATATAAGGCAGACGCGAGCAGCCTTCGACTCATTTGATTCCTTTCACTCCAAAACGCCTTCCTCGTGACCGTTAAGCCTCCGATCTTTGACGCCGGTGCTGAGACTACTTCAAGCCACTTCAACAAACGCCGGGACGTCGAATTCAAAGTCTGGGAAGCACAAAACTTGGTAACAAAAGAACTGCACTTAAATTTCAATATCTCTTAATTGTAATCGAAGTTTTGTAACGATTTTCTCGATATACTTGCTGCCGCAAGGAGCAAGTATCCTAGTGGATTGCCCAAAGTAAACGGTCAAGGACCGTGGGCCTTGGAGTAGCAGCGTTACGCTGTGAACCAAGTAAAAACAAATCGTGTCATTTACTTACTGCACTTTTACTTTAACTGATTGACACATTTAATTTCGCTTCCGTACTCGAGTTTTACGAAATTTCGAAAAGCGTTAAAATACGCTATTCACCCCCCCTCTAGCGTATTTACGATCCTACATATAGTTTTGTTTGATCTGGACGAATTGTATTTTAGTAAAGATATGAACTTGGATCCTAAATGTAGATAGTTATCGCGATTTTATAATTGTGAATGTGATGCGTGTTTTGAGCAGGTTATCATTATTTATATTTGTATTATATATTTGTGCATATAGGTCTATCGTATTTTAAAAATATAATTATCCATAGCGCGCAGCGCGCGGCAGCGCGCGGCTCACGTGCTGCAGATGCAACTTTCCGCAACGCGCGGGGCGCGTGCTACAGAAAGTTGCACCTTTCCGCAGCGCGCGGTCCGTATGTTACGGATGCATCTTTCCGCAGCGCGCGAGCCGCGTGCTGCGGATGTAATTTTCCGCAGTGCACGCCCCGCGCGCTGCAGATGTATTATAACTTTCAACAGCATAGAATTATGCAGTACGCGATGTGCGCTACGGATAGCTTAATTGCGCGTTGGCGTTAAAAAAGATTTTAAAAAAATATTATTTAACACTGTTAAAAGGAATTTCTCCATTGTTTCCTCGCGCTCGGCTAGGTTTCCCCATTTTCGCTCGCTCAGCCTATTCGCCGCTCCGTTCCTCTCCACTGTCGCGAGCTCGGCCTCTCCGTTTCTCCCACACTATCGCAAGCTCAGCCTCTCCGTTCTGATTTCCCCTCCCTGGGAAGTAGAAGGAGACAACGATGGCGATGGCGATGGCGAGGCGGTCTCGGGTTGTGGCTTCTCTTCTACGAGCTTCTCTTCTACGAGCTTCTCTCCTCCGACGGCTCTCCCCGCGCCTCTCTGAGCAGTCTATCTCTTCCTCTGCCCCTCGTCGACTGAGTTTCGGGTGGTTCGACAAGGTCAAGAGCGCTTTCACAGGAAAGCCCTCCGCCGACTCTTCCGCTTCCAAGATTGCCATCTCGCTCACCGATTAGGAGCAACTGCGATGGTTTCGGTTCCTAAGCCCTCTTCTTGACTTGTCTTTGATTCGGTTTCTATAAAATTCATTGATCAGATGGACAGGGTGAGAACACTGGGATCGTTGAGGAACTTTGAGGCAGGCTGATGCAGCGAGGCTACCATCTCTGGCGCGTTCCAGAAGCACTCTGCTATCCTTCGTTACCTCGGCGCCATCGATCCATCGGCAGAGGTTTGATTTGATTTATCCTTCGTATTGCACTTTTCTTCTTTATTTTTAGTCCTTTCTAGGGGATTCCCGTAGTTGTAACAGAAGCACAATGATTGTTGTATGCTTGTTTATTTTCTCCTCTTGACGTATTGATTTTGGAGTTCGTAAGATGAGGACTTGCATATTTTAAAACTATAAGATGAGCTTTGCAGGTTGCATAAAGCTAGTATTTTTAATTAAATAAGTTAGACTTATGACTGATTCAACTATTTCATGCAAATCAATCTTAACTTATTATTGATTGATAACCCTAATTGATTACATCAGTGATATTTCCTATTCGGCCTTATTTAAATATGATAGAACAATTGAAGATCTGATGAACTACTTCATTATCTATTTAAACTTGCTGAAGTTTTCCACTTTTTTATGCTGTTGATAAGCGAAGAACAATCATCTAGATATTTTATGTCTTGTGAAGGGGGTGCTTCATACTGATTTTATTGCATTGTTAAATTTCTTGTTAAGAAGGTGTGAGAGGTCTTAGAAACCTAACAAAAACTCTAATTTATAGATGTTCTGTGTACACTACCAGCAATCTTACATCATCCATAGTGATGAGATAGCCCCAAATAATTAGATTGTCTCCTTGTTGCTCAATTTCATGTTGAAAATCATTGATAAGATGGGTTCTATCCAATTCTTAATGACCATAATTTGTTGGAACTCACTTGTGTTTATGTATTAGTATAACATCAATAGTATGTTGTTCCTTGTTTTTGTCGCACATGACCAAGATGGGGTAAATGCAAAAGTGGACATAGTCATGGTTCTTTTGTATAGTCAGGCATGTCTGGCATGATGCTGATTAAAATTAAGTTTTGAGGACTATCATGAGCAATTAGTTTTATTTTGTTATTATTGACCGTTTAAAATTAAATTTAATAGTTATCTCCCATTTTCTTTTTTTTTGTTGTATCATTTTGAAGTGGCACGATGTTCATTTTGTTATATAGAGTGCATACATATATATTTTATCATACTACATTTGATATTAAAAGATAAGCTTATTGTGTATTAGACTAACAATAACTAATTTGTTTGTCAAATTAGGTTGCTAGTGGTGGCATTGGAAGCGGTGTTGGAAATTATATTAGTGGTGATAGCAATATTGCAGCTCAGGTAACTATCTTAACCTAATATTATAATTTCATTTATTATTTATAGCATGCTCTATTATAAAATTTGTTTAATCATTAATTATTATTTATTGTGATATAGTCAAAACTAAAGAAGATGACTGCTGGAGATATCAGTGTTAATGCTAAATGTAAGTTGCTTCATTGGTCTGTTGATGGAGCTGTTGCAGAAGGTCGAATTGCATCCACGGATCCAAAAGCAAAAGTACATCACGTTCCTCTTGGTGGATCTTATTGGAAAGTTTGGATTGATAGAGTTTTTGTGGAGAAGGTGGAGCTAATTCGACCAAACGAAGAAATACTTTTTCTTGAGGATGCAATAGGAAGCACAGTAGCTTGGACATCGATGTTTATAGTTTTGTCTGACTGATTTGGACGAATCGATATACTATTTGTAGTAAAGATGAACATGAACTTGGATTGTTTTGTCTAACTAAATGTAGATGATTATCTTTGATATATTTAAGCTATGATTTTATAATTGTGAATGTGATGTTATTTAATATTTGTATGTTGGATTATAAATGTTAGAGCTTTGAGCAGGTTATAATTATTTGTATTTGTATTATATATTTGTGTATATAGGTCTATTGTATTTTAAAAATATAATTATCCGCAGCACGCGGGGCGTGAGCTGCGGAAAATTGTATCCGCAGCGCACAGGGCGCATGCTGCAGAAAATTGCACCTTTCCGCAGCGCGCGGCCCGCGTGCTGCGGATGCACCTTTCCGCAGTGCGCGAGCCGCATGCTGCGGATGTAATTTTTCACAGCGCGCGCCTTGCGCGCTGCGGATGTATTATAACTTTTAACAGCTTAGAGTTATGCAGCACGCGATGTGCGCTGCGGATAGCTTAATTGCACGCTGCGGAAAGTCAAATTTGTTGTAGTGTCTTTTATGTATTAACAATAGAGGCTTCAACATGTGCTTTATTTTTTATTTTTTTTTCTTTTAATGATATAGGAATTTGATTATCATATAAGAAATTAAAATATATAATAAGATTAGTAAATTTTTATGCATTAATTAAAATTTAAAATTTTACCTTTCAAATAGATACATCCATCGAAAATAGGCAGGACCTTAAACTTTAACCTTATATGGCAAGTGAACCAAAATATATTCCATGGAATTAAAAAATAAGAGTGAAAATATCCTTTTGAAATTACACAAAATGATTAGAAACTCTATCTAAAATCTCCATGTGTGAATGTCTCAAAATTGTTGAGCAAATATCATAAAGGAAAATAATTAATTCTAAAATGGCACCTCAGACAAAATTTAATAAAAGTTCCTCAAAAGTAATAGGAATTGTCACATCCCGAGAGATGACCGTCCGAAAAATTTCTACAGCATCTCCCCTGTAACTGTGACAATTTCCCTGAATACATGTGTATAATAGGCTAACACCACCGTAATATGGACAACACGTCCAATAAACACACACATAGATGCATAACAGATAAAATATAAGACCTACACGACCACAACAACTAAACTAACACATGCAACTAAAACCAAACTTAAAATTGACAAGTCCACACATTATCACAAGGGTTACGCAGCAACAATATAGAAAACTCCATAACATTAACATAACAAATCCGATAAAACACACAACCACGAGTTCAACTAGAAACCATACAAACCACTAGACAAAACCTCCTCTGTTGTGAGATGGATACAACCAGGCAACATCACCAAGCTCCAAGTGAAACCTATCTGCTATCTAGGGAGAAAACAAAGCAACCACAGGGTTTGGGTAGTGAGCATTAGATACTCAGTGGATACAGGATAGAAGTGCATGTAAAGATAGATAACAGCAGGAATAATTACAACAGAAATAATTAACAGGTAACAGGAATATTCAACAGGTAACAGGAATAATCAATAAGTAATAGGAATCATAGTAATAGAACAGGACATAACAACTGAGATAATAAAGAAAGATCAATACCATATAACAGATATAGGAATCATGCAAGATCAAGTAATGTATGACATGTCATACAATGCAACAGGTATATATCAATCAAGTGCAGCAGTCACACACAAACATATTGTAAATAATAGTGCAATATAATAGTAATTATAATAGCAAATGCAAGCAAACATGCAGCACACATCACAGGCAACATGCATGGTCACTGTCTGCACTCGTCATGCTCAGTCGCTCATCCAGTGCAGTGAAATGTGGCTCACAATAGGACATACTGCACAGGCTCCAACAACTAAACACCCTAATCAGGTGGGGAGCGGGGCAGTGTCTCACAGGAGGGCAATATAGTCTAGTCCTGATTGCACCCAACTATGACACAATAATTGCTCTCACCCATGTGTCATCTCAACACAGTGTCAGGGGAGTGCCAACAACAGATACAACCAACATGCTGTCAACAACAACTATTACTAACATGTAGATGTTATGATGATCATCCAACATATAATAGCTACAACAAATCAGCATAATCAATAGGAATCATGATGGATCATCATAGGTCAACAATATAAAAGTTGAGATAGTACTATCAATGGATAGATCAATCAGATTAACCAACATGTATCAAGCAGCAAACAGTATAATGTATCAACTAGACAGTTAACCTAGGTAACAGGAGTAGCAACAGGAAAATATCAGATCATGTCAAAGGTCAACTGGCAAGTATCAAGCACCGCAGATACTCACACAAGATGATCCTACATTTAGTTGACTAAAGCATTAATAAAAATATTTTATGCCCTAGACCCATGCATTCAGTTGACTATCTAGCTTTATCATATCCATGATTGTTCTCAAATAAGAAAAGTTTTTTCCTGGGTAGCATTGCTTCATTTTTTTTACTAATTCAGGTATTTAGATCTTTACAAATCTAATTAATCTTAGAGGTGAATGATCTTCCTCTTATTCATCCACTGAATAAATTCAAAAGTGCTGTAATAATGTGTCAATAGTCAACCTCCATAATCTTTCCGTTACTATAGAGTTGCCCATGCTCCAACTGAGTAATCGAAATGTGTGCCTTCATGGTCTTTCCTCTAATTGAGAGTTTGCACATGCCCTAGCTGAGTATTGAATCGTGGTGCTCTGTGAATCCATCCAACGCCTTACCTTACCGCTACATCATACTCAATGGACAACATTGCTCCACTTTGCACTACTTGTTGCTTGTTATCAAGATTAGGCAATAGAAAAGGTAGCAAGAGTAATAATAAGAACGGTGGGATAGATTTTTAATTTATAGGTAGTCTTGCAAAGGGGGTTGTGAAGGTAGCTAGGATAGGGTAAATGAGTGGGAGGGATTAATATTTATTTTTATGTTTGATGATGATTTTATAAAAATTTCAAAAGTACTTTTGACATCGTTGGAAGAATAAATTGGAAGAAAAATAACATGTTTTTAAAAAACTATAACATTTTTAGAATTTCTCATCTACTTAGTGTAGCAATCATAGCATTGATAACTTTTTTTTTTATTATTATTTTTTGATAATCTCGATATCCATCTTTTTGAATCGATTAATTTTAGAGGTGATTGATTCAGTTTCACAAAAGTTTCTCACCGATCATCAGGATAAATTTGAGAAGCACAGATGGGTCCTAGCAGATGACCCAACATCACTAGTGGTTCAAGCACCGCAGATGTATGAGGTGCCATATATGGGAATCGAAAGCTCATTATATGAGAGTCTATCCTATCGTTTACCATCATACTATGTCCCCTGAGGCATCGATAACTCTTTTATGTTGCATAGTAATCAGGAGATATACATTGTATATATTTAGTTTCAAGTTTTGATCTCTAAGGCTTTGTTTACTCAGAAGGATGGAAAATGAGAGGGAAAGAAATTTAAAAGAGGAAAACCCCTTAGAAAAAGGAGAAGGAAAGGGTAGAGAAAAGAAAAAGATCCGTAGGAAGGAAAGAAAAAGAAAAAAAAAGAAGAATAGAAAACCAAGAAAGAAGAAGACCATGGTCGTGTTCGACTGCTCAAGGCGACCTTATGGGCCCAATGGTCGATGAGGCAGCCTTGCATGGGCCCGACAGTCGTGCAAGACGACCTCACACAGGGCCATAGTCCACTGTTGCATGACGTCAATCGCGAATGGTAGAAATTTAGCTTGGCTTGTACTTTGAAGGAAGGGAATTGCTTTTTGTTGTCCTATTTGGATGGATGAAAAAATATAAAAAAAATGATTCATGGATGAGTTTATAATTTTGTCTATCTATTAGGTAAACAAAAGGAAGAAAAAATAAGTCATTTTTTACAAAGTAAATAAGAAAAAGTTTTCCACCCTGAAAATCTTTTTGTAATTTTGTTTTAGTGTGAGTATTTGACATGGTCTCACACTACCTAATTGTGGCATTATTGGTAGACCCGACCACGGTTCAGAACCGTCGGTTCGACGGTTCGGAACCGCCGGTTCGACGGTTCATGACAGGTCGACCCTTAACCTTAACCGTCCAAGACGGTTACGGTTCACGGTTTGGAACCGCCGGTTCACGGTTCGGTTCACGGTTCGCGACGGTTCGCGACGGTTCGAGATTATTAAATTAAAAAATTTAAAATTTAAATTTTATATAAAAAAGTATTAAAAAAAAGAGAAAAGTCGATGTAGTTTAGTGGTGTATATTTCATGATCGGTGAGAATTACGTTCGTTCCCATTAATAGTGTGTAAAAATGAATTTGAATTAAATAAAGTATATATATAATTATATTAATTTTATAAACAAAAGGTGTTATAGAACAATGGTGAACTTGTAAGCTTGTCTCCCGGAGTGTCTAGGTTCGATCCCCAGCTCTTGCAATCGGCAGGAGTTGATTTTTGAAAAAAAAATAAAAAAATTCAAAAAAACCCAAACCGGCGGTTAACCGGCTGAACCGCCGGTTCAAGAGGCCTTGAACCTTAACCGGCCCGGCAGCCTGCCGGGCCGGTTACGGTTTGGCCCGGCTAACCGGGTCAACGGGCCGGGTCCGGGCCGGGACCGGGCTGGACCCGGCCCGTGGGCAGGTCTAATTATTGGTCGTCTAAGTACATACTTATACTATCTTAAATGCACCTCTTAGAGTTTTTTCTAAATAAGTACAACTCAACCTTTCCTCTAATATTTTTATTTATTATTCTGTCCATTCTCGTATCTCTATATTGTTAATTTTACAATTATTATTAAATATTTATTTAATGAAACGGATCTTGAAATCTATATGTTTTACATACCTGAGCTTGATGAAGAAGCCATTGCAATGCAATTATTTTGCATATATTAATTTCTCTCTTCTTTCCTTTCTTTCCGAAGACACTCAATATTTTTCGTTGATGGATCATTATAATGTCTTCTATTTATAGGCAGAGAGAGGACCAATATATGTATGCTTTCATTATTTTCGTGCATCCATCATGCATCGGTTATAATTATTATTTACATCAGTTACTAATAATAATTATTAATATATATAGATGAGTTTTACTTATTTAGTAACTTCCATTGCATGAAGTTACATTTAGCTTTACGTTATTTTCCTTTAATTTTTAAGACCAATTATTAATTAGATAATAATAATTATCTAACATTCTCCCACTTGGTCTAAAATTAAAACCTCAAGTATGATGCATTATAACTTTAAGCATCAAAAAACTCATCCTCTTAAGACATCATAATTACCTTAATATAATAAAATACTAAATGTGGGTTATAGCGGTTGTACATTATATAACATACTTCCTTCTATATACCACAAACATCAGCATTCTATTATACAAGGTCTGTAAATGAACATATAATTTCATAATGGTCCACAATAATGTTTCTAGACAATTCATGTATATAACATAGTAATGTGCACATCATAACTAGAAACTATATATCAGAAACACATAAGTGATATCAAAGTGTCAACTTAATATATCATTCAAAGGGATAACCAAGACCCATTCGATGTACATGTTCTTTAAATATCTTTGGTTGTAAACCTTTAGTTAACGGATCTGCAATCATAAGATCCGTTCTAATATAATCAATAGACAGGATCTTTGTTTCTGAACTTCTTCTTTAACGACAAAATATTTTAATTCCATATGCTTGGCACCTCTTGAATATTTGTCATTTTTAGAGAAGAATACTGCTGCAGAATTATCACAACAAATTTTCAGCGGCTTGGTAATAGTGTTGACAACTCCAAGTCCTGAAATAAAATTTCGCAGTCATAATGCATGGATTGTGGCTTCAAAACATGCCACAAACTCTGCTTCCATTGTGGATAAGGCAATAACAGATTGTTTAGTACTTTTCCATGATATTGCTCCTTCTCCAAGAAGAAACAAATAACTAAAAGTGGACTTTCTACTGTCAATGCATCCCGCAAAATCTGAATCTGAGTAACCAATCACTTCCAAGTGATTAGTTTCTATACATGAGCATGTAATTCTTGGTGCCTTGAGATACCTTAAAACTTTCTAGCAGCTTTCCAATGATCAATTCCTGGATTACTTTGATATCTGCCGAGCATTCCAACAGCAAAACTAATATCCGGTCTTGTACAGGTTTGCACATACATTAGACTTCCTACAACAGAAGCATATGGAATTGAATCCATTTATTTTCGTTCTATATCATTCTTTGGACATTGCATAAGACTAAATTTATCCCCTTTTTGAATTGGAGCAATTCCAGTAGTACATTTTTCCATTGCAAATCTTTCTAGAATTTTTTCAATATATGCTTTTTGAGACAATCCCAACAATCCTTGTGATCTA
>NC_133864.1:467449-504675 GCF_044706935.1 Curcuma longa
GGAATGAAGATTTCGAACTATATTACATAACCATATTAGCGATTGGTAGGAATTAATTCTTTTGTCTATGCTTTTCCATTTTTTATAATCTATTTGTATGACTTTGCTAAGACATTATTAGGACTAGAAGTGTTAATTTGCAAGTTAATCACTTTTCACCTCCTCTAGCTTAATTTCCAAGGGTTCTAAAAGGTGATTTTAGAGTCCAGTCACATGGGAGGAAGGACTAATTACCAACTATGCAATCAAATTTATAACAAGTGATATTGGGCGATGTCAAAAAATGAAAGTGCATAAAAAGACAAGGTGGAATATTGGTTTAAAATCAATAATGGGGACACAAAACACCAAGAGATGCGGATGGCAAAAAAAATCAAGAGAAGATTTTGGACAAAGCTACAAACTGAGATCTATAAAGTGAATATGGAGGAGACAAATGAAAATTCCAAAAAACCACAAGGTAACGTAAAGGAAGAAATTCAAAAACATGGATCCGCCACCTCAACATCCTTCATCTCACGGATATGGAAGAAGGTAAATTTAGGTACATAGGTAGAAGATGCATGATGGGGTGAATGGTAGTTAGGTCACGAGTTTCCATGAGATTCAATTATGACTATTACATCAAAAATATTATACACTTATCTACGTTACACCCCGAGGACTAGAGGAAGAGATTCAAGCTTCAATCATTGAGGAAATTAATGATGATATGGGGCCCTCTTTGTCAGATGATTCAAGTGACTAAGCATGGGGAACCATCCACCTCTTCAAGGAATAAGAAAGAATTCAAATCTATAGAGGAAGACATTTTGGAAGCTAATTCCTCGAGTGCCTCCATTCAAACCAAGTCAAAGGAGCACATATATATCTTTTGCTAAAAAAGAAGCTATAAGACCAAGTGTCCACGTGCAAAAGAGTAATTTCCAAACTTGGTAATTTAAATAATCTTACTAATGCTAATGGTAGGAAGAAGGAAGCGAAGAAGAAGGATTGATTACATTATTTGCTTCACATGTCACAGAAGAGGTCTCTACCGCATCGTGTCCAAACAAGGAGGTAGTGAAAAAAAAAAAAACAAAAAAACAAAAGAAAATTAGAAGCTCAAATCAAAAGAGAGCTTCAAAGATAAAGGAAGAAAAAAAAATCTAATTTGAATTGGAAGTTCAAACAAGGAGGTAGTGAAGAAGAAAGAAAATTGGTAACTCCTAACTTGAATTTGAATTCAAATTTCAACTCTTCCATACATAATTTAAATATTCAATTATCTATGTGTAATTATAGTTTTAGATATCATGATATTTCTGTGTAAATTTCATAGTAACACTACTTTGCCTAAGGTTATGAAAGGAGATATAAACTTAGGGAAACAACTGAAGGAGAGTAGGCACATGCCCTAATAGAAAAATGCAAGGGAAGCATGAAAATTCTAAACTGAGACTAGAATTAGAATAATAATAGAAGCCTTATCCCACTAGGTGAGGTTGACTATATGAATCATTCTACGCCATTGGACTCTATCCCCTACTATATCATTATCTATATTTAAATAAATTTTATCTTATTTTATTATTGCTAATCAAGTCTTTTTTTAATCTTCCTCTTCCTCGTTTGATGTGCGTATTTGTCTAGTTTCACATCGTCTAACTAAAGCATCTATTGATTGTCTAAGTGCATATCTGTACCATCTTAAACATGTCTCTCAAAATTTTTCCTCAATAGATGCAACTCCAACTGTCTCTCTAATGCTTTCATTTCTTATTCTGTCCATCCTCATATGCCCACACATCTATCTTAACATCCTGATCTCTGCAACTCTCATCTTCTGCTCATGTGCTTGAGTCATAGCCTAACATTTAATGTCATATAATATAACAAGTCTAACTGTCATTTAATAGAACTTTCCTTTGAATTTTAGAGGTATTTTACGATCACATAAAACACCCAACACTCTCCTCTATTTCAACCATCTTGCTTGTATTCTATGTAAGACATATCTCTTAAACCCTCCATCATCTTGCAAAAATAATCCTAAATACTTAAAGCTCTTAGTTCTAAATAATTTGTCATCTCCTATCTTAATAATTGTCTCATTATGTCTAATATTACTAAACTTAAATTCTATATATTCTGTCTTTGTTCTACTAAGTCTAAAATCTTTCACTTCTAGTGTTTCTTGCTAAGATTCTAATTTAACATTTACTTCTTTACGTGTTTCATCTACTAAAATAATATCATTTAGAAACAACATGCACCACGATACTGTGTTTTGAATGTGTCTAGTGAGTTCGTCCATGATTAATGTAAAAAGATAGGGATTTAGAGCTGATCCTTGATGTAACCCTATCTTCATTGAAAATGCTACAATTAATTCGCATGAAGTTTTCACTATGATCACTACATCATCATACAGATCTTTAATTAATTCAATATATGCTACCTTAACACCACTCTTTTCTAAAATTCTCCATATAATTTCTCTTGAGACTCTATCATAAGTTTTTTCCAAGTCAATGAATAACATGTGTAGATCTTGCTTTTACTTCCGATACTTTTTAATTAGTTGCTTGAGAAGATGTATAGCTTCTATTGTTGATCCAAATTGATTTTTGATCACCGTGATCTCCTTTTTTAATCTTTTTTCTATTACTCTTTTCCAAAGTTTCATGGTATGACTCATTAATTTAATACCCCTATAGTTTGCACAATTTTGTAAGTCTCCCTTATGGTTATATAAGGGTACTAGAGTACTTATCCTCCATTGATCAGACATTTTTTTTATTTTTAATATCACGTTAAATAATTTTGTAAGTCATTCAATATCTTATTTCCCTAAACACTTCCATACCTCTATCGAAATATCATATGGTCTAACGACTTTTTCATTTTGCATTCCATTTAAAGTTTGTTCTATTCTAAAGTTTGAATTCTACAATAAAAATTTAAATTTCTATACTCATTTGACCTACTTAAATTACCTAATTTAAATTGGTCACCTAAACCTTTATTAAAAAGTTAATGAAAATACCTCTTCCACCACTCTGTTATTTCTCCATCATTTACTAGAACCCTATTGCATTCATCTTTAATACATCTTATTTGAATAAAATCTTTTATCTTTCTCTTTCTCATTTTATCCATTCTATAAATATCTCTTTTTCCTTCTTTTATATTTAATTTTTGATATAACCGTTCAAAAGTTTCATTCTTAACTTCATTCTCTGTTTTCTTAGCCTCTTTCTTGGTTCTTGTATATTTTTTAAAGTTTTCCTCGTTCTTACAAATATATAATTTCTTATAGGTTGTTCGTTTTTCTTTCACTTTCTCTTGTATTTTTTCATTCCACCACCAAGATTCCTTAGTGGTGTATACTCCTTTAACTCACCGAGTACACTCTTGACTATTATTTTCAACTTTGATATCATCTTATACCATGTCATATTAGAGTCACTATATATTTCACCTAATACTTGTACTTCTACCTTCTATTGGTACAGGGAGCACCAGATAATCAAACATGTATTTTGATAAAGGCAAAGGGTTTAAAGTTAAGATTATATTGTGGGTTTCTACCTTCTGTTGGTGTAGAGAGCACCAGATAATCGAACCTGTATTTTGATAATGGCAAAGAGTTCAAAGTTAAGATTATATTGTGGGTTGATGAGCTAATTTAAGTATACAGGTAGCATCGAAAAGTAAGGTAAAGTCCTAGTTGGAGGCTAGGGAAGGCAAGTCCTAGTTGAAGGCTAGGGAAGGTAAGTCCTAGCTGGAGGCTAGGCAAGGAAGTCCTGGTTGTTAGTACCTGATGGAATCAAAATATCTCCACAATGGCATGATATTGTCCACTTTGGGTCTAAGCCCTCATGACTTTGTTCTTGGACTCTCCCCAAAAGGCATCATGCCAATGGAGATACTTTTCATCCTTTTAAACTCATGATCTTTTCCATGTGTATTAGATGTGGGACTATGTTTACACCCTTGCAATCCAACAATCCCCCCCTCAAACAAAGGACCATAGGCCGCCCTCAAACGGAAAGCCTCCGTTTGATGTCCAAATCCTTGATCCACTAGGACTTTCTGACCCTCGGTCCACTCGACCTACTAGGATTTCCTGCCTAGCCGCAACTAGGACTTTCTACCTAGTGTCTGGTCCTCTTGATTCAGACATGGGAGCATCCACTTCCTTTATTTAAAGGTTCAACCCACATGGTTAGATCTAGATCATGGCTCTTACGGTAGTTAGTCCGGTGAAGAGCGGCCTCGCTCTGATACCACTTGTTAGTACCTGATGGAATCAAAATATCTCCACAATGACATGATATTGTCCACTTTGGGCCTAAGCCCTCATGCCTTTGTTCTTGGGTTCTCTCCAAAAGGCCTCATGCCAATGGAGATACTTTCCATCCTTTTAAACCCATGATCTTTTCCATGTATTTTAGATGTGGGACTATGTTTGCACCCTTGCAATCCAACAACCCCCAAAGGGAACTTAAGTTAATCATATAGAATTCTCCCAGAGTATTAAACTCTGACCTATATTAACTTAAGAAATTGTCAAACATCAAAAAGAAAGAGATTGTTGGTGCAAGAAGCACTAGATCTTGCCTAGAGATCCAAACAGGACCTGATGTTTGGATTGTGGATGTGAGTGAAGTCTAGTCAGATGACTAGCGAGAAGTCCTAGTCGGTTAGACTAGGCAGTGGAAGTCCTGATCTGGAAGATTGGGTAAGGGAAGTCCTGGTGAGTGAAGCTAGGCAGTGGAAATCATGATTTGGAGGATCAGGCAAGGGAAAGTCCTAGTTGTAGGCTAGGCAAAGGAAAGTCCTGGTTTGGAGGATCAGGTAGAAGTCTTAGCAGGTCGAGTGCACCAGGTGCAAGTTTATGTAGTGTCAGGAGGACCGGGAAGCATGGCCAAAGTCCAATCGGGTACGATCAGGAGGACCAGAGGGTTGGTGAAGTCTGGGCGGTTTGGAGGACTGAGCACAGCAGAAAATTCCTGGGGGTTGGGGACCATGGCTAAGCGGGAAGTCCAACAAGTCTGGAGGACTTGTTGGCAAAACTTCTCCCGAGTGGAGTGGGTAAGGGTGCGTTCCCGGAGTGGAACAGTGGGCGTCAAACTAACCCAGGATTTCGATAGAAATATGAAGTTAGACCCACAGGATAAGGTTTAGGTTGTTTTGTTTGCTTGTATGCTTGTCTTGTAGGAACCAGGAGCTGGAAGCAAGAGGGAGAAAGCAGAGATAAAGCAAAGAAAGACAACTGAACCAAGCACGGGATCAACTCAAGTCAAAATTGAGTAAACTGGTTTCAGTCGACCTGAGTTTCGCTCCAGTCGACCTGAGTGGCTGAAGCCAATCCAACCGTGGAGAAAGAGGATCGTGCCTACGTGGGGTCGACCTGAGATGGACTCAAGTCGACCTGAGCATGCTATAAAAGGAGGGGCGACGTGGACAACCATGAAAAAACGATAACACATCCCCTAATTCTGACTTCTTCTTTGCAATCTTCCTCTCCGAGCATCGACTCTTGTAGTGTCCGCGTTTCTAGCACTTGAAGCACTGGATGTGCTATTTGTTCCTCCGGGCTCCTGACATCGATTGCTCCTTTACCGCCGGTGGTGTCGTCCGAGTCTTACGAGTAAGACACTGATTTTTATAGTGTCCTCTCTCCCTGACACTTAAAATAGATTATATAATATTTAAAATAAACTTTTAAAATCGTACTTTTCTCCCCCTCCATATTTGCCGTTCTTGCTCCCTTGGCAGTTAGTCCAATCAAGAGCACGCCAGCTCTGATACCAATTGTAGGATCGTTGTAACACGCTAGAGGGGGGTGAATAGTGTGTTATCACTTTTTCAAAATCATTCGTTCTAACAGAGAAAACTAAGCAACGGATTAGAAAACAATACAGGGACTCGCGGATTTACTTGGTTCCTAACTCCCAGGGTTAGTACGTCCAAGGCCTATGTACGGGAGGCGTCCGTCCACTAGTGGTCTCCTTTCCGAACTTTGTTCGAAGGCGGAGAAATCCGTCTTACAGTCCGTATAAAGAAATACAATAAATAAGAATAAAGGACAAGTAAGAAAACTAAACCAAAACCCTTGACGCCGTTCTAGAAGTCCTAAGCGCCTTGCACTCCTCCTGGATCTTCCCCGATTGCAAGATCTTGGCTCCGTTCGCGTTCTGAATCACCACTAGCAAGGAAGGATGGCTTCTAGATTGATTTCATGGTTGTGCACGTCGCCCCTCCTTTTATAGCATGCTCAGGTCGACTTGAGTCCATCTCAGGTCGACCCCACGTAGGCACAATCCTCTTTCTCTGCGGCTGGATTGGTTTCAGCCACTCAGGTCGATTGGAGCGACACTCAGGTCGACTGGAGCGACTCAGGTCGACTGGAGCGAAACTCAGGTCGACTGGAACTAGTTTGCTCAGTTTTGACCTCAGTTGATCCCATACTTGGTTCAGTTGTCTTTCTTTGCTTTACCTCTGCTTTCTCCCTCTTGCTTCCAGCTCCTGGTTCCTACAAGATAAGCATACAAGCAAACAAAACAACATAAACCTTATCCTGTAGGTCTAACTTCAGATTTCTATCAAAATCCTGGGTTAGTCTGATGTCCACTGTTCCACTCCGGGAACGCGCCCTTACCCACTCCACTCGGGAGAAGTTTTGCAAGGACTTGTTGGACTTCCCGCTTAGCCATGGTCCCCTGGCTCCCAGAGATTTTCTGTTATGCTCGGTCCTCCAGACCGCCCAGACTTCACCAACCCTCTGGTCCTCCTGACCGTACCCGATTGGACTTTGGCCATACTTCCCGGTCCTCCTAACACTACATGGACTTGCACCTGGTGCACTCAACCTGCTAAGACTTCTGCCTGATCCTCCAAACCATGACTTCCCTTTGCCTAGCCTACAACTAGGACTTTCCCTTGCCTAATCCTTCAAATCAGGACTTCCATTGCCTAGCTTCACTCACTAGGACTTCTCTTGCCCAATCTTCCAGATCAGGACTTCCACTGCCTAGTCTAACTAACTAGGACTTCTCGCTAATCATCTGACTAGACTTCACTCACATCCACACATCCAAATATCAGGTCCTATTTGGATCAACCCTTGGTCAAACTGACCAAACCTAGGTGTATTGTCAAACATCGAAACTCTAGGCAAGATTTAGTGCTTCTTGCACCAACACTGATCAATAGAACTAGGCATGGAAGACTTGACAGATCGAGGACACCAAGTGGGAGTTTAGGGGGTCAGTGAATCAGACGTCTAACAAATTGATGGGTCAACAAAGACTGGACATCAAAAGGAAAGTCCTGGGGATAAAGGATCGGATGCTGACTAAGAAGTCTAAATATGTTTAGAGGACCAGATGTTTTGCAAATAGGTAAAATCTCTTGAGATAAATAGGTGATGACGCATTTTCTTGAAGGCAACAGTAAGTGTCGGTCTGACTTTGAATTTCATTGAAAATTTAAAAGTTAAGACCAGACAATTATAAAATCGCCAAGACTTAATTTCTTGCATTATGCCTATATATTCTAACTCTATGATGCAGGAAAGTAAGCTTAAAGGAAAATTGAAAAAGGAGGTTCTAGGCACCCCTATCGAATCCGAGCACCCAAATAGTCCGAGTGCCCCAATCGGCTCTAGGCGCCCGGACAACACTTCTTTGGGCTAGTGAGGTGAATGAGGTGATAAGTCATGATTGGCTGGGTCACCTCAGCCTCCAGGGCTCGAGAACGGTTCAAGCGCCCAGAGAAGGATGTAGGATCTTGTAACGCGCTAGAGGGGGGTGAATAGCGCGGTCTTCATTTCTCATTCGTTCGTTCTATCAGAATAACTTAGCAGCAGAATTAGAAATATAAGCAGGGACATGCGGATTTTTACTTGGTTCATAACCTCCCAGGGTTAGTACATCCAAGGCCTATGTACGGGAGGCGTCCGTCCACTAGTGGTCTCCTTTTCGAACATTCGTTCGAAGGCGGAGAAACCCGTCTTACAGTCTAATAAAGAATAACAATAAATAAAACAGTAAGACTAGTAAGGAAAACTAAACCAAACACTTTCACTGATCTGGAAGTCTTGAGCGTCGCGTACTCCTCCTGGATCTTCCCCGGTTACACATGCCTGACCCTGTTCGCATTTAGAGTCATCACTAGAAGAAGGAGATGGCTTATATTTGATGTCTCTGGTTGTACACATTCACCTTTCTTTTATAGCACCTTCCGATCGACTGGAATACCATTTAGGTCGACCACATGTAGACCACAGATCCACTATCTCCGCAGCTAACTCGGCCTTCAAGTCAACTGGAACCACTATTTAGGTCGACTCCAATCTGACATAGAGGATCTGGATAGACTTTGGCTTCTGCAGCGTTTATCCACTTTCGGTCACCTGGAACAAATTGACTCAGGTTTGATTTAAATTGACCTCAGGCTTGGTTCAGCTGTCTTTGTTTGCTTCACTTCTGCTTTCTCCATCTTGCTTCCAACTCCTGGTTCCTGCAAGACAAGCATATAAACATGCAACCTAAACCTTACCCTGTGGGTCTAACTTCAGATTTCTACCAAAATCCTGGGTTAATCTGATGCCTACTGTTCCACTCCGGGAGTGCGCCCTTATCCACTCCACTCGGGAGAAGTTTTGCTAATAAGTCCTCTAGACTTGTTGAACTTCCTGCTTATCCATGGTCCTCGGCCCCCATGAATTTGTTACTGGATCTTGGTCCTCCTGATCGCCTAGACTTCACCAAACCTCTGGTCCTCCTTACCGTACCCGCTTGGACTTTGGTCATACTTCCCGATCCTCCGACACTGCATGGACTTGCACTTAGTGCACTTGACCTTGCTAAGACTTCTGCTTGATCCTCCAAATTAGGACTTACCTTTACCTAGCCTGCAATTAGGACTTTCCCTTGCCTAGCCTACAACTAGGATTTTCCCTTGCCCAATCTTCCAAATCAGGACTTCCACTGTCTAGTCTAATCGACTAGGACTTCTCGCTAGTCATCTGACCTGACTAAACTTCTCACTCACATCCAAACATTAGGTCTTGTTTGGATCAACCCTTGGTCAAGCTGACCAGACCTAGATGTATTTGTCAAACATCGAAACTCTAGGCAAGATCTAATGCTTCTTGCACCAACAAAAGATAAGACACAATGAAGCAAAGTCTGATCCAATAATCACCACGTCAACATTCCAAGTGCTCTAAAGGGATTCAAGTGCCCATGGATGGCTAAGTCAACAATTAGAACGGATCAGATAGACCACGGTAGGGATGTCCGACAGGGGATCCAGGCACTCAAATTGTCTATACAAGCACTCTCAAATAGAAGCCTCAGTAGAACATTTACGGCTATTCTACAACTCTTGTTCAAGTGCTCCACACTCTGGAAATGCTATTGTGACGCCAAGACGCTACAACAACACCGTGCTGAAGTTCTGAATCATTATTAGTAAAATTGTAGTATTGTTCTTTATTGTCTTTGTGCTTCTATACTCTAGAAACGGTAATAGGTTTACCATTCCTTATTTTTATAAAAGATAAGACTCTTTCTGGTTGTGAGAAAGAGTCTACTAGCCAATTTCCCATAGAAAGTAGTCGAAGACTACGAGCCTTAAAGTAGCAACCAGATACTGTGAACCAAGTAAAAAAATTATCCCTTATTTTAAGTTCCTATTTTCGTTATATTTGAGAGGTGTCCTAAGGCAATTGTCTTATGGTAGTACTATTTATTAGATAAATAGTGATTCACTATTTGAGTGCACATTCTTTATGTGTTTGATTGGATCTTAAACTTATTTACTGAATGTCCACAATATGATTCATAGCATGAGAGAATTTATGATTGGATCACAACTAGTGAGTATTTTTACATGTGTAATTATGAGTGTATTGAAATTATCCCTAGTTGATGAATTGATGAGCACGGACGTCATCGATTCTGTTAAGACTAGTACGTTTTAAACTCCTTAGTTTACCAAGCAGTTGTTCTTGCTGACTAGAGACATTGGATGTTGAGAGTTAAACGTGGATGCTAATTAAAAGTAACTAGTTCATTAGAGTGACCTGCCATGAGACTTCATATGGTTCTATACATATAGAGATATGTCAATGAAGATCTTAGTGCAGCTTAAGTGTGAGTTTCCTTTGACTTGAGGTATTCAATTCATCTTGGTCATGGAGGCTTATACTTTGATATCTTATGCAAACATCTCCAAAGAAGTGTAGATCCTGGATGATTGGGTGTAAGTCGAAGTGTCCGAAGGTGTTTGGATAGCTCACAAAGGATTCACCTGCTCCTTGAAAAAGAAGATGTATACCCTACGACCACTTGTTAGATTGTTACTAGAAGTCTTTGGCCAAAGCATTGCATGTCAAAAGTATAGAACTCTTGAACATTCACTACAACAAAAACAGTCATAGACATCGGTGGAAAACCGATGTCTATGAGAAAATCGACTGATGTCTATGAAGGCGTTGTAAAAGGTCTGACATTTTAGACATCGGTTTGTAACCGATGTAATACAACTCAACGACATCGGTTTGTAACCGATGTAAAACCGATGTAATATCACTCAACGACATCGGTTTCGCAACGGTGTAAAACCGATGTAATATATGTATCACAACGACATCGGTTTTGCAACGGTGTAAAACCGATGTAATATATGTTTAACATCAATTTTAACAACGGTTTGTGACCGATGTAATATCATTCAACGACATCGGTTTTGCAACGGTGTAAAACCGATGTAATATATGTATCACAACGACATCGGTTTTGCAACGGTGTAAAACCGATGTAATATATGTTTAACATCAATTTTAACAACGGTTTGTGACCGATGTAATATCATTCAACGACATCGGTTTTGCAACGGTGTAAAACCGATGTAATATATGTTTAACATCAATTTTAACAACGGTTTTCGACCGATGTAATATCACTTAACGACAACACTTCCAAACCGATGTCATTAAATATTTTTTTTATGTTGTTTGTAAATTATGATCGAGCAAGATGACAAAATTATCATAATATTATAAATTCATCAAACAAATCACAAATACAAAAGCACCGATATATTTAATCACCTCAATATTTACAAATAATCAAAAGTAACTAACAAAAATTATTCTTCTTGCAACTTCTACATATACAAATCCAAAAGGGAAAAGTACTTCTACAGATACAAATCCAAAAGGGAAAAGTAAACAAAATCTCCATCTAGAGGTGTAGGGAAATGATTGGCTTCGAAATCGAAAGAGCTTTCAGCTTTTGCTCCAGCCTATGTAACTGCAGTGAACCTTGGCGAGTGCAGCCATGTAGTCATTTGATCTGAGCAGAGGAATAAGATAGCCTAACAGGATCACAGAGGATACACTGGTTTGGATCTTTCAAAAACCGATTGTGTTTCAGAGCAAGATTAGTATTGCTTGTAATTGCAAATCCATCCTGATCCACAGTTAATTAAAAGCATATCACATAGAAGACTGGAAGTCAGGAAAGATGGAGCTGAAAAATGAATCATAGACTATGCTGCAAAAGATGATTGAGCAAGCCAGTTAAATTCTAGGCAAACCTTTTCTGGATCTCCACCATCTTTGAACATATCATATGCTTTCCGCATTACAGGCCGTGGATCTCGACCTACCTGCAAAATTGTCACTGAACAAACTCAAAATGAAGCTAAAACAGTATCAAACTGATAGATATTTGTAGAAGCTTATATTTGCAGATAAGAACATCTTGAAGAGGCAATTGCGGTAAGACTTCTGAAAATGGTTATTCCAGGAACTAAAGCTTTAGCTGGTTATCATACATTAAGAATCTGATCCTTTTTACTGAGTTCAAGATTACTGTGATTCCAGTGGATGAAACCTGAGAATTGAATTGAATTGATACAGTGAAGCTTTACACTTGCCTCTAAAAACCTTTTCCGAGCTTCCTCAGGCCCATAAAGCTGAGCTTCACAAAGAAAGCACCAAATGGCTTCCTCAGTGTCATTCGGATTTGCTGCAACGTCCAACCTGAATTGTTCTGCACCTTCCTCAAATCTACAAACACAAAAATAATAATAAAAAACATAAAGCTAAAAAGGCATTTAATAAAACCTCTTAATCTTTTTGATTGCAACCATAAATAAGCCATTCATTAGTCTCAGTTTGTCAGTTCGACAACTCTTCCACCAAGCTCCAAATTTTCTTGAAAAAATTCGCAAATAGCAAATATTTGCTCGTTGGCATGTTAAAAGATGCAATTTTGGACAAAATATGATACCTATTCGCGTAATATAGAGACAATCCACGCTGCCAGATATCTGAAAAGGAATTTATAGTCAACTAAATAGATAGCTAGTGCTAAATAGAAAGCAGCCAAGAAATTGAAGAACAGCTGATAGTGTAACAACATTTTCACCTGATGAATAAGAACATTCATAGTATACAAATATCCAGCAATTGAAGACGATGCTATACCCAAGAAGAGTCTCTCTTTTTCCCACCTGCAATGAAAAACAGAGGAAAGCAAAGGCAAACACATATCTGTAATCCTGCTAGTGCTCCTGCTTTAGTGCAAAAATCTGTGTTTCTATCACAGAGACAATAAAAGTAACAAAAGTAAAATAATTCTGATATGCAGGTCAAGTTAGTCGATGCAACAACGCTGGAAGTTGATCAGTAGCTACAATTCCTTAAACAGTCATCCACAAATCTCTATAAAAAGTTTGGAATTAAGATCAAATCTCAGCCAAGAACTTTTGGCAGCAGCCTTCACACAGTGCTTGCAAGAATCACAATAACAAAGTTTGATTCAGAAGTGGCCTGACTGACAGAAATGGCCCGAGCAGAAATTTCAGTGCTGCAGAAAACAAAAACGTATAAAGCAGTGCTGCAGAAATTTCAATGCTGCAGAAATGTAATCCAAAACTAGCATATTAACCCGAAACTACAAAGTTTTCAAAATTCGAATACCTTTCCTACTCAAATGTAATCTAGCATGCATTCAGCCCACTCGGATCGCACTTCATTAATTTCAACCAATGTGTACTTAAGTTGAAAATATAAATCAATTAGAACATTTTTAAACTTCTCATTAATCTTTGAAAATATTTTCGTCATCCAATTTTATTAAATTGATCCCCATATTTTTTATATTTTAACTAAAGTTATATAAGCCTATACATTAACAACTCATCGATAGCTTCAGGTCAAATGCTAGTCGTGTGAATCTTTGAAACAGATATAAAAGACAAACATGTATTGTACAACCTCTTACATGCATATGAAGTATAAACATGCAATACTTGCAACTACAAAAATAGTAATACTTGAGTTCATTAGGAAGTAAATGGCTACAATGACATGTGGAACTATTAGTTTTAAGTTGGACAATTAATCCAATTCAACCTGCAAAAATATGAGTAGAAAAGCAAAAAATGTTATCGAATTTTGTTAAATGAAATATAATACCCGGAGGCGTTGAAGTTTAGTTGCTGCAGATACTGCAAGGTCTGATAGAATTTCATTTGGCAGCTGCTTTGGCCTCTGCATTCCAGCGACTGCTACAGCATCATTGGCTTCAACCTACATTTCATGTCCAGAAACAAGTCATACTATAATATCTAATTACATAAAAAATTATATTAATTTTACATGAAAGAGATCTTTAACATAAAATCTTCTCCATACCTCTCAATATTAATTTTGACATAAAACCGATGTCTTTTGAGTGTTGTTAAAGACCGATTTTCTTGTAGTGAAACTAGGTTTTCGAAATTCTCTCCTCCTCCTTCTTCTTGCCGCCGCCCACTCTTCTTCTTCTTCCTTCTCCTTTTCTTTTTCTTCCCTCACCACCGCCCCTTTACCTTCTCCTCTTGAGGTGGCCGGATCTTCTATCCAAGAGAGGAGGCCGGACCTAGCAAGAAGACAAGACAAGGTGAAGCCGCAGCGAAAGGAAGAAAGGTGATCCAAAGGTTCTTCATCCGGAGATTTTGCAACTCCTTTATTTCTGGAGGTTCGTTGTCCACCCAACGTCCAGGAAGAAGTTAGGAATACAGCGGAAGGCAGCGAGGTTATCTTCAAGGTTCTGGTAAATTTATTTTTTTGCAGTTTTAATTTACTAGAAATAGTTAGATAAAACCGAAGATAATAATTTAGGAATCGACGATCCTGAAGAATCAATTGATCTAGTCTTCTTTATAGACTTTGTCAATTGATTGAAGGCGGAAAAAATTTTTATTCTGTGGGGTTCTATGCTCTTCGGGGCGGATAGAATCCGGATCGCAGAACGGAGATCCAGATCGCCAACAGAAATTGAATGAAATTTGATCAGTACATGTCAATTATCAACTTATCCTAAATGACCTAAAAGGGTCTAATTATATTTGTAAATATTTTATTCTATACTAAACTACAATAATAAATCATAATCCAAGGTTTATGATTCCAAAAAGAATCTGTATCTTATTTACAAATACCAAATGTTAAACTATAGTAGCAAATCATGATACTTTATTTTAGAATATCAAATAAATATATAAATACTTATTAATATTTTGAACTTTAAGTATGTACAATAATCAAAATAAAATATCTATCTTTATTAGCAAATATAGAACAATAAAATGAATATAGACTCCCACTAGATGAATTCTTTTTCCATAGGAAGAACTCCCATATCCACAATATCTACACAAAATATAGCCTGATGTGCTCTGTCACAATATCCACAATACCTTAAGTACCAAGCCCTTAGTGAGTGGATCTGCCAACATGATATCTATACTGATGTGCTCTATCATCACCTAACGATTCTGAACTCTTTCTTTAATCATTAGATACTTGATGTCTATGTGATTGGACTTCAACGAACTGTGATTGTTTTTAATTTAAAGTTCTACAACTTTATTATAACAATTAATCCTCGATGACCTATCAATACCATCAACGATATGCAGCATTGTGATGAAATTTCACAACCAAATCTCATAATTGGATACTTCATAACATGTTGTCAACTCTGCTTCCATAGTAAAAGTGGCTACTAGCATATACTTGACGCTCTTCCAAGATATAGCCCCTTCAACGAACATGAAAAAATAGCCTGAAGTAGATCTTTTGCTATCTAAGCATCCAGCTAAATCAGAGTCTGAATATCTGATCACCTCTAGGTGATCTGACCACCGATAAGTGAGCATATATCCTTTAATTCTTTACAAATGTTGAATCACTCTCTTTATCACTTTTTAGTGCAATGATCTTGAGTTACTTACATATCTGCCTAACGCTCCCACTATAAGTGTTATATCTGATCGTGTACAAACTTGTACATACATGAGACTTCAAACAGTTGACACATAAGAGAATTGGTCAATCTCCATTCTTTTAAATTCAAGTCATGAATACTGCTACAGGCTGAATTTTTCACCCCAAGACATTATGTGTCACCAGGTGCACAATTTGCATGTCATACCTTTTAAGCACCTTTTCAATATAGACTTTATGTGAAAGTCTAAGAATGCCTCTTGAACGATCACGACATATCTGTATATCTAATACAAAGGATGCTTCATCAAGTTCTTTTATTTCAAAATGAATGGATAGAAATGACTTGGTTTCATGTAGCAAACCCTTATTATTGCTTACAAGATATATGTCATCCACATACCGAACAAGTATAATAAACTTACTCCCACTTAACTTGATATATGCACTGATCAATATGATTCTCTCTAAATCCAAATGAGATGACCACTTAATTAAATTTCCAATACTATTAATGGGATGCCTATTTTAAATCATAAATGGACTTCTTTAATTTACATACTAGGTTTTTTGAATCTTCAGACTCAAAGTTCTTTAGTTGCATCATATATATAGACTCTTTATTATCTCCATTGAAAAATACAGTCTTTACATCCATTTGATGTAGCTCCCAATCAAAATGAGCTATAAGTGCTATGATTATCCAAAGAGAGTCTTTCGTCAGCACAGGTGAGAAAGTCTCCTTATAATTAATGTCTTCCTTCTTAGTGAATCCATTGGCAACAGTATAAGCCTTACACTTTTCAACATTATCCATTGAATCCCGCTTGATTTTAAATACACATTTACAACCAATGAGTTTCATACTTCGGACAATTCTATAAGTTCCTAAACATCATTGTCTACCATAGATTTCAACTCTTCTTGCATGGTATTAATCCACCTTTCAAAGATCGAGCATCATTTAACTTCTTAAAAAGATATGGGATCACTTTCGAATCCAATGTCAAATTCGTGCTCTTGGAGATAAACATAATCATGAGAAATTATGGATCTCCGTTCCCTTGTAGATCGCCTAAAAGGCACTTGTTCTTGAGGTGGTTGAGGTTCTTACTCTTCAATATGTGGCAATACCTCACTTTGAGTGGAGGGGCCATCCAATTATATTGGAGAGGTCACAGGAATATATTAATTCACTACTCCCTCTATATGTGCAATATCCATGATGTGCGATATGGTAACAATACCATTATTGATTGCACTAGTAGTAACTATAGGAGTATTGCTTACACTTTCCTCAAAAAATATTTTTCGAACTTTATCACTTCCACTATTCTCAATGAATTTGATGTTTTCTATTTTAAAGAAGGATCTGCTAGAGGGATCATAAAATTTATACCCCTAGACTTTTTAGAGCAACCCACAAAATTATAGCTCATGGTTCTTGAGTCCAATTTCTTTTCATTAGGCTTATAAGGCCTAACCTCAACTGGACAACCCAGAGGTTTAAATGTATAATACTAAGCTTCCTACCTATCCACATCTTAAATGGGATTTTAGTTAATACCTTACTTGGTACTTTGTTAAGTAGATAAACCACAATCTTGAGTGCTTCTTACCATATCTTTTAGAGTACGATTACATTGCTCAGCTACACCATTCTAACTAGGAGTCCTAGGCATAGTATACTGAAGCACAATCCTACACTCAACAAGGTAATTCACAAAAGATCTTGAATATTATTCACCTGATCCGTCATATCGACTCTAATATTCACCTCCACGATTGGATTGGATAGCTTTAATTTTCTTACCTAGTTGATTTTTCAACTTTAGCTTTGAAAATTTTGACCATGTCTAAAGATTGTGACTTCTCATAAATGAGGTATAGTTAACCGAATCAAGAGTAATCATTTATGAAGCTAATAAAATATGTGTGTCCATTTCATGATGCCTTAGGTAATAGTCAACAAATGTCCGTATGTATTAGCTCCAAAACATCACTATAATGACTTACCCCTTTATTTCTTTTGTTAGTTGTCTTCTCCTTAACACATTCAATACAAACATAAAAGTTTGACATGTTAAAAGAATCAAGAAATCCATATGATATTAACCTTTCTAGCATTGTCTAGACATATTTCCTAAATGTCTATGCCATAAAATAGATGAATTCTCATTCGTCAATTTACATTTTGCATCTATACTATGCATAATTATGTTATCAACCATAAGAGTTATGGTGTTTAATTTATAAAGCTTATCAACTAAGGAACTATTGCCACCCAACATTGAATTATAGAAAATACTACAAATTTTATTTTTAAATGAAGAAGAATTACTTGATTTGTTCAAATAAGAAATTAAAATTAAATTACATTGAAAAGACAGTACAATAAATGCATTTTTAAATCTAAAAAGATATTAATTCCTAAATAAAGCCTAAAAACACCAATCAATTTGACTTTAGCAATTTTTTCTATTTTCTGTATAGATGTATCTTTCACCATTAAGTGGAAGATCCTACATAGTGATACTTATGTGAGTAGTAGCACTGGTATCTATCCACCATGTGTTAAAGGGTACAAGAGCCAAATTAACTTTTGAACTAATAAAGTGAGAAGTTTACCTTTCTTTACATGTCAATTAGTGTATTTAGAGCAGTCTTTCTTCATATGATCTTTCTTCTGACAGAAGTAACAAGTGAATTTCTTATTTTATTTCTTGTGCTCCTTATGGCCAAAACTTTCAAAATCTACAATTTGTTTTTCCTTTCCTTTGTTATTGATCTTTTTTTGCTTCTTGCTTGAACCTTAGGAACCAGATGCTTAGTGAGCATTTTTAGGTTTCTCACACTTCAGGCTCTCCTCTTCTTGCACACACTGAGCTATAAGCTCATCAAATATCCACTTATCTTTTTTGAGTATTATATGAAATCTTAAAAGTAGTGAACCGTGAAAGTAGAGATATTAAGAAAAATGCAATAACATAGACCCAAACATTTTGAATTTTAGTGTTTTCAGACTTGTGGCGAAATTGGACATCTCCATAATGTACTTTTTGATATTTTCTTTGCAGTTATACCTCATAGTTACCAACTTCGAAAGAAGTGTGGTAATCTCAACCTTTTAGTTTGTAATAAAACGTTCTGCTAATTGGCTAAGGAAACTTCTAGCATCTTCTCCTTCAGTAATAGAACCTTTAATTGGCGTCGATATGGAAAGCCTCATGATTCTTAGACACGTGCAGTTTGATCACTCCCACTTTTAAAATTCAGCCTTCTACTCTATGGTGTTAGCACTAGTCAAGGGTGCGAGACAATAATGTCTCAATGCATAGTCCAAGTCTATGCAATCCAAGACTATGATAACATACTATTTCCATTCAGTAAAATTAGAATATGTTAAAGTGAGAATATTATTAAGACTAGCATTTACTGATTGCACTGAAATAATAAAAGAGAGCAAATAATATAGGCTCACGATTTAATTAATGCCAAGAATATATATATAAGTATAGATAATAAAACATGCAAATAAAGTATTAATGGATTCTTTATGAGATACCAAATATAATATTGTATTTTACTCTTTGGACTAAAATACAATCTTGATCAACCTTAATAGATAAAGACCTTAGGAACTTTAACCGAATAGATAAACACTTGATCAACCTTAATAGCTCAAAATATTAGACTTATCATTTGATTGATACCATATGGCAATCGATTGATATTACTCAATTGATTTGAAAGCCGATTGTATGCAACTTTAAGATCGTCAATCGATTGATAATGAGTGTCAATCGATTGATGTCAACCAATCGATCTCGTTAATTGATCACAAACCCTTATGTGTTTGACATTTAACTCATCAATCGATTATTGATTCATTGCAATCACTTAGTGGTCACCAATTGATCACTTACATTGATTACTAGAAGTAATCAAATCACATAATTGATTAAAATCGATTTTGTCATGATTTTAGGACTATCAATTAATCGACGAGATTGCCAGTTGATTGGTAGTGTCAATCGATTGTGTTGACCGATTCCAAATGCTACTGTGTCTAACTTTAAGATCATTAATCGATTGGTGAAATGAAATTGCCAATCAGTTGGTGATAGCAGTTGAACCAGTAGTCGATTTAAAAATGATCTTGTATTCAATCCCATTGAGCTAATTGATTGACAAATCAATGCAATTAATTGGTGTCAACTGATTGATCACATCAATTGACTTTGGATTTTCTGTTTGCTAATTTAGGCTTGGTAATCGATTGTCCGACCAAGGCAATTGATTACACCATTGCAATTTGACCAAAAAAGGATTAAATGCAATGGTTCTCTTAGAAGAAAGTGGCAGTTCACCGCTGTTCTTCATGTGTTTTTCGTGATCTTTCACGAAAAACCTAGAAAATCAAGCCTTTCTAGATTTTCTTTTTACAGATTGTTTCGACGATTGAATACTAGTAAACCTGCAACTCGAATGATTAATAGATCGACGAAAAAAATAACTTTAAACCAGGAAACATGATGAAACAGAACTTATGGCTCTGATACCAATTAAGAGAACTTATAAATCCTAAGCTGCATAAAATCTATAAATCGATTAAAAACTCAGATAATTGAAAATACAAGAATATGGATCTTGTTTCAACGATTAACATGGCACCATATATTAATATGCATAAACAATAACAAGGAACCTGATTGAAAAGCCATTGTCCTTGTCCTACAACGTCAACTGCTCAATTCCTATGGAAGAAAAGCAGAAGGAAGAGGATGATCTTCCAAGAGAATTAGGGTGAAGACATCATAAAATCTTCGTCAATGGAGAACGAATGCAAGATGTCAATAGATCCTAAACCCTCAGAGACTAACCCTATATATAGAAACCCGATCCGTTATCAGTTTATAGATAATAACGGATCAAATTAATAGGTTCTATATATTTAATCCATATCTAATAATCTAAAACTCAATGAATTTTAATTAGATTATTTAAATGAATCTGCATATATAAATTTCAATTAAACTCACCTTAAGTGGTTAAATACAACAAAAATTACTTCCTTACAAGTCTCAATAATAACCATCTTGTTAGCCCCAGAAGAATATAATGCAATGGTAGTATACAGAGTAGCTTTTCTAATTAATTTTCATATCAAACCCATAAACTATGTTGGATTTAGGCATCTTCTCCTGTTAGATATGAAAAATTTTGCTAGTGGGGGAGAATGGAACTCGTCTTGTAAAGAGGAAATGAACGAAACTGATTTGGATCAAATCAGAGATTGTTTGGTTAGTGAACCAAACGAGTCAGTTTTGAATCAAATTGAACTAACTTGGTTTGGTTCATGGTGGAAGAGGTTTTGATAAAAATAAATGAGATGAGAAGATTTATCTTGCGAAGATGAATTGAACAAAACTAGTTTGGGTCAAATCAGAAGTCGTTTGGTTAGTGAACCAAGCGAACCAAGATTGAACCTGGTTTGCTACAGTAATCGATTCAATTGTTACAATAAACCCTAGGTTTTAAGTCGGTTTAGCCTAAACCCTAACCCCGATTTAAAAGTTACGGGAATCGCTATTCGGCTCCCTGGCCATGTCGCATCTCCCTCCCCCGCGATTGCTCTGACCCTCGCCATCAACGTCGCCGCTGCCTTCCCCTCTCCCTCTCCGTACGCTCTTGCGATCACCAAAATACTGCTGCTGATGTCGTTGATGCCACCGGTCTTGATCTCGAGCCGCGTTGAGTTCCTCCCTGTAACGCCCTCTGACCAATCACGAGCCGCATCGCATTCCTTCCCGTGTCGTGCACTCTTACGAATCGCGAGCCGCACCCTCCAGTAGATCGCGAGCTATGCCGGCCTCCCCATGCCGCGCCCTTCAATCGACCTTGGGTTTGACCCTGTTTTCTATGGTTTGTAGTGGAAGAAGAATCACGAGAAGAAGGAGAACTGGCCGCGGTGACGGGTGTGGAGAAAACCCTATGATGTTGCTCCTTCTTCGGTCGCCGTCCTCTACCATTATTGTCGTGTGGACAATCTAAGCGCCGCCCACCGCCATCTGCCACCCTTCTTCTTCCTCTCCCACATTGGCTTCTCCCTCGAGATCATCTTGCCACCGCACGGGCCTTGCTTCGTCTCGCCGCTTCGCTCCACGACCTTTCCTCCCTTGCTCCGGAAGTCAAGAGCTTACCCTCATGCTGCAACCATGAGCGTTCAGGCCCTAGAGAGATCACCCATCGAGTTCCTTGATAGGAAGGAGTCTGATTTCCTATAATTTGTCAAGGTATCGTCTTAGTTTGTGTTTCCTTCCCTCTAATCCTTTCATCTTTGATTTCGATTTGTGGGATTTTGGGTTTTTGATGAATTAATCAGAGTGTTAGAACTTTGTTAAAAACTTTGTTTGGATTTAGGGGTTTAGGTTGGGTTGGTTTCGGCTGTTGGGATGTTGTATGATTTTGGTCCTATTTGTTCACGGTTGCTTGGGTGGTGATCGGGTTGGATGAGTGTTTTCGCAATTGTTAGATCTGTCTAGTGTGAGATTAATCTATTGGTGATTATGATTAAGTTAGGTTACTATTGGCTTTGTATTAGTTAAGATTTGTTCCAGTTCATAGTGGTTTTGCCACTGTTCCGGTGGAATTAGGGTTGCTATGGACTTGTATGTTATAGTTATTCTGGTCGTTGATGTTTCACCATAGTCTGGGTAGATTAGGGTGAAATTAATGATAGATTAAGTGTAGAATAGGGTTTGCTTGAGTTTAAATTAACTTGTGTTAATTGGGGTGGGTTAAGTAAGTATTGGATCTTTGTAGAATCATGGATAATTAAGTTAATCGGATCGAGTTGTGTTAACTCGACTTGGTTGGGATAACCCGACCAAGTTGAGTTAATTGGATTGGGTTAGGTTAAGGGTGGAGTAGGATAAGTTAAGTACGGTTTACTTTATTGTAAAAATTTAATATAATATTATATTTAGAGGGTGTTATATTTTTGAAAATTGTAGAACCTTGATATGTGGATCCTGTTATAAGGTGAAGTTCTTATTTCAAAGTGTGTCTTACAAAGTGGGTACTCCTGTGCTTAGTCAACATAGGTAGCTTCTATCTGTTTTCGTATGTTCGCTATTTACATATATAGAAATAATCATAAACCATCACAAACGATAGTGTTCCGACCAATGCACCGTGGATGGTTCCAACACTGGTTCAAGGCTCGCCGACATGCATGCTCTTGTGATGGGGCTACGGAAGGAGAAGAAGAGGCCTGCAAAGTACTCAAAAAGAGAGTTAGAATGACATCGGAGGTGGATCCCAGCAAGCCACTCCGACGCTCAAGTTAGGGTTCGGCACAAGGAGTTTAATGACTTGGGGAAGTTAGAGTTTATTTGTGCGTACTTGTACCCGTGGGCATGGGCTATCTTTTTATAGTAGTTGATCTCCGAAATGTTAGCAACCATTTGAGAAATATTCTGACATACTTGTTCTCTTAGAAAGATTCCGTCTGTCCTTATATATTTGAGAATATGTTCCTATTTTCTTGGAGAACTGGTCCTGCGTTTCCCGGTTTAGATAGGATGACCCTGCTCTTCGACGAGAATTATGCGTCAGGTATCTACACGTGATATCGGAGGCATGTCGAGATTAAATCCCGAGTTTGACATAGGGTCCAAGAAGTGTGCTGAGACCAACTTATAAGGTCAGCACCTGACGCAAGAGGCGTGCTAAGACCAAGTCATGAGGTCAGCACCTTACGCAAGAGCCGTGCCGAGACCAAGTCATGAGATCGACACTTGACACAAGAGGCATGCTGAGACTAAGTCATGAGGTCGGCACCTTACGCAAGGGGCGTGCCGAGACCAAGTCATGAGGTCAGCACTTGACACAAGAGGCGTGCTGAGATCGGAGTGGAAGGTCGCCACATGCTTAAGGAAGCATATCGAGACCGGATTGGAAGGTCGGCACAAGGAAGCATACCGAGACTGGAGTGGAAGGTCGGCACATGCTTAAGGAAGCATACCGAGAACGGAATGGAAGGTCGACATATGCTTAAGGAAGCATATCGAGATCAGAGTGGAAGGTCAACACATGCTTAAGGAAGCCTACCGAGACCGGAGTGGAAGGTAGGCACATGCTTAAGGAAGCATATCGAGATCGGAGTGGAAGGTCGACACACGCTTAAGGAAGCACACCGAGATCGGAGTAAGAGGTCGGGGGTTTATTTGGGTTCATGAAATGTCCTTCAACAATTAACCGATACTTATATTTACTCTATTTTCCTGATACTCCCTTTTACCCAATGCCCACGTAATCGATAAATAACCTCGCCAGATCATAAGCCTCCCGAATTAGTCAAGTTGAAGTAGGTGAAGTCGGACTGACTGGAGTTGAGTTAAGCCAAAAGCAATAAATTACTCAGCAAACTTCAACCTTATCTGACTTAAGCTAATCGAGGTTATTATTGCATGCTTTTTAAACTATTTATCAACTGTCTTTTTCCTTTGATTTGGATTCCAATGGTGGAGATCTGGCAGCCGTTTAATTTTAAGTTGCGACTCGAACGTTTGTTCCTCTGCGTTTTCTGCAGACGCTTAAACCCTAGTTCGCGCGATTTGCTCGATCCTGTGCCTTCTCCGTCTTTCTCCTTCGGCTTCTCCATTTCAGCCTAGTAAGTTCCGCTTGCTCGACTATTACTCTCTTCGTTCCTTGTGCCTTCCTTGTTTCCCTAGCATCGCTATCTAGCGAGCTTTAGGCGCTAGGCTCTTTGCTCCTTTTCTCCCCTTCGCCTTCTTTGTCTTCCTACTGCAACGCTGCTACTTTGACCTAGCATGTCTAAACCGTTAGGCTTTTGTCCTAGTATACACCTATGGCCACGTCCATCCCTTGGTATTAGACCCAAGAGTCCTTGCTATCTTCAGGGGATGAAATATTACTCAGGGAATAGTTTGACATCCCTTTAGATCATAGGATTAGGCTTCCATCTTCTGACCATCGACCTCATGAACCTCCTCCTGGTTATGTTACCTTCTTTCAGGGGCAGCTGGAAGGGGGTTTACGATTTCCGCTACCATCTTTCTTCAAAACCTAGCCACCTACTTTCAGTGTTCTTTATCTCAGTTGGCCCCGAATTCTTATTGTTTGATTTGTAGCGCCTCTATCATTTTTCATATCTACCAAATTCTCCTTGATTCTCAGCTCTTCCACTATTTCTTTTATCCTAAACGAGGAGACCTCAGGGTTATTTATTTCGCTGCAAGGCCCAATTGTAACTTCCTGGCTAAGTACCCGACTTCCCACAAAGGGTGGAAGAGCAAGTACTTCTTTGTAAAGCCACCCCAACACTATACTTGGCCAACCTTCTGGCGCCCTAAGCCTCCTCCTCAGCTGATCTTAGCCCAGTATAGGCTAGAGTCCTCTTTTCTATCTACTACTGAGATACTATCAGATTTAAAGTTTAATGTGAACTCCCTAGTGAACAATGAAGCTCTTTTTTTTCTGAGTTGGTCTAAGTCCCAATGTCATTCAATTGGAGGCCTCCTTGAGTAAGTTCTTTTATTTTCTGAAGTTTATTTTTATACTGACTAATTTTTCTTTTCTAATTCCAGGTCAAATCATGTTGAATGCTTCTGTTAGCAAGCATTTGAAATGGGATCTCACCACCACAGATAGCTGGTGGGTTTCAGAGGATGTTGATGAGTCTTCAGCTGGTGAGGCAAGAGTAGACACAGCGCCGAAGGATGCTCCATCTGCAGCCAAAACCTAGATTTATGCTGTTGTCACCCCTTTCGGAGAGGAAGATTCAGACCAAGTGATAGAAGTACCCAATTTGAAGGTCTCCATTCCTGAATCATTGCCAGAGACCAGTACATCCGAGGCCATCAAAGAAACGAGATCGAAAAAGAGAAGCAGAGAAGAAAGTGCCAAAACTACTAAGGATAGAACTGAGCTAGGTTAGAGAAAGACTCCTATTGTAGTTCTAGAGCCCCAAAGTGGTCCCCCTGAAGAAACTCCTTTAGAGATCCTTACCTTGAGGTCCTTACCTCCTGACACTAGGACCAAAAATAAGCACGATCGAGGAAAATCTCTAGTCACTAACTTGGATACAACTTCAGCTTCACCTACGTCTTTGGGTCCTGTCAGAGAGACTCTCCCAACCACAACTCCCCCCCCCCCCCCCCCCCCCCCCCCCCGTCCCCCCCCGAGTTCCCCGAGGCAGAGCTACCCCCGAGGAAAAAGAAGAACAAGTCCGGCAATCGGTAGAAGATTTTCGACGATATGAGACAGAGGTTCTGCCCCGTATGGGCACAGAGACCTTATGTGAACACTTGAATGACTCGTTGGCTAAGGTAAGTACATATATAATCTACAACCTTCTAATGCCCTTTCGTAGAGTGATAACAACAATATAATAATATGATTAGGTTTGGAAGCAGTACCAAGAGTTGGGCAGGCGTATTCCTCAAATGAATGCCAACCAACGATTGCTCAAAACTCAAATAGCTGAACTAAAAAATCAACTGAAAAGTCTTACTAGAGATATCAAGGAGGCACGAGCTCGCGCTGAGATAGAGAGAGCTCGCATTGCTATGGAAGAAGTTCAAGTTAACTTGAAGAAGGCTACGGAAGAGATGGAGAAACTAAAGAAAGATGCTGAGCTCCGGACCACACAGCTTCATTAACTGGAACAAGAGCTAGAGAAGTCTCACACCGCTTTCAAATTATCTTAAGAGGAGGTTTTCAAGGCTAAGGAGGAAGCCCAGCCCTATAAGGAAGAGAAGGCTAAATTGGAGGCGGACTTGATTGCCAGCCATGCTCAGCAAGGAGAATTACGTCGGGACCTGCGCGAAGCCGTGGCTGAGAGGCAGGACTTGGAATTTTAGCTTTCTGAGGAGAAGAAACACAAAGAGCAACTACTCGTAGATCAAGATTAGTTAAAGTCCAAGCTTGCCCTCCTAAAGAAAGAGCTGACTGACTACAAGGAGGGAGATGAGAACCGGTGGTAGGAAAAGAAGACTGCTTTTCTGAGCTCCCTTGAATTCTACGAGCTGCTGGGAATCAAGACCAGCAAGATGTTAAAATATGATTTCGAAGGAGCTGGTAAGCAGTTTATACAGTCAGGGCTGATACCCAAGGGGACTGACTTGAGTTTCTTAGACCCTCAAAAGGTCTGGGATAGCCTTCCAGAATCAAAGAGGCAAGATTGATGGTCTTCCTTAGATAATATGATGTTGTTTCAAATATTATCAAACTTTGGTCGATCTAAAACTTTTTCTAACCATGTAATATTGTTTTGCTCTAGAACACTACTGGACTTGGCTTTAATGGTTATCCTTGTATGTGCAGGTTTTGATTTTTAAACTGTGTATCAATCTTAGGAAACGTAGTGGTGTCTATTTTGGACTTAGCATTTCTTTTCATCTTAAAGACCCATTTCTCTACATATGCTATTTGTGTTGGTATGTCTTTCCGCATGTATGTTTGTTATGTGATGTTGTTTCTAAAACTTTTAACGAAAGATTTGTATACGCATAAAACTGCTAAGAGAAAGGATAAAAGAGATACCTTCATAAGTCATAAGTATAAGATATCGTGTACTTGAGTGCTATCTTAAGGCATACCTATGTGCGCTGAATTTATGGTCGAATTAGGAGTAGTGTCGTTGTATGACCAGCTCGGCAAGGAGCAATGAATTGGATATCTCTTCCTGTTGCAATGCAAGCTCTTAGAGCCCGGGGCTCGACATTCCAGCCTGTCATAAGGCAAAGTCATCGAGCTCGGGGCTCGTAGTTTCGGCTTGTCGTAAGGCAAAGTCATCGAGTTCGGGGCTCGAAATTCTAGCATGTTGTAAGGCAAAGTCATCGAGCTCGGGGCTCGGAGTTCCAGCCTGTCGTAAGGCAAAGTCATCGAGCTTGATGCTTGAAGTTCTGACCTGTTGTAAGGCAAAATCATTGAGCTCAGGGCTCGGAGTTCCGGCCTGTCATAAGGCAAAGTCATCGAGCTTGGGGCTCGAAGTTCCGGTCTGTCGTAATGCAAAGTCATTGAGCTGGGGTTCAGAGTTCTGGTCTGTCGTAAGGCAAAGTCATTGAGCTCGGGGCTCGGAGTTTCGACCTGTCGTAAGGCAAAGTCATCGAGCTCGGGGCTCGGAGTTTCAGCCTATCGTAAGGCAAAGTCATCGAGCTCGGGGCTTGGAGTTCCTGCCTGTCGTAAGGCAAAGTCATCGAGCTCGGGGCTAAGCACCGAGTTTCTGCCTGTCGTAAGGCAAAGTCATAGAGCTTGGGGTTCGGAGTTTCAGCCTGTCATAAGGCAAGTCATCGAGCTCGGGACTCGGAGTTCCGGCCTGTCGTAAGGCAAAGTCATCGAGCTCGGGGCTCGGAGTTTCAGCTTGTCGTAAGACAAAGTCATCGAGCTCGGGGCTCAGAGTTCTGGCCTGTCGTAAGGCAAAGTCATTGAGCTTGGGACTCGGAGTTCTGGCCTGTCATAAGGCAAAGTCATCGAGCTCAGGGCTCAATGTTCCGGTCTGTCGTAAGGCAAAGTCTTCGAGCTCGAGGCTCTGAGTTTCGGCCTGCGTAAGGAAAAGTCATCGAGCTCGGGGCTCGAAGTTCTCGACCTGTTGTAAGGCAAAGTCATCGAGCTCGGGGCTCAGAGTTCTAGCATGTTGTAAGGCAAAGTCATCGAGCTTGGGGCTCAGAGTTCCGGCCTGTTGTAAGCCAAAGTCATTGAACTCGGGGCTCGAGTTCCGGCCTATCATAAGGCAAAGTCATCGAGTTCGGGGCTCAGAGTTTTGACCTGTCGTAAGGCAAAGTCATCGGGCTGGGGGCAAAGAGTTTTGGCCTGTCGTAAGACAAAGTCATCGAGCTCGGGGCTCGGAGTTTCGACCTGTCGTAAGGCAAAGTCATCGAGCTCGGGGCTAAAGTTCTGGCTTGTCGTAAGGTAAAGTCGTCGAGCTCAAGGCTCGGAGTTCCAACCTGTCGTAAGGTAAAGTCGTCGAACTCAGGGCTCAGAGTTTCGGCCTATCGTAAGGCAAAATCGTCAAGCTTGGGGTTCGGATTGGAAGAGAAAGACTTATTAAATAACCACCAAATGTTTTACAAATAATGATAAGAAAATCTATATAAGCTTACATACGATAAGGACGAAGAGGCGTGGCATTCCAAGGCCTGCTGAGCTCTTTTTCCTTAACATCTTCAAGGTAATAAGATCCACTGCTAAGCCGCCGAGTAACTTTATAAGGTCCTTCCCATTGAGGTTCTAGTTTTTTGACGTCACCTACTGGTTTAATCTTCTTCCAGACAAAGTCTCCGACCTGAAAAGAGCAAGGTATAAACTTCTTGTTGTAAGTCTGACACATCTTCCGTCGATATGCTGCCAACCTAATAGCCGCAAGTTCTCTAGTTTCAATAATGAGATCGAATTCTTTATGTCTTTTATCACTATTGTCGCTTCCATAAGCAAGGACTCGGCTTGATTCCTCTCTGACCTCTACAAGTATCACTGCTTCTCCTCCATAAATCAGGTGGAAAGGAGTTATTTGGGTACTGTCTCTTGGAGTAGTTCTGTAAGCGCACAGAATACCGGACAGCTCATTCACCCAATTATCTTGTACTTGATCCAACTTTATTTTAAGGCCTTTGACGAGTTCCCTGTTAACTACTTCTGCTTGTCCATTGCTTTGTGGGTAGGCCATGGAAGTGAAGGTTTGGATGATTGATGAGTCAGGATTTTTATGCATTTTTAATCGATTCAATTTTGGATTTTTGCATGAATAAATTGTTAAATGGATCAATTTGATTATAATTGTGTCATCTGGTATAATTGAAGGTTTGATTATAATTTATGTGATTTAATGGCAAATTTTGCATTAATTGAGTTAATTGATTGTAGGGTTCAAATCGGACTAAGCTCGAGCTCGATTCGCAATCAAATCGAGTCAATTTGCCCAAATTGATGAAGCCCACACGGAAGACATGACTTAGATCAAACCCGATCAAGATCCTTCAAATTTTTGGAAGCCCTAAAGCTCTAGATCAAGTTCTGATCATCAAATCAAAAACGAACGACCCAGATCCTTCAATTAATCAACCGGCTATATAAGCAGAAAATCACGAAGTGAACAGGGCTGGTCGCACTGTTCACCTTCGTCCCGCGCCGCTTACCCCTGTTGCGCGACATAGCAAACGGCACAGCCCCTTCCAATTTTTTCCTTTGATTCGTGTTTCTGGATCCTTGAAGAGTATAGAACAGCTTCGTTTGGCGACAACCGGCGGCTGGAGGCGAGCGATCGGCGAGGTTTTCTCCAGCGCTGATTTCCCCTGTTTCACGGTGTTCTTGTGTTCGCCGGCATCATCAGCTCCCACAAGACGACGAGGGGTTCTCTGAGGATTGTGGAGCACCTTCACAGCGTCTTCGAACCAATCAGAGCCCGAAGAGACGAGGAGTTCCATTTTGCAGATTCAAAATCCTACTCGTGCCACTATTCTGATTTCAGTAGAGGGTTTCTGCTGATTTTAGGGTTTTGGACGCGGGCAGACAAGTTCCAGCGATTGGTTCGAGCTTCTAAAAGGATTTCCGATGAGGAGGGTCTCCAATTCGGCTCTCATTTGACACCGAGATGAGGAAATCAAAGAAAGGGAAGGATTGGATGTGTTACCGAACATTTCTGATAGTTGTTTCTGATTTTCATTTCTTAAATTCATTCCTAAAGTTTGTTTTGATCCAATTTATTTCAATAGCACTTGAATTCCTTTTGTTTGTTTGATACTTAAGTTGCAATTCGTTGATAGATTGATTTTGGAGATTCTGTAAGCTTAGTTTTAAACCTTATTGCAATCTGAAACTTTCTTCCGAAACTTGATAAGCACTGTTCCGTGCCAATTAGTTTTTGATTTCTTAGAGATTAGATAGTTTAGATTAAGTAATTGATTGTTTGTGTTAGTTAATTTTAGCTGGTAAATTAGGTTGAATCTTGTTTGCAATCCAAATTGATCTCTTTCGAATTAAATCTCCTAGGAATAGCTGTTAAAGTGTAGTTTAGGTTTTTAAAGCAATTGCTCTTACCTTGTGTTTTTAATTAGGAGATAACTAGATTTTCATTGCATTTCATTTACTTGCTAATTTTGCACCAAAACCGCTCATTTTTATAGAAAACCCCAAAAATACGATAATTGAGCTTGAATTAAACGATTTTCTACTAGTCCTTGAAAAAATACGACTCGAGGCCCCTATACTTCAGTTGCTTGAATTAATCGTGGGTTTTCGATAAATTTACAAATTCTAATTTGAAGCCCTATCGTGACACCTAATTTGAATCTTCAGCATCAAAACCAACCATTTGAACCCCCAAATCAGTTCCAAAATCAATCATTTCAAAATGGACAGATTTCAGAGAATTTTCAGCCGCCCACCTATTTTCAAGATTCAAATTCAAACCAAGGGAATTATGGGAGTTCGAGTGGGCTCATTCAACAATTACAAAAGCTTGAGGAGAGATTGCAACAAAGCGTGCAACAAGAAGAGCTTGAGGAGAGAATGCAACAAATCTTGCTACAACAACAAAGACAACTTGCAAGTAGCATGATTCAAATGCAAGCTCAAGGATCAAGTCAATTACCTTCTCAAGAAATTCCAAATCCTGAAGAAAAGTTTGATGAAATAATTTTGAGGAGTGGAGAGCCTACTTCAAATCAAAGCACTCAAAAATCAAATATTCATGAGGAAATTCCATCAGATAAATTTTCCAAGAACAATTCAGCCCTGAAATGGACTTTACAACAGTTAATTGTGAATCAAGTCCAAGTCTATTTTTTTCATCAATTGATTCTACAAATTTGGTTGAAGAACAAGAACCAAACAATAATTTTGGAGACCTCATAGAAAACACAGAGGAACAAGTTGAGTTTAGTTTGGATGATGGAGAGGATGCATTGGTTATTCAAGAAGCTATTATGGAGCCTATTTCTGATTCATTTGCAGCAGAAGATGATCACGTGAGTGTAGGGGATTGCACTGAGCCCCAGGGATCACCACTCTTGCTTGAGGATTCAGAGGATAGATATGCGAGTGTAGGGGATTGCACTAAGCCCCAAGAATCACCCATATTTACTGAGCAGTCACAACTTGAAATGAATTTTTTGCCAAAACAATTGAAGATAGATGGATATGGACACGTGACGACCTTTGATGATTTTGTTGAAATTAAAGGTGAAGAGAAGAAGAAGTTGCAAATTCATGAATTTAAAGATATATGGTTGGAAGCTTATGAAAACTCAAGATTTTACAAGGAAAAGATCAAAAATCTTCAAGACAAACACAGAGTGAAGAAAATGTTGGAAATTGGTAATAATTTTTTTTGTACAAATCGAGGCACAAATTATTCAAAGGTAAGTTGAGGTCTCAATGGAAAGGTCCCTTTTATATTATTAATGTTTTTCCCTATGGTGTGGTTGAGATTAGGGGCAAAGCGAAAGGACGTACATGGAAAGCTAATGACCACTGGCTCAGAAAATTGTTCGAAAGTCAAGGAACTAGAGGTGGATGGATTGGACATTATGGATATCTACCCAACTTAAAGGGGAGTTTGTTTCCATCTTACATTTTCTTGTCATTGTTAATACCATCTTTTATTTATTATTTTTTTTTCTTTCTCAGTTTCATATCATTAATAAAAGTTTATTTTCGTGAGCATTTTAGTTTGAAAATTTCATTATAAACATCATCTCATGCATGCTTTGGTTAGGAAATAAATGTACCCCCTTAGTAGTTCTTTACATCATGCTAGAGGCTCTTAAAAGCTAGTTAACTTTGATTATCAAGTTGAGGAATTTGAGTTCATGGATGAAAATTTTTGAACACTTGAGTAACCCTTAGTGATGGAGTCCAAATTGATGAAATGGAGATGATGTACTTTTCTACCTAGTGAGGTTTAAGCCTTAATTGTGTGAAGCACTTATGTGATTGTAATCTAGAACTTGCTTGTGTTCTTTCAAGGCTATATTTTCTATGATTTGTCCACATTTATGAAGGCTAATAATTTTGTTTCATCACCCATACATTTCATGCTACACTTATACTCCACACCACTTTCTTTAATCTTTTTAATCTTAATTTCGGTTCACCTTTTCTTTTCTCTTGGACATGGGTATTTTTAGATGTTATTAATGTTCCTTGCCCGAGACGGTCAAGGGTTTAAGTGTGGGGGAGGAGGCATGAACTTTTGAAAAAAAAATTTAAATTGAGAAAAGAATGAGATTGTGCCAAAAAGTGGACTATTTTGTGCGAGTTGGTTGTGGAAATTTACTAACAAGTTTTCCATGGGAAGCAATGAAGATTATTATTATTATGAGATGCTATGAATGAGCACAGAGACCGAAACCCGGAGAACCATCGCGCAGCGTGTGATTGATCGGGCGGCAGCGCGCGGTGCACCGATCGACACTGATCCCGCCTTCCTCGCCGTGGTTGAGGAATGGGTCCGGGGAGATGTCGATATGAAGGCGATGCGCGAACGGTATCTTGATATGATCGCTCTTCAAACTGCCGACCTTCGGGGTCCGCGCAAAAGCCGTCTCGGCACTAATCCCGCGGAAGCGTCGAGCGATGCGACCGCTGAATAAAAAAATGGGCCTGCGGAAACCGCGGCCCATGAGGTTTGGAGATCTAAAACCTCCAGAGGGAACAGCTGCTGCGACGGAACTGGAGGTGACCGTCATTTGCATCAGCTGCAAGCATTATGCCCGATTTTTAACCAACAAGAAAACATTAATTGTGCAACGCAGCTATGCAGCAGCGACGATGGTCTCGTTGTCCAAATCCGTCGCCAGTTCAGCCTCGATTGCCCGTAGCTTCAGCTGCTTTTCCTTGAGGTCGTCTGCGAACGCGAAAGCGCCCCCGTCTCGGGAACGGTAGGCCAGCAAGCCGCCGCTCGGCTTCCTCAAGCCGCCGTCGATACTGGCGCTGTTCCTCGTCGAAGCCGCCGAGCGCGCGCTCAAGCCGCGAGATGGCGCCAAGCGGCGTCACCGTGATGGCGAGATCGATCTCGGCAACCTCGCCCCGGTACGCTGGAGGAGCGCGGCGTAACGATAGCCATCGCCCTTGCCGAACCGCTCGCCCTCGTACACAAGATCGAACCCGCCGATCATCGCCAGACGCACCGCCACTTTCCCGCCGCAATTGCAGCAGCGTGAGGATCTCTTTCATCAACGCGCGGCCCGCTTCCGTGCGCTCGGTGTATTTCTGCCGGAGCACCATCATCGTAAAGGCATCTCCGTTTGTCGGCTCAAGCCGTGCAATGTCCTGGCCGATCTCACCGATACGCCGGGTCGAAATCTCGATTTCACCCTCTGCATCACGCATCTGGCGGCGGACGGCATGCCGGTCGTCCTCGTGGGCGGCCCTCAACCGTTCAAGCCTGGCAATATCGGCTTCCAGCCCCGCCTTCTGCATCAGCCGTTCGTCGCCTGACGCAATGGCTTTGGCCATCGCAAACTGGTTGGCCGCGCCTTCACCGACGTCTTCCAATCGGCGGATCGAGGTATCACCGGACAAGGCGGCGCAATGGTACCGGGCCTTGCGCTGATCCGTTCTGCCACATCGACGCATCGAGCGAGCCTTCCGTCGCATAGGCGTAGATATCGACCTCGTCATGCTGGTTGCCCTGGCGGACGATACGTCCCTCGCGCTGTTCGATCTGCGACGGCAGCCATGGCACGTCGAGATGGTGGAGGGCCTTCAGACGAAGCTGGGCGTTGACGCCGGTGCCCATCGTCTCCGACGAGCCGATCAGAAAGCGGACCTTGCCGGCGCGGACATCGCCAAAGAGCCGCTGCTTGGCCTCGGTCTTCTTAAATCCTGCATCCCCAGTTCTTTGCACCAATCTTGTATCTTGTGTCTTTGAAATTGTCGTCCATTATCAGATATTATCTTGCAAGGAATTCCATACTTGCAAATGATATTTTCCATAGAAATTTTAAAATAACACCTTCAGTGATCCTGGCCAGTGGTTTGACTTCTACTCATTTGGAAAAGTAATCTACAGCTACCAACAAAAATTTCTTCTAATTAGGTCCTATTGGGAAAGGGCCTACGATATCCATTCTTCACTGATCAAAGGGGCAAGAGATAGTGTCAGTTTTCAATAGTTTTGTCGGCTGATGAGGAAGGTTCTGATGTCTCTGACAATTAAGACAGGTGCTAGTCATCCGAGCTATATCCCTTTGTAAAGTAGGCCAGAAATATCCAACCAATAACACTTTTTATGCTAGAGTTCTCCCTCCTATATGATTCCCATAAATATCTTGATGAACCTCCTGCATGACGTACTCAGTTTCATTAGGTCCCAGACATTTAAGTAAAGGTCGAGAGAAGACCCTCTTATATAGAATATCTCCAATCAAGGTAAACCGAGCTGCACGTTTTCTAACAACCCTAGCTTGTTCGGACTCAGTCGGCAAGCTTCCATCTTTAAGAAAGTTGATGATGGGGACTCTCCAATCAAAAACTTTATTTATTTCAGTGGCTTGATCGATGTGAGCTATCAGTTGGTCATGTAGTACCGGCTCCTCTTGTTCCCAACTAGTCAAACTACTAGCCAAGCGAGCTAGCTCATATGCCTTTCTTGTTGTCAGCTCGGGGTATCCTCTGAATAGTGACTTCTTGAAAGGAGGTTTTTAGTCTGTTGAAGGCCTTGGTATACCTTCGTAGCTTATCATTGCGAGTCTCAAAAGTTCCTTCTATCTGTTGAGTAGTGAGTTGAGAGTCTGTACAGATTACTACTCGTGTTGCCCCAACATGCCGAGCAGCCTGTAATCCGACAATCAATGCCTCATATTCGGCCTCGTTGTTAGAAGCTTTAATGTGAAGTTTTATAGCTATCGACAACACATCTCCTTTGGGGGAACATAATTAAATTCCCACATCGCTTCCCTTCTTGGTGGATGATCTATCTACAAATATTTTCCATGATTTGGGTTCACTGATGTTCGAGGTCTCAGTCAAGAAATCCGCTAATGCTTGTGCCTTGATAGCTGTCCTCAGTTGATACTGTATATCATATTCTCCCAGCTTGGTAGTCCATTTGATTAATCGTCCTGAAACTTCGGGATTAGTTAATAGTCGACCTAGAGTGTTGTTAGTCAATACCGTAACCGGATGAGAAAGGAAGTATGGTCGAAGCCTGCGTACTGTTAAAACCCAGAGCCATAGCCAACTTTTCCAAAGTGGTGTATCTTGTCTCGACATCCTTTAGAAGATGGCTGAAGAAATAGATGGGTCTTTGAATGCTTCCTGTCTGACCAGAACTGAACTTACAGCACCTTCAGAGGAGGATAAATATAACCATAGATCTTCTCCAGGGATAGGCTTTGCTAGAACTGGCAAGGTGGCTAAATAGACCTTTAGGTCCTTGAAGGCTTGTTCACACTTCTCGTCCCAAAAGAACTTGGCAGCTTTACGTAATATCTTGATGAAGGGCAAACTTTTTGTGGCTGACTGTGAGATGAATCATGATAACGTGTGATCCATCCTACCAACTTCTGTACTTCTCTGGTATTCCGAGGTGAGACCATATTTTACAAGGTTTGTACTTTTTCGGGATTAGCTTCTATACCTCTTTCTGTTACTATGTACCTCTAAAACCTACCACTTTTGACATCAAATAAACATTTATTGGGATTCAGTTTGAGGTTATACCTTCAGACAGTGCCACACGTTTCATTGATGTCCCTGATCAGGCTTCAACTCGGACTGATTTGATTAGAATATCATCGACGTAGACTTCCACATTACGACCTATCTGATGTTTAAAGACTATCCATGAATCTTTGATATGTTGCTCCTGCATTCTTTAGTCCAAAAGGCATGACGGTATAACAAAAAGTTCCTCCCGAAGTGATAAAACTGACCTTTTCTTGATCCTCCTGAGCTAAGGGAATTTGGTGATATCCCCGATAAGCATCCAGCATGCATATATACTCGTGTCCTGAGGTTGAGTCCACCAACTGATCTATACGCGATAGAGGATAATAATCCTTGGGGAAAGCCTTGTTGAGATCTCGGAAGTCGATGCAGACACGCCATTTTCCCCTTATTTTTGGAACCAATACAACATTAGCCAGCCAGGTGGGGAATTGAACTTATCTGATATGTCGGCAGCTATCTAAGAGACTCTATCTGGCAGCTCGGGTACGATATGCACTTTCTCCTTTTCTTGTGTTTGAGGTAGTAGAATAGCAGGAGGGAATCTTCTTGTAGGGAATGCACTTCTTCTCGGGGAGTCCTTCTTAACTTCTTAGCATCAGTATGAACCTTGACCGTATAATATCTCCTGAGAAATAGCTTGATCCCCCCCTGATCGAGCCCACTTGATCATCTACTGGGAACTTTATCTTCTAATGGAAAGTAGAGACTACTGCTTGGAAAGCACTAAGTGTAGGTCTTCCAAGAATAATATTGTACGAGGATGGAGCGTCTACTATGGTAAAAATAACACTTCGAGTTCGAATTAAAGGCTCTTGTCCCAAGGAAAGAGGTACGCTAACCTGCCCCAATGGTTGTACTTTGTGTCCAGTGAATCCGAATAAAGCAGTTGACATGGATTTTAGCTCGGCTTTTTCTATCTGCATTTGACTGAAGGCCTCTTTATATAGTATGTTGATAGAACTACTTGTATCAATGAAGACCCGAGCTACCTCATAATTGGCTATTATGGCGTGAATGACTAAAACATCATCATGAGGAGTAGAGACCCCTTCGAGATCTTGTGGTCCAAAGATGATGGTGGGTCCCTTGGCCTTACCCCTTCTAGTACTAATACCATAACTTTCCAGTCTTCTCCCGTGAGCTTTCCTGAGATGATTAGAATCTCCATCTGTAGCTCCCCCCGATATTATGTTGACGGCGCCCCGACGAGGAGGGTTCTCGGGCTGAATTTGACATGTGTGTGCTG
>NC_133864.1:504775-542935 GCF_044706935.1 Curcuma longa
TTAACTTCTTAGCATCAGTATTAACCATGGCCGTATAACATCTCTGAGAAATGGCTTGATCCCCCCTGACCGAGCCCACTTGATCATCTACTGGGAACTTTATCTTCTAATGGAAAGTAGAGACTACTGCTTGGAAAGCACTAAGTGCAGGTCTTCCAAGAATAATGTTGTACGATGATGGAGCGTCTACTATGGTAAAAATAACACTTCGAGTTTGAATTAAAGGCTCTTGTCCCAAGGAAAGAGGTAGGCTAACCTATCCCAATGGTTGTACTTCGTGTCCAGTGAATCCGAATAAAGCAGTAGACATGGATTTTAGCTCGGCTTTTTCTATTTGCATTTGACTGAAGGCCTCTTTATATAGTATGATGACAGAACTACCTGTATCAATGAAGACCTGAGCTACCTCATAATTGGATATTATGGCGTGAATGACTAAAACATCATCATGAGGAGTAGAGACCCCTTCAAGATCTTGTGGTCCAAAGATGATGGTGGGTCCCTTGGCCTTACCCCTTCCAGTACTAATACCATAACTTTCTAGTGTTCTCCCATGAGCTTTCCTGACATGATTAGAATCTCCATCTGTAGATCCCCCCGAGATTATGTTGATGGTGCCCCGATGAGGAGGGTTCTCGGGCTGAATTTGACATGTGTGTGCTGGTTCTCTTCTTCAGTTTGTCCCATGACCCCGAGGTGACTCAAGGGAGCGTCTTCTGACATCTCGGCCTCGAGTAGGACTCGCTGGGTTTCCTTCAGAGTGATTTTTCTATACTTCAGGCTTAGAATTTTTGTGGGTAGCATGTCCTGATACGGGGGGTGAGGCTCTTTTTCGCTGCTTCTCCTTTATTACTCGTTCCATCTCTCGTGCTAATTGCCTGCATTCATTAGTGTGATGACTAGAAGATTGATGGTACGTGCAAAAATGAACCTGCTCCTTCGGGGGTTTTTGATGAGGTACTTCTTCCGGAATGAGAAAGAAAGAGACAACATGTACAACACATCTTTCTCGCCGAGGAGGTACATAGAATCCCTGTGATGTTCCCGATTTAGTTGGAGAGGATGTTCCTCCATTCGAGCAAGTTGAGTTTTTCTAGATGTATGTAGTTCTCATCTCTTTCCAATAACTTAGCATAATTGGTGGGGGGTTTCTTCACTAGTGATCGGAAAAATTCCCCATCCATCAATCCTTGAGAGAAGGCACTGGTCAATACCTCTGAAGGTGTGGAAGGAACGTCCTAAACGACCCTATCGAATCTGTGAATATACTCAATCAGAGTTTCCCGAGGTTTCTGCTTCATGGTGAACAAATTCAGGTGTGTCTTCTGATATCTTTTGCTGCTAGCAAATTAATGTAGGAAAGCAGTCTTGAAATCAGTGAAAGAATGTATGGAGGAAGGAGGCAGACGACTGAACCATCTTTAAGCAGAGCCTGACAAGGTGGTTAAGAAAACTTGGCACTTAACTCCATCAGGGTACTGGTGAAGTAAGGCGACATTCTCAAAGCGGCACAAATGATTTTCTAGATCTAAAGATCCTATGTATTCTCCTAGCTGGGGTTGACGAAAGTGCTGAGGCAATTCCTGCTCTAGAATTCTCTTAGAAAAAGGGGTATGGAATAGGCTTACCTCTTCTTCCGCGATCATCTTGCCTCTGTAATTAGGCCGGCATAAGTCAGTTCTGGACTCATGAGAATCTTCCTCCAAAAAAGTGTTTTCCTTGCGAAGAGAGTTTAATAGGGGCACATTATCCTCTCTCTACATTGGTCTTCTTCGATAAGGAGAGAGGTCTTCTGGAGAGGGTGCCGGAATTCCTGAAGGAGGTAATAATGAATGTTGTTGTAGTTCCTTTATCATTGTTTGTGAGACTAATTCATTGATCTTCTTAGGGGTGACCATCATCTTATCGCCGCAACTTTTTTCAGCAAAATCATGCTCGCCAACTATTCCTCCAGTGTTAACTATCATAGCGTCTTGACTCAGTTTTCCCACCGTGGATGGTTCCAACACTGGTTCAAGGCTCGCCAACGTGCACGCTCCTGTGATGAGGTTGCGGAAGGAGAAGAAGAGGCCTACAAAGTACTCAAAAAGAGAGTTAGAATGGCACCGGGGGTGGATCCCGGCAAGCCACTCCGACGCTTAAGTTAGGGTTCAGCGCAAGGAGTTTAATGACATGGGGAAGTTAGGGTTTATGTGTGCGTACTTGTACCCATGGGCATGGGTTACCTTTTTATAGTAGTTGATCTCCGAAATATTAGCAACCGTTTGAGAAATATTCTGACATACTTGTTCTATTAGAAAGATTCTGTCCATCCTTATATATTTGAGAATATGTTCCTATTTTCTTGGAGAACTAGTCCCGTGTTTCCTGGTTTAGATAGATGATGCTCTTCGGTGAGAATTACACGTCAGGTATCTACACGTGATACCGGAGGCATGTCGAGATTAAATCCTGAGTTTGGCATAGGGTCCAGGAAGTGTGCTGAGACCAAGTCATGAGGTCGGTATCTTACGCAAGAGGCGTGCTGAGACCAAGTCATGAGGTTGGCATCTTACGCAAGAGGTGTGCTGAGAGTCATGAGGTTGGCACCTTATACTAAGTCATGAGGTCGACACCTTATACAAGAGGTGTGCCAAGACCAAGTCATGAGGTCGACACTTGATGCAAGAGGCGTGTGAGACCAAGTTATGAGATCGGCACCTTATGCAAGAGGCGTGACCCACCCTCCTTACTACTCGAGACCAAGTCATGAGGTAGCAGCTAGGCACTTGATGCAAGAGGCATGCTGAGACCAAGTCATGAGGTCAGAAGAAAGAATAAAATAACACCTTACGCAAGGGGTGTGTCAAGACCAAGTCATGAGGTTAGCACTTAAACGCAAGAGGCGTGTTGAGACCGGAGTGGAAGGTCGAAACTTGCTTAAGGAAGCATACCATAACCCCCTAACAGGATTTAATAAGAGATCGGAGTGGAAGGTCGGCACATGTTTAAGGAAGCATACCATTATGAGACCGGAATGGAAGGTCGGCCATGCACATGCTTAAGGAAACATACCGAGATCGGAGTGGAAGGTCGACACATGCTTAAGGAAGCATACGTCTCGGTGTTCCCCTCGAGACTGGAGTGGAAAGTCGGCACATGCTTAAGGAAGTACACCGAGATCGGAGTAAGAGGTCGGGGATTTATTTGGGTTCATGAAATATCCTTTGGATTAATGAAATATCCTAACCGATACTTATATTTACTCTATTTTCCTCATACTCCCTTTTACCCAACGCCCACGTAACCGATAAATAACCCCGCCGGATCAGATAGTTTTGACAATACATACAATCTAATATACAATGATACAATTACACTTCAATAAATAACAATACAATCACAAACCAATCCAACAAATTAACTACCAAGATACAATAAATTAACCAATCCAACAACTTAACAAATTCAATATCTTAAACCAATCAAATCATGATACAAGTTAAACCAATTAAATAACTTAACAAATTCAATATCTTAAACCAATCCAATCACAACATATCAAATATAACAAATGAATCCACTCAATATCTCAAATATCTCAAGTTAAACTAATCAAATCACGATACAATCACAAATATCAAATATCTCAATATAATCATAACATATTAAATATCTAAATACAATTACAATCTATCAAATATCTAAAATATCCAACTAGTATTGAATCCTGCAAAAATATGGAAAGAAAGGTTATTAATAAAATAAGGATATGTATATATTATGAAAATTTAAAAAAATTAAATTTACATGCTCATGAGTGATAAATAAAAAATGAAAAGTTAAAAATGTTAACATTCCTCTCATGCAACTAATGATCAGGGTCTTAAGTCTCTTGAGAGTCAAAACCATACGATGTTTGACTCATCTGAGCCATGAACTCCTACATTTTCAACCCAATTTGCTCCTATCTCAATTAGGCTTGCCGAGACTCTTAAAATTCTTGCTTTAATGTGGAGAGTTGATTCTTCAATGCGGTATTTTTTTTCTCTAGGGCTTCTACCTGGTAGATGATCCGCTAGGATGACCCCTGGCCCTAGGAGCCATCACAGAATCATAAATGACTCTCGCATGGGACCCAAGACCGGAGAAGGTGGAGCTCTTATTTCTTCTACCGACCATATCATAATAGATCTCATTTACCTGGTCGGTGGAGAGGGTTTACATTTCACCTCTCTCTCTATCAAGCTGAGATGCCTGTGCAACTCTAGCAGTCATTTCATCCTATTTAAAATAAATTCATATAAGATATAAAATTAGGAAAGCTAATCATTGTTAACAGTTAAATAAGTTTAAATTTTAAATTCTTACGTCTAATGTCTATGATCGATGATCGACAAATGTGTCATCTTTTGACTTGTGTGTCTTAGTAAAGATCTCTCAATAATTAGGAGGTCGCTATAGCTCATGTTCCTGAATATTAAATAATACAATTAAATCAAAATAAAATCATTGATAATTAAATAATTTTAATATAAATATATTAATTGTAAACTCACCAAGTCAATGACATGCTTGACGATGGAACGGGATCCAGTTGTATGCTTTGTGAATCCGATGCTAGGGCCACCAGCTCAGTGTTTCTGTTGGCTCGAGCTATCGTTGAATTTGACTGTAATCTTTCTATAGCCCAAATGGCTTACCATGCACCCCAAACATCATCTGAGATAAAAGATAGTCTTATGCCCTTTCTTCTGCATTTGTATAACAGATCCTTATATAGTTTGGCACAGGTATTATTCTAGGTTTCTTAAATGCTTCCTCGTGCCCTAGCTCCCAGATATATTTTTTCTGTTAAAAAGTTTACAAATTAGTATAAATAAATAAAACTTCTAATAATAAAAATAACTTATCAAAAACTCTTAGTAGTAAAAATCTCGCATGCCCTCGTCTACATGCCTCCATGTAGTACAAGAAATACACACTCTTTCTCTAAATTTACTAGATGTGTACGCCGTAACTCAATAATCATCTGGAGTAAAATTGCATTACAAAACATATAAATATTATACATATGTTATAAAAAATATATGAATTATAAATTACTAATAACAACAATATTTACCAACCCCTAACAACTCGCAAGATAATCTGGCTACCTAGTGCTATTGCCTAATCTGACATATCTATATCTACACAATAACATTATAACACATACACATTCAAAATAATAATCAAATCATTAATGAGATCTACATATAACAAAATAAATATTTTTAATTTATTTTGAATTAATTTACAATAATACTAATATTCAATCATCATTATAATCTAAATCATTAATATTAATATTTTTAGGATCCTCCTTACTAGACATAGTTAGTTCAATAAGTTTCTCACTGCTGGACATCTCTCCATCATCTATCTCTTGGTCAAGTACATTAGCATCTACAAGTAAAGCAAATATTGATTGAATTTGGGAATCTACTAAATGTATCTCCACTTTTTCATTTTGAAATGCATCATGGTGTTGGGACGTGATAGAGTTCGGTATTTCTATGGTCAAGCGAGCCTTTGTACAACAAACTGCTAACCATTCACTAACTCTTCTTGCCTTCATCGAGTATTAAAGATAGAAAATCTGACCCGCTTGGACCACAAAATGAGGGGTTCAAACTTGTTGAATCTTTTATTTGTATTAACCTCAACTAAATTATAGTTTGAGTGTATTCTAGTTCCTATTTTGGGAGTCGGATCATACTGAGAATATTTGAATAACACACACCTTTTTATGGGTAAGGCACGATATTCAACTTTGATGATTTCTTCAAGTCTCCTATAATAATCAAACTTAGAATTATTATTGTTGATAGATCCTTTTACGTAAACACCATAATTAAAGATTTGTCTGTGTGAATCCCATTGTGCCACATGGAATTTGAAGCCATTAACGTAGTAACCAGAATACACTTGTATCTTACAGAGGAATCTAGATGCAAGATTGATTATCCTTCCATCTTTCACATTTGATATTGTATGATCGTTCATATACAATAGTAAGTATAATATAAATTAGGTCAAAAATTGATACTGGTGTATGAAAAATATTTGAAACCACAATGTAAATTCCGTCTCTAACTTTTCTCTACCTCACTTGCACTTATTGATGGATATTGATATTGAAATTGTTGTTTATAGAAGTTGTGATGGATGAAAGGTAAATTTAAGACAATTGAGATGTCAAACAAACAAAAAAGGATTAGTGTTTGATTATACCAATCAATCAACTCACCTTATGTAGGGTTTGACCTCCTCACAATTCAAGAGTATGTATGTTTTTGCAGCATGGTATTCTTGTTGATTTAAGCATCTCGAAATAGATGCACCAATTGGCTTACTAGGAAACTTGAAAATAGAGAGCATCATTGGGTCAATTAGCTAAGTATCATCAGAATTTCTAGGATACTTGCAATGTCTGATTTTGATATTATTAGTAAAATAATATGAGCAGAAAGAAGTTGTTTCTCCAACCAAATAAACATTACATATTGACCCCTTGACTTTTGTTTTGTTATGAATATTATTCTTTAATTTCCTCAAAAATCATTCAAATGGATACATCCATCTATACTGCACTAAACTAGCTAGTTGTGCCTGTAAGGTAGGTGAACAGGTAAATATTCTATTGAATCAAAAAAACTTAGTGGGAATATGCGCTCAAGCTTACATAGTATGATAGCAATATCAATTTCTAGCTTAAGCATATCGGCCGTTATAATATACCTGGCAGACAAATTTTTGAAAAATAGAATAAGTTTTGTAAGTGCTTGCTAAACATTATTAGGTAGCAGATTATGAAAAGCTATTGGAATCAGTCTTTGCATTAACACATGATAGTAATGACTCTTCATTCTCAAATATTTTTACATAAAGCTTGTTTACCTTCGCTATCTAATTAATGTATAACAAGACTTTGAAAATTAATTTGTTGCTTCATTCTGATGTAACTCAAGTTTGTTAACCAAACCTTTTAATTTTTCATGTGATTTTATGGTGTCTTTAGTTCTTTCAGGAACATTCATCACTGTATTGAATATATTATTGAATTTTTTTTGACATTCATGGAATCTAAATTATGTCTAATCAATAAATACTTCTAATATGGTAGCTCTTAGAAAATTCTTCTTTTCTTTCAACCACATTTGCACATCCTAACAATGTATTTATTGATCTCATTAGAATTAAGCTCATATACTGGTAGGAATCCATAACTATTTATTTAGACAAATGATTTATGTACCTGACTCGATTGTTGGCGGAAGTTTTTTGACAATAAATTTCTCTTATTTCTCCTGAAAGAGTATTCAACTAATAAAAATTTACTATGATTATCAAACTAATATACCTTCCCACTACATGGTAATGAAAATGCATCAGATTCTGTTATGTAATGTGGGCATGATAACTACCAGCCGTGCTCCATCCTGACAACGTTGAGTATTTTAGAAAATCACTAATTGTCTATAATAAAGTAGCATGCAAGGTAAAATTGATTTTACTTGCAACATCATAAGTATCTGATTCTACATTCCATAATTCATTCAACTCGACAATCAGATGTTGCAAGAAAACATTTATCTTCTCTTTCAGATTCATTGGACCTGGAATAAACACAGTCAGAAATATAAATTTATCTTTCATGCATATCCATGGAGGTAAATAATAGGGTGTTAATATAACTAGCTAAGATGAATATTGATGTACCGACTGACCAAATGGTTGAAATCCATTTACAAAAGTTCCAATCTCACATTACGTGATTCCATCATAAAGGTGGGAAATGTTGTATCAAGATGTTTCATGTAGGGGAGTCATAAGCATGACACATTATACCTCCTTTCGTGCACATTCTCATGATGCCACCTCATGTGGCAAGCTATCGCGACAAATGCATAGCGTTGAAATCTAGTAGTTAGCGGGAAGTAATACCTAACCTTCCATGTAATATTTTTCTTTATCTTCCTTGGTATGCGACTACGATGCTTATAACTAGGTTGAGTATAAATTCTACATTCAATTCCAATATATAATGCAGTTGTTTATACAATAATCAATCTTCTCTACTATTACTCCAGTAGAGCTGGAGATTTTCTAGCATATTATGCATAGTTAGGAGATACCTTTTACTGAGCTGGTGCCGACTATAGTTAGCCAGACAGTGAATTTGAGCCGGTTACCATTATGGGCAAAGTCGGTTGAGGACCGATTAATTTTATTCCATGGGGAATCTGACCCATGGTTTGCTCATTCTTAGATGGAGAACCTGACAGATACCTTTGTGTATATCGTTTGTACTAAGACAGAAAAGGTCGGGTTAGCGGTGTACCACCTTCGTGATCAGGTTGTCACGTAGTGGAAGACTCCGAAGACGATACCGGAGAGCAGAATTCCCAGACTCAGGAGATTCCTCCGAGTATACCCACAGCTGCTTCGACTGACAAAAATCGGATTATAGTTTTGGCTAAGTTAGCCAAAGATCGTTTCACCTTATTTCACGGGGGATCTGACCCGTGGATGATTCGATCATGGATAGAGAACATCACAGATACATTCGAGTATAGGTCTTGTATAGAGGCATTATTTTTCCGAGGTATTCTATCTGGCACGACGCTAGGAGCGAGATTTGACTTGGTTATTCTTTAGAGAGGCTTTCGAGAGGCATTACTTTTCAGAGACTTGTAGAGTTCTGCCCCATTTGGTGGCCCAGGACAGAGATCAGATGATTCAGTTTATGCAGAGTCTTTCTGTTTATATACGAGTTCGGATGTCCGGGACTTCTATCCACTTGTACAGAGAGGCACGAGACCGAGCACTTGTTATTGAGTTGACCCAGCAGCAGATTGCTCAAGAGAAAGAGAAAGTGAAGCAGGGTGCTCACGGTGAGATGAAGAGTTAGGATTTTCAGCCGACTGGTCAGAAGGGACAGAAGACTGGACAGTCATCATGAGGGAGGTTTCGTAGCACCTCACAACCGAGTCAGAAAGACAAGGGTGAGAAATGTAATCGGTGTAGATCGCATAGCCATTGGTGGCCGATTATCCGTTGGATCACCCTATCGTTATTTTTGCAAACTTTTCGGCCATATGACCAGAGAGTATGATGAAGGCTCAGCTGGAGCCTACTGATGCTGCATCTTCTAAAGGGCTCAGCTGGAGCCTACTGATGCTGCATCTTCTAGAGGACATTCTACTCAGCAGTGATTGCAGAGGACGTAGAGGACCACTGATGCTGCATCTCCTAGAGGACATTCTACTCAGCAGCGATCGCAGAGGACACAGAGGACCAGAGTCTCTCAGTAGCAGTGACCCTTGTCAGCTCAGCCACAGATATATCTACTTCAGGGGAGAGACCACGCAGCTATACCGACGGCATCCCAGTACCTTATTTGTTCAGAGACGCAGAATCCTCCACAGCATTATCTATCAGCGATACATCAGCCATACGTGTTGCCAGCAGCTGCACAGCCAGAGATACATTATTCAGCGATTCCGATACAGCAGCAGCTATAGGCAGCACAGACTATCTACATTGCATCTCCTTATTATATTCAGCAGACGATGTCTGGACCTCAGAGTCAATTTCAGCCAGATAGATTACAGATGACAGCTCATCCTGGACCTTAGAGTCAGTTTCAGTCAGAGGTCAGGTCAGAATCAGTTTCAGTCAGAGAGGTTTGACATCTCGTTCAGTACCTCAGAATCAGTTTCAGTCAGAGAGGTTTGACATCTCGTTCAGCACCTCAGAGTCAGTTTCAGTCAGTTACAAGAGAGGTTTGACATTTCGTTCAGTACCTCAGAGTCAGTTTCAGTCAGAGAGGTTACAGATGACATCTCGTTCAGCACCTCAGAGTCAGTTTCAGCCTGAGAGGTTACAGATGACATCTCTTTTAGTACCTTCGAGCCAGATTTTGACAGAGTGGAGACTTTCTATTGCTTAGCCGTCTAGCATAGAGGTTAGTCGTGTCTATGCTATCACACGAGAGGAAGCATAGCGAACCGATAGATCGGTTATTTTGGGTATGGTTTCAGTTATGTTGTACATGCTGATACCTCGATCTTATTGTTGATCTGTGATACCTGGTAGTGGGTTCTTGTAGTTGACCTATATGGTTGATTTAGCAGTGATACTAGGTAGTTTACCTAGGTTATCTACCTAGTTGATACCTTCTATTATTCGTTGCTTGATGTCTACTAGTGGACTTTGGACTTGTCCATCCAGTGATATTATGGTCTCGATTGTTATAGCACTGCCTGTGTGGGTGCGACTGCCTGTGTGGGCGCGACATTATATCATTTTAGCACTGCCTGTGTGGGTGCTACGCACTGCCTGTGTGGGTGCGACATTATATCATTTTAGCACTGCCTGTGTGGGTGCTACGCACTGCCTGTGTGGGTGCGATCATTATATCATGTTTAGCACTGCCTGTGTGGGTGCTACCATTGCATTTACTGTTGTAGCACTGCATTGTTGTTTACAGTATCGTTGTATGATATATGACTGTTGTATTGTATGATATGACATACATTACATGTATTCACATGTATTCTATACGTACTATGTATCTTTTATGATGTGTGATTGATCGTCCATTGTATATGTTGTGATATATGATTAAGATTGTACCATTAGCTACCATCCAGGGAAAGCTAATGTAGTTGTAGATGCGCTTAGCCGGAAGTCTAATGTAATTGCAGATGCGCTTAGCCGGAAGTCGTGGGATTCTGGCTAGTCAATTGGTAGTCGTTACTGATTTAGTTCGGTAGTTTTCTGATTTGGACTTGTGGAGTATAGTTAGACTCAGCATGGTATTCTGGTTACGATGGTTGCTCAGTCAGCGTTAGTGGGGAAGATTAAGTCTGCACAGATTAACGATCAGCACTTCCAGTTCATCCGCAGCAGAGTGGATTCCGGACTACAGTCAGGGTTTTCTTGCGATACAGACGGAGTCCTTCGGTCTCGAGGACGACTGCGTGTTCCAGAGCATCCAATAAGAGAGGAGTTATTGTAGGATGCACATCATCCTAGGTTTGCGATACATCCGGGTGGTATTCGTATGTATCGAGACCTGAGACGCTCTTCGTGAGTGGAAATGAGAACATATTACTATGGTACTTTTACACTATAGTATGAAGTTAACAAATTTGGGGACCAAATTTTTGTTAGTGGGGGAGAATGTAAAATACCGGAACTTTAAGGGGTTAATCATAAATAACCCTAATTGATTAACAAGGTTAAGAGGTTAATTAATCATTAAGGGCTAGGTATTTTGGGATTGAGTTTCATTTGGGTTTAATAATTAAACCCATTAGATCTTCCTCTTCTTCTCCTCTCTCGATCAGTTGTTCTCTTCCCCTCTTCACTGGCGATTTCGTTCTCGTGATCTTCTTTCTCCCATCAGCACCGAGCGCGATTCCTCTTCTCGGAGGTCTTCTTGATCACTGGATCGCTGTGGAGTTTCTTCGTGGTGGCTGAAACCCTTAAGAGTGATCAAGGCAAGATCTAGCCTCTACCTTTCCAATTCCGGTGAAGACTTCCTCCACCGCCGTCCCTGATGGATCTGTGAACGCCAGAGCTGAACAGGGTCTAGGGCAACAAGAAGGGGCGGATTTAGCTGAGGTAAGTAGGCTTGATTCAATTGGTTATTGAGTACAATCCAATTAGGATCTACAAAGTGGTTGGATTGCTGTTCAATTGAAAGGCTCTTGGTTTCTTGGTTTAATCAGGTTCAGGTTTTGCTGGAATCAAAGTATGCTTTCACCGATTGGAGATGAGGCTTATTCTGTTCTGTGGGGGAGTTGATTTGAGGTAGGGTTAGAATTCTGGTTTCATGGGGTTTGTGGTATTAATATTGGTCTGTTGAATGGATTTCTATTTGATCAGATTGATGGCGGTTTAATCGAGTGGAGCTAAAAGCTAGGGCAAGGCTTGGAAGCAATCTGAGGTAATTCCTAGTTAAAATCGGTTATAGATTTGCTAGACATTACATAGAATTATGTAAATTGGTTGGATTATTTCCTTGAGGATTAGGGTTAAGAGGTTGATTTGGGGTGGTGTTGTTCTATTAAGAATTTTAATAGAAAAATGCTTCATCTGATTCGATTTGTGAGGATGGATTAGGTTTATTTTAGATTATGTTATGCTATTGGATTTAGGGTTAGGTTACTGCCTTGATCAGTTTGTGATCAATGGTTAGGATGGAGATTATAAGTTGTTGATGATTTAATTGGATTAGATGATGATTAACTCAGGGTAGTTGTTAATGAAGATAATTTGATCAGAAGGTTATTATTGATAACCTAAACTTGAATCTAATCAACTATGATTAGTTTTCGGTTTTGTTATATCTAGTAACCTAATGTGGGTTTGCTTAGAGTTGATTAAATAGGAAATTAACTAGATTAGTTGATTAATGATATTAATCAATTAATTGGTTAATCCCTATTAATATCAACCTAAAGATTGGATTAGTCTAATCTAAGGTTGATTGATTAGCTTAGGTTTGATTAAACATGAGGTTAGTTGTATTGATCGATTCGATTAATACAGCTAATTGATTGATTAGTTAAACCTTTGTTAATATCGACCTAAGGATTAGATTAGTCTAACCCCAGTTAAGGTTAGTTAAAGAGGGTTAAAGTAACCCTTAAAATATTCCTTAGTTGGATTAGGATTTCTTTGATGTATCATTTCATTTGGAGTTGTTATTACTCTTTTGCAGGACCCTGAGCGATTATAGGACTTCGATACGATACGAGAGTATTTTTTTGGAGGTTCTATACGACGTGCGGTTACAGGTGGATAGTCTACTGTATTTAGTCAATACAATTCTCTTCCTATTTACAGTGCATGCTTCCTTTCATTTCTAGTGATTAGGTTACTTATCATGCTCTTATACTTGTTATAGATTAGATGCTTTCGATACTCATGTTTATCACATGCTTGATCGTATTTCTTTGACCTTATTATCAGTTCTGTTTATACCTCTGATGCTTGAGATCATTGTTATCCATGTTTATGATTACTGTCTCTATTTCAGTTATGTTATCATCATGTTGATACCTGTGATCAGTAGGACTTTTCATTAGTACCTATACATGTTAATTAACATGGTGTTAATTAACATGGTAGAGGATGATTATTCTGACTTGATCATGTCATCATTACGCATGAGCTTGATTGTAAATCCCAAAGATGTGGGTGTATCTTGCCGGTAGTTGGCCTATAGTGATATAGGTGGTTATTACCCTTCCATCATGGTGATGGGGACTGTATGGCCTGTACGCAGTCCGGCTGTATGGCCTGTACGCAGCCGAGTCAGTGGCTTGATCTCGACACCGCGATGGGGTGGTACTCAGTCTGGCTATATGGCCTGTACGTAGCCCGGCTGTATGGCCTGTACGCAGCCGAGAGTGATTCTCTGGACGAGTATTGAGGACAGCACTGGCCATAGGATATGTAGCTTATCATAGCTACGGGATCACCGGACGCGGAGCACTGATCCCCGATTTGGATCACCGGACTACTTTGTTGTAGGGCGCGGAGTACTGATCCCCAGATGTCGGCCATCCCAGCCTCAGATGCTTGCACGAGTGCTGTAGTGAGTGGGGCAGTTGCATCATATGCACACATTTGCTTTGTGAGATTTATATACATACATTGGACCGTATATATGTGCATGTTACATTATGAAGTGATTGTGTACTTGTATTGATACTTGGTTGACGCATTGCATAACATGATCATGCTTATGGATTACTATATGTACCTGAGATATAGCATGGCTTATATGATATCTGTAGGAGTTATGATACTTTACATTGTTCTCCCATTGCTTACTGTTATGCTTCTTCTATACCTGCTCTTTTATGTTTTACCTTATTGAGCATGCATTTCTTTCTGATTATCCACTGAGTATATTTGTACTCACCATTTTGGACTCTGGGATTTTTCTGTCTTCCCAGATATCAGGTAGAAAGACTACAGCTGATGCCGAGGAGATCCTGCCAGTCATCGTGGGTATTGTATCTGTTTATGTGCCTGTGTGGTGATGTGTGGTGATTTTATTACTTGTAGTTCGAGTTCGTACTTTCGTATCCGTATTTTGGATTTGGTGATTTCTATGTGCCGACGAGTATTCGTTTTATCCTTACTTTGGATTTATCTTTAGAATAGATATGTTTCCGCTGTACGAATCGGTTTTAACGAGTTTTATTCGTTAGTGATTGTACGGATGCATTTCATATATAGTAGGATGTGTTGAGTGACCGTGTGGGTCACATTTGTTTTTATTTCCTTGTATAAATCCATAGTCTGTTATGGATAGGCCGTGTGGGCCTTTTATATATGTATGTATCCAGAGAATTGTCATAGATACAGGGGAGATGCTGCCGAAATTTTTGAGGGCAATCTGAAGGGTTACAACCCTCCAGATCGAATGACCCAGATAAATCCTACCCCAAAAGTCACAACCACTCACCAAAGTGTACCCTACCTCTTCACTTTGTATAAATAGGTCCCTCCAGATGTAAGAAATTTATCGAATCAACTCATCCATTGAATCATTCAATAAGCATACATCTCATCTTTTGCATTAGAGTCCAAAAAGCCTACGAAAAAGTTCGTTGGTCTCAAAATTTGAAGTGCTACTATTTCGAGACGTCGTCGTTGTATCTTAGGAAATGAATTGCTGCTATCTGTAAGCACCTATAGCGGAGCAATATCGTTTTACGGAGATAGTGTTGAACACTAGCCTCGACGATCCATTATCAGTTTGCATCCTCCTCGGCATCCACCGACAAACAATTTTGTCGCTAAATTTACTTATTCTTGTAGTTTCTAATTAAATCCTTTAGTTACAACTTACAAAATCCTCTAATTTATAAGATTTGTGTTATCATAGCACGTCAAAAGTCGTTACCATTTGATGGGGATCCTTTTTATATTAAAATATTTAAAATTTTAAATTCTAAAAATATATAAAAAATATTATTCCAAAATAATATAAATGATATTTTTAAAAATAAAATATTAGTGACAAATAATAGCTTTAGATATGTTAGAATCGATCGTAGATGAATCAAAGAGCTAGATGCAAGGTGAATAGTGCTTGACCTAAAAAATAAAATATTCCCTTGTGAATACTTTTCCAGGTGACACAAAAGAGTTAAGTGCATTAATGGAAAAATAAAACAAGCAAAATAAATGCTAACATAAGAAATTTCACGTGGCACCTGCTTCCTAATTCACAAACTCCAAAGTTTTAAAGTTGTGGTTGGGATGGATTTAGAAATTGAGCATTCAACTCAAGCAAAAAACAAAGTCATTTTTTTATTCTCTTTGAGGACTAGTCTATACCGTTTTACACTAGTTATAGATTAATGCACTGGACACATCTAAGATAAGTTACCATGGTATATGTTATTTGCAAGTGACATACTTTTGGTTAATGAGACTCATATAACAATAAATGCTAAGCTCATATCATGGTGGGAGACACAAAAAGTTAAAGGTTTTAGGCTTATAGAGTAAAGATAGCAAATATGGAGTTTAAGTTTAGTAGTAGTGAATGTAGTAAAATAATTGTTAACATAAAAGATGACGAGTTACCTTTAACTAAAAGTTTTAAGTATTTAGGATAATTTTTGCAAAAGGATGGAGCAAGCACAAGTATAGAAGATGAGAGTTGCAATGATGAAAATGTTAAAGTGAAAGTCAATGTTGCACATGTTGAAGGAAAGCTCCTAGATATGCATTTTGGATGATATGGGCTTGTATTTAGGTGACAAATAAAACCCTAGTTAGGCAATGAGAGTCCTTGACAAATACACATATTAATCAAGGAAGAGATAGATCAAAGAAGACTTAGTTAACAATGATAAAAGAAAATAAAATTTATTTAAATATAGGTGATAATATAGTAGGGGGATTGAGTCCAATGGTATAGATGGATCCATATAACTGACTTCACTTAGTTGTTTGGTGATGTTTTATGAATAAGATGCTAATATGCATAAATTTATGATAAAACTAATTAAATTCGAACAATTTAAAGTTTCCAATTAAAAAAAAATTAAATTTTTGAAGGGATTCTTTTATAATGCCTTCTGCGTACTTAATATATGTTGATTGTGCCTTCTAGCTATAGCTCTTTTTTGATTCATGCAAATAAAAAGTCCTTATGCTTTGTGCCTCATAGTCCATTTCCTATCCCTAAGGTGGAGACCTAAGAAAACTATAATCTTGTTCCTTTTTCCTCTCCATATGAATCTATAGATGTTGTAGGGCGAGTCCCTACTTGCGAACTTTAGTGCTCGACCGCTAATGAGAGAGACAATAGAAGGGCTTCCCAAGCTAGAGCTCCAACAAAAGAGAAGTGCGTTTATACAAATAATATCGTGTGGGGTCATTGGAGTGACGGATTCTACCTTTTAATGAAATTTATACAAATAATGATGTGGCATTCTTTGTTGAGGTTGCCCAAGTGGATTATGATACTAAATCTGCTCATTGTTGAATGTCGAATAGACAACCTTTTTCTTGCAAACTAAACTGTGAAAGCACAATTAAATTTTTAAAAAATTCCGTCAGCTCTTTGTTGTATTAACGTGTTGTGTGCAATTGGGGGGTTCGATGCACAAAGGTGGTTGCTATTGTGATGAGCTAGCGATAGTGATGCCCTGGAGCGAGCTTACAATTGAAAGCAATAAGAATAAGATAGAGGCGACAAGATCTTCATGGTATTTTCTTCATTGCAACGTGAAAAGCACAAATACTGTGCAATTTTTTTGTCCTTTCCCACTCTCTCTCATTCACTTTCTCCTTCAATAGTATTTTCTTCATCTTGGTTTTTTCTAAATTTGCTATTTTTTCCATTTATGTCTTTACCTTTTATTTTTCTAACTCTTTTTTCTTTCTCTTTCTTTCGTCACTTTTTCTTTCTAAATTTGCTATTTTTTCCATTTATGTCTTTACCAAGATGACAAGATGAAACTGAATCCTATTACAACTCAAGAACTGATATAAGTAGGGAAGTAATAATGATGGTGGAATAAAAATGCAAAAGGTGAAGATGAAAATAGATGTGCAGAAGATACGGTGAAGGAAATCATGTGTGTAATGATAAATATAAAATGAAATCATAAGAAAGTGCAATTATTAAAGAATGATCAAAAGAAACAAATTAAGTATTGAACTATGAAATGTCATGGATAAGAGCGGAATTGAAGCATGAGGATGATCGATAATGGAGATAAGTAGTGTCAAAATCTAACCACCAAACTTCAGACTCTGATATCAATTGAAATAGTATCAAATTCAAACCATTGAAGCTCCTAAAAATTTAGGATGAAGTCGATGGAGCAAATAAGGAAATAACCTCACATGTATAAAAAATTCTCATACAAAAAAGTCAAATTAAATATTATATTATTTAAAAGATTGAATATTATATACTCTTTTTATAACTCCACTCAACATTAAAAATGGAAATAAATATTCTCCATAAATAAAATATATTAACGTAACTTAGTAGGAATTATAATTAATACCTATTTATTTCAAAATAGAAAATATTAATATCTAAATAACAAGAATTACATCTCTAATTTATGGTATATGCTCAATCCTAAATATTTTTAAATTTATTTTTATTTATTACTGATATAGAAATCATCAATATTTTAAATTTTTTAGTTAACTTTATTGTGATATTTGTTTCCTTATTTATAATTATCTATTTTTTTAGCAACTATTTGCCACAATAGTCATTCAATAAAATCAAAAGATTTTTTTAAATACTTTTCTTAATACTTGCTAAACACGAATAATTTGTTTATCTTTTTCCATAATATTTACTAAATTTATTTATAGAGGAAGTTGAGAATTGAGATTATAAATATGAGCAAATTGACACTTCTACTCACAATAAGAAATCTAATATTTTACAATGGAGCTGAAAGGAATGGTGGCTCTCTCTTTCCTTGTTTTCTTCTGCATCATTAGTGGTATAATCTCGATGAGGTTTTCTTGATGCATGACCATTTGATTTACAATACATATGATCCTAAGATTTATATTATTTGTTTAAATCTATTCTCAGCTAGAGGAATAGATGCAGAGCTTGCAAGCGATGGAATCTCTAATATGCAGGTGAACAAGAAGGTTGCAACTGAAGAGTTGTGGCGGAGTGCCATAGGGTCGACTCCTCCGAACTGCAATGGCCAGTGTAATGGTTGCACACCATGTAGAGCCAAATTGATCACTGTTCCACCGACAGCCAGTAGGAGGCTCTTGCAGAATGTTGTCTGGAGGTGCATTTGTGGTTAGCTAGGGTCATAAAGTTTATATATTTGCCTTTGAATAAAATAAAGTTTGTCAAGATGAACATTTAAAGAAGTTGTGGTGGAGTGATCGATTCAATGAACCTGGTTTCTATTAAATCATTTAATAAGAAAATAATATATATAATAAATTAATTTTAACACTACAGAATAATTTATATAAAATTTATTATAACTTAATTTTATAATTTTTTATTTAAATATTGTAATTTATAAAATTTTACAAATTTGAATTACTCACACCTAATTTATAAGATTTGTATTATCTAGTCATTACCATTTGATCGGAATCCTTTTTATATTAAAATATTTAAAATTTTAAATTCTAAAAACATATAAAAAATATCATTCAAAAATAATATATATGATATTTTTAAAAATAAAATATTAGTAACAAATAATAGCTTTACATATGTTAGAATTGATCATAGATATATCAAAGAGCTAGATGTGAGGTGAATAGTGCTTTCCCTAAAAAATAAAATATTCCCTTGTGAATACTTTTCAAGGTGACACAAAAGAGTTAGGCGCAATGGAAAAATAAAACAAGCAAAAGAAATGCTAACATAAAAAATTTTAAGTGACACCCGCTTCCTAATTCACAAAGTCCAGAATTATAAAGTTGTGGGTTCGATGGATTTAGAAATTGAGCATTCAACTCAAGAAAAAAGCAAAGTAAATTGTTTTTGTTTGATTCTCTTTGAGGACTAGTCTATACTATTTTACACTAGTTATAGATGAACTCATGAGATGGGACATGTTATTTGCAAGTGGCATACTTTTAGTTGATGAGACTCGTATAGCAATAAATGCTAAGCTCAAATCATGGTGGGAGACATATAAAAGTTAAATGTTTTAGGCTTATAGAGTAAAGATAACAAATATCGAGTTTAATTTTAGTAGTAGTGAATGTAGCAAGATAATTGTTAACATAAAAGATGACGAATTACCTTTAACTAAAAGTTTTAAGTATTTAGAAAAAATTTTATAAAAGAATGGAGAGTTAATAGAGATGTCTCACATAGGATACTAGTATGATTGTTGAAGTGGAGGAGGGCCCTCAACGGTTCTTTTTGATCGTAAGATACCTTTAAATTTTATAAGAAAGTTTTATAAATTGGTGGTTTGAATTGTTGTCTTATATGAAGTTGAATGTTGAGTTATCAATCAAGCACAAGTGTAGAAGATGAGAGTTGCAAATATGAGAATATTGTTAAAGTGGATGTGCATGTTAGTGTAGGGACTACCAGTCTGCCTCTAAGGTTTCGATGTTTGATAATATATTTAGATCTGGTCAGTTTAATTATGGGTTGATCTAAATAGGATCTAATATTTGGATATGAGTAAAGTCTAGTTAGGTCAAAGTTGATTAGAAATTAGTAAGAAGTCATAAGTAGTTGGACTGGGCAAAGAAGTCTTAGTTAGTTGGACCGAGCAAGAAATCCTAGTTGGAGGCTAAGCAGGAGAAGTCTTAGCTGGAGGCTAGGTAGGAGAAGTCCTAGTTAGAGGCTAGGCAGGAGAAGTTCTAGTTGAAGGCTAGGCAAATGAAGTCCTGGTGAGTGAAGATGAGACAGGAAGTCCTGATCTGAAAGATTGGGCAAGTGAGAATTATCAAATTAATTTATTTAGAATTATCTAGATTTGAATTTGTGATATTAACATTTTCATTCATTAAAAATTTTTTTAATTTTTTAATTTATTAAATTTTGAATTAGTCAAATTAATATTTTCACAAATTAAATTAATTTTTAATTTAGAATTTTAAACATTATCTAAATATTTAACAGAAATAAATATATCATGTGAAACCCTCAGGGCATTTTCATAAATTAACAAACATATAGGAATCACAATCCTTAATTCTAACTTTGACTTGTTCTTTGTCTTCTTTTTCGGGCATCAATTTTTGTAGTGCCCGCGTTTTTGGCACTTGAAGCACATGATGTGCTCTTTGTTTCTCCGAGCTCTTAGAATCGATTGTTCTTTTGTCTCCGGTAGTGCCGTCCGAGTCTTACGAGTAGGACACTGATTTATGTAGTGTCCTCTTTCCTTGTATTTAAAATAAATTATATGTAATTTAAAATAAATTTTTAAAATATTACCTCACTCTCCCTTCATTTTTGCTTTCTTGCTCCCATGGCGGTTAGTCTTATCAAGAGCCAGCGGGCTCTAATACCAATTGTAGGATCAGTGTGTGTGCGCTAGAGGGGGTGAATAGCGCTCATTCATTCATTCGACTTAACTATTATACAAAAGCTTGCAACAGAATTAGTAATAAGACAAAGGACCTGCGAATTTTACTTGGTTCCTAATCCACCAAGGTTAGTACGTCCAAAATCTATGTACGGGAGGCGCCCGCCCACTATTGATCTCATTTTCAAAACTCTTTTTGAAGGCAAAGAAATTCATCTTACAGTCAAACATATAATCAAAAGATAAAGTACAAAATAATAAGACTAAAACAAACAAATACTCTCGAGTCAACCGTTCTGGAAGTCCTGAGCGCAACGCACCCTTCCTGGAGCTTCCTTGGTCGCATGAGAACAACTTCATTTGAGTTCGATAGCACCGTAGGATTATTAGGATTGTCCTTGATGGTGCACGTTGATGGCCTTATAAAGACACTTCCGGGCGCCCAGATCCCTTTCGAGAGCCCTAGGACCGATCCAATCCAATCCAGTTCTGTCGGTCTTTATCGAGATTGATTCTTCCTAATCCGGCCACTTGGACCATCCAGGGGTGCCTAGACCGTCTGAGCACTCGGAGTATGATCTGGGCGCCCGAAGTGAGTTTAACCAGGTTTGACTTAAGGTGACTATGGACTTAGTTCGGCTACTTCTATTTGCTTCTCTTAGACTTCCTTAGTCTTGCTTCCAGATCTTAGTTTTTGCAAGATTAGCATACAACAAACAAACCACCTAAGCTTAACTGTAGTTTGTCTGACCTACTAGGCTTACATAAGCCTTACCCTATAGGTCTAACCTACTAGGCTTACCCTTGCCTAACTTCTAGTTAGGATTAGTTACTCGGTAGACTTCCCACTTGCTAAACATCCGATCACCCTTGACCTATTTGGGTTTTTCCTTGTCTAACCTCCAGTTAAGACTAGTCACTTAGTAGACTTCCAACTTGTCCAATCTCACAGATCATGACTTCTAGCTCAACTTCACTTACTAGGACTTCTTGCCCAGCTTCCAATTAGGCTTTCTCCTGCCAAGCTTCCAACTAGAACTTATCCTTACCTGGTCTAATTGACTAGGACTTTTTGCTAGTATTTTGGTCAACTTTGACCTGACTAGACTTCACTCACATCCAAATATTAGATCTTGTTTGGATTAACCCTTAGTCAAACTGACCAGGCCTAGGTATATTGTTAAACATCGAAACTCTAGAGGAAGACTAATGTGCCCTGCACCAACACATTTGACTTTGTGAATCAGAATAATAGCTAGAATTAGGCATGTTTGGTTCTCTAGTGAATATGAGGACCAAAATTAAATGGCAGGATGTGAGAATGAATACAAAGACCCAAATGTTTGTGCCACATCCACCGCTTCTATTTTGGTGGACTTCGAATCAACTATGGTCTCAACACCATGATTTGTCACCCCACCAGAAACTTATGGCCGACGTTGAGGTCGCGTAGCCGAGAGCGAGTTGTCAATTGCAATCGGCTCATTCGGATTTTCACAATGAAGAGGCTTTGTTATCATGAGTATCTGCATAGGAGTTGAACTATCAAGGGCAGAGGTTGAGTTGCCGAGTACTTGTATTGGGCTAGTGAGCATAGAGGTAGGGTTGCAACATGTCCTCGAAGGGGTACTTAATTGTACAGGTAATTTTGGATTTTAGGGCAAGAAGACTAAGGTCAAGTGGTTGCTGATCAATAAAAGTTGAGATTGTGTGACAGATGTTGAGAGTTAAGGAACACGTGTGGTCGAGATGGATAAAGCCTGAGCTCGAGCGGACACTACATGATTACTTGTTCTTCTCCGGGGTGAATGTCATGGTGCTTAGCAACTTTGTTATTTTTATCAACATGGACCCCGATTTGATGAATGCATGAAGTGCATCAGGATATTGCGAGGTCAGTGAGTGATGAGGCATTGCCATTCTTTGCGACAAACGGATCCCACCTTTGATAATGGAGCTCAAGATACAAAGGAGTAGTGCTTAGGAATACACAAAGGAGTGGTGCTCGGGCTGTAAAGGAGTGAGTTCTATCGTTTGCATACCTTAATAGTGCTCGGTGCACAGTGATGAACAATAAAATTGTTATTGCCGACCACCCAAATAGTAGCAAACAAAACAAGTTGACTGAAGAAACATATCAGTCCAAAAATTACAAAAAGCTACCTTTGAGCTCCATAGATATCCATGAAAAAGATTATGGCTTAAAGAAATCTAATGATGAAACAATCACAGATCTGCTTGAGGATGCTTCGGTTAGAAGATTCGGGAAGACCATCCTTGTTCAATATTTCTTTCCTTCTACCGTTGCATCACGACCTCAACTTCTATTGCTTGTGTTTCTACAGTGGGGTAGTCTCCGCTGCTCTCCTCCTCTACCTCTCCAGCTCATCTTCCACCATAATTTTTTTGGTAAGATTTTTTTTTACAAATGGTGTCAATTTCATGATGTCCTTTTCACTTTTCAGACTCCTCCTTCCTAGAAAGCTACGTCTGCCTCCTCTAAGTTTCAAAATCCATTAGCCTGAGAGTGTAAAGAGTGTTAAGGTTGGCCAACTCTACATGTGTGGCTACTTCAACTCTCAAGTCAATGTTTCAGAAGTTAGAAATCCCACAAAGATGCGAGATTCAAAGAAGAAAAATAAAGAAGAAGAACCATATAAAAGTTAGTGGAAAAAGTCACCTATGCTCGCGAGAAGAAACAACCATCCTTCCTCACTTACCTCGGTCATGTTGGGATCATCCCGATGCAATGCGCGTGTTTACACGTTTTACAAACGAGTGCAACAAAAATTTACAAATAATTAATAGTAATTATCACAACACATGCATGCATAGATATAAAATAACAGAGTACAAGGCATAACTGAAAATTAAAATTTTACAGAATAGTAAATATTCTACGCGTACCTTATTGATGATGTTGAACGAAGTTGGCATCAATCGAGCGGTCTTTGTCGAAGTACCGCCTCTTCTGGTGATCCACACCAAGCTCTCGTCCGAACGGCTTCCAAAACCACGAGTCACGTCATCATCTTCAGTACTAGCCGATGATCGATAACGATTAATTCGAGAGAAAATCTTATTCCGAAAACATGCAACAACGTTTATCGCAATCATTTTCTGAGATTTTTCTAACTATCACCGGCAATCATATTCCCGATGTAGTTTACAGTGATCAACCTTTAATCGCCGATAACGGACAAATAATCAAAATATTTTTGTCATTGATGGAATAATTTTCGGAAGCTTCACAAGCTTTCTACAATGTCAACAGGCTTCCCACAGTTGTTGTTCACGGTGAACACTTCACCTCTCCTAGCTGTCCATTGTGAATACCGATTATCGACATCCAATGATGGCCGAAGATTCACTTTCTACTTCGGTGGTCGGCAAGACCAGACACACCGGAATATGATCGCAAGATCAGGGATATATCAAACTATCAACGTCCAACGCCGGCTGGTCGATTAGGAGAAATAACATGGAAGGGAGGTGGTTGGATTTTCTTCTCCTCGCACATCAGCGGCTTCAAAAGCCACTCATGATTTCCAATCAAAATCAAAGGAAACCGGAGACCCAAATCACGCTCAAATTACCCTTTCTCACGCGATTGGCTGGGATCGCTCTGGTTGGCAGCAATCGGGTGATGGTGGCGTGTCAAGGAGAGAAGAGGTGGCGCTGTGCGATTCTGGCTCCTTCTCGCGGTCGGCCACCTGAAAGAAAAGGAACGGCGCTAGGATTTTTCCTGACCAGCCTTCCGCACGCGATCGGCGACGAGCTCGTCGATCGGCGGCGCTAGTAGAGAATCACGAGTAGGAAGGAGGATACCGGCAGCGCTCTGCTCTTGAAGTCATGATTTTTCGGTGCTTCGGCAAAATCACGAGCGGGGTTTTTGGCGCACCATCCTCGCTTGTGGCCGGTGACGGTGGCTCTCCGATCCATCGATGTCGTCGCGCGGACGAGGCATGCGACGGTGCACCGACGGGGAAAAAGCCATGCCAAAACCCTACTATCTCTGTTTTTATCACGCGATTGGGTTGCTACAAGAGCGGCTATGGGCAGAGGAAGAAAACCAGAGAGGGAGGAAAAAATAAAACCTAAACCGAATTTCAAGTTTTAGGGTTAATGTAGCAAACCGATTTGATTATTGTGGCAAACCGGATCGTACTGTAGCAAATTGGGTTCAAAATTAAATCGCTTGGTTCATTAACCAAATGACCTCCGATTTGTCCCAAACTAGTTTTGTTTATTTCATCTTCACAAGATGAAACTCCTCATCTCTTCCGTTTTAACAAAACATCTTCCATCATGAACCAAACTAAGTTGGTTCAAAATCAAATCATTTGGTTCAATAACCAAACGAACTCTGATTTAAACGAAATCAGTTTTATTCATTTCATCTTCATAAGATGAATTCCATCATTTTGTCCTTTGTTTGATCCAACCAGACTTTATTTCTCTCGATCTGAGAATCTAATTCTATAAACTCATTTTAAGTCCTTTGGAGAACTTGTAGTGCGTGTGACCCAATAGGTTCCTGGTTATGTTGGTCATCCGTAATTAACCATTAATTATGGAACGATCATGAGTGACACCTAGTAGTACATCATGATCCCTAATTGATCAAAAAATCAACGATTGATTCCAGAACAATTTCTAAATCCTTCAACAGCTATAATGAGACATGTCTCGTTCCTTTCACCGTCTTATAGCCACTTGGTTCAGGACATGGTCTATGTGTGTCAGTCCCCACTAGGCTGACTACGTCACACCTAGCCCAAGCTAACTTTCTTGTCCTATGGATTCAAGTTACTTGTACATGTGTCCAAGAGTACCACTCTTGACATGTAATATTTTGGCCAAAAACTTTTAGTAACAATCCTGACAAGCAGCCGCAGGGTATACGTCTCCTTTTTCAAGGAGCAGTGAATCCTCTGTGGGCTATTCAAACACCTTCGGACACTTCGACTTATACCCAATCATCCTGGGTCCACACCTCCTCGGAGATGTTTGCTTAAGATGTCAAAGTATAAGTCTTATGACCAAGGTGACTTGAATACCGCAAGTTTAAGGAAACTCGCACTTAAGCTGCACTGAGATCTTCATTGATACATATGTAGGAACCATATAAAGTCTCAAGGCAGGTCACTCCAATGAACTGGTTACCTTTAACCAACATCCACGTTTAACTCTCAACATCCAATGTCTCCAGCTAGCGAGATCAGCTGCTTGTCTAACCAAGGAGTTCAAAACGTGCTAGTCTCGACAGAATCGATGACGTCCGTGCTCATCAATTCCTTAACTAGGGATAATTTCAATACATTCATAATTGTACATGTAGAGATGCTCACTAGTTGTGATCCAATCACAAATTCTCTCATGCTATGAATCGTATTGTGGACATTCAGTAATTGAGTTTAAGATTCAATCAAATACATAGAAAATGTGCACTCAAATAGTGAATTGCTATTTATCCAATAAATAGTATAACCGTAAGGCGATTGCCTTAGGACACCTCTCAAATCTAACAAACTCTCACTTGGCCTAAGGCCAATTACTATAGTATCCAATACCACGCGCCTCTATGTGTTCCTCAAAATTACTTTGAGGTAGAGGTTAAAGGATCTACAAGGTTCCTTTCAGTGAGATTCTTCTCGATTTGTATTTCTCTTCTACTAATGATTTTTTAATCTATTGATATTGCCAAATCACATGTTTGGATCGATGGTGAGACCTAGATTCCATCGCCTACAAGATTGTTCTATTGTTGTCACAGTAAATAGTTAATGTTTCAACAATGGTTGAAACCATTCTAAGTTCAGTAATGAACTTCCTGATCCAAACCGCTTTATTTGATGTTTCACAAGATGCAATGGTGTCTTATTTGAAATACTTTCAACTTATTGCGCCATAATTTAAAGTGAATATGTACCCAGACTATGACTTGTAGTCATCCTTGTCTGTCTGGTAGTTGACATTCGTATACCTACGTGTAACCATATCACATTCTCCATGTACCAAGAACAAATCTTTATTTTCCTACAAGTACTTTAAGAATTATCTTGACAACCTCCCAATGATCCATTCCTAGATCTGATCGGTATTCGCTCATGACACTTAGAGCACATGATACATTGGGTCTCATACATATTATAGCATACATGATTGATCCTATTGCTGAAGCATATGGAATCTTACTCATGTAAACCCTCTCGTCTTTTGTCCGTGGACACGTAGACTTCAAAAGGTGTAACCTTTCTTGGATTCAAGCACGCTAAACCACTTTTAGCACCTTGTCTATTTATGTAAACTGCGAAAGACCAAGCAATCTCTTTGATCTATCTCTATAGATCTTAATCTCGAGGATATGGGTCACTTCTCTTATGTCTTTCATGTAGGATCGAGTGCACGTGAGAGGGGGGGTGAATCACGTGCTTTTTAAAATTTTTTCGTTTAAAAATCAGAGTAAGAGACTTTATGCTTTGAAAAGCGTGCAGCGAAAAATAAATACGAAGCGTACGAAATACACAAGTATTTTTTACTTCGTTCGGAGCCGTCAACGACTCCTACTCGAAGGCCCAGGTCCCTTGGACCTTTCCTGTGGGCAATCCACTAAATCTCTCTACCAGAAAACAACTCTGGTAGAGTAGGCGAATACAATAAGAAAAAGTGTGACAATCCCACACTTTTAACTTTTAAATGAGTGAAAACAATAACTATTAAAAACAACTTTTTCGTTACCCAACAATAGAAGATTCTCGATGAGCTTGGATGTTGGGGGTGATTTTGGCAGAAGTTCGACGTAGTCGTGTCAAAGCTCGGGCTGCTACAGAAGAATGACGTTGGTCGAAGTTCTGTGATTCATGCACTGACTGTAGCTTTATATAGACATTATCAAGTTTATCTAGATCTGCAAATGCAAAACTTGATCCACACTTAACAGTATATCTTATACAAGATTAAAAGATAATTTAAAATATATATATATATTATTTTTATATGAATAATTTTTATCATTTAATACAATGGATAATAATAAATAAAATGAATATTCATGCTCTTTAATTTTAAAATTTCAGATTTACAAAATAAGTAATAATTAATATTAATTTTATTGAGTTTATTTGTAAAATTAATTTATCCATACATCAAATAAACTAGAGTTAGTATAAAATAACATATATTAAAATATAAAATATTTAAAATTAATTAGATCCTGTCAATCCAAACCAGGATCTAACCAGGACTCAACTTAGATCACCCAAGTGGGTCTAAGTTGGACCACGCCTAAAGTCCAAACTTGGACTCGTCCTCACTGGTTCGCTCCTCCAGTGACTTACCTCACTTACCTCGTGCAGCTCTACTTGACTTCTTAACCCATCAGGACTTCCTGCCAAGGCTCAACCACCCTGGTCTTTCTGCCAAGTCTCAACCAACTTGGTCTTCGGCCAGTTGTCAGGCTCCGCGGACCCAACTGGACTTCCTGCCAGGGCTCAACCACCCTGGACTTCAGCCTGGTGTCTGGTTCTAAGTCTTTCGACCCTGCACACTTAGTAAAGAGGTTAAAAATAACAAATCTAACTTTAACTTATTTGTCATTCATCAAAACCTTAGTTTGATCGTTAGTGCAAACTGCACCAACAATATCCTATTAACCTTCTTAAGTTGCTAAATTTAGATTCAGGTTTAGTAAATATATATGCCAAGTTAGCCTGGGTTGTCAGTGTGCTTGATCAGACATTCATTGGACAAGGACCTAACCTAAGCCAATTACCTTAAATTTATCGTTGTTTCCAAAAGCAACGGTTCCTAGTCTTTTCTACTTGAGTTTTGTAAATTTGGTGGGATCCCAGTTATGTGCCTGGAGCACCCACTGTCGATAATCCATTTATTTTTCTATAGTTAAATAAGGAAAATTAAGGCTTTGCCCATTTAGGTTAAATTGAGGTTCACAATTAAAAAACTAAAGCACGGTTAAAAAAATAGAAATAATTTTGAAAATAGAATTTTGAATTTTAAAAACTTAAAAAGAATTTTGAAAGTAACATTTTGAATTTAAAAACTTAGAAATAATTTTGAAAGTAAAATTAAAAATTAAAAATTTAGAAATAATTTTTGAAGATAAAATTTTGAATTTAAAAACTTAGAAATAATTTTTGAAGACTAAATTTTGAATTTTAAAAAAACTTAGAAAAAATTTAGAAAATAAAATTTTGAATTTTAAAAAATTTAGAAAGAATTTTGAAACAAAACTTAGAAAGAATTTTGAAAGTAAAATTTTGAATTTAAAAAACTTAAAAAGATTTTAAAAAACAAAAATTTTGAATTAATTCAAATTTTGAATTGAATCGAATTTTGAATTAAATTTAAATTTTGAAAATAATTTTGAGTTAAATTTGCATTTTGAATTAAATCAAATTTTGAATTAATTAAATTTGAATTTTGAATTAAATTTAAATTTTGAATCAAATTTTGAATTTTGAATTAAATCAAATTTTGAATTAAAATTGAATTTTGAATTAAATTTGAATTTTGAATTAATTTGAATTTTTTAATTTGAATTTTAAATTAAATAAGGATTAACCTTCAAGTTGAATTTTAAATTTTCAATCAAAAGATTAGATTTTAGTTGTCCTTATTCATCTCACTCGATATATGTTATCAATCAAAGGGATCCTATGATTTGTGTGAGATGAGTTTGAGTTTGATTCATAAAGGTTGATCCGACCTTTTGTTAGATTCAAGTTTGACAAGTAGTAGTTTAAAAGTATACTTCAATAATTGACTTCCAGGCAGTGGCGAGGCACAGTGGCCTTCTTTGGCCGAAGCCTTATTGGAACAACAACCACTTTCTAGACAAAGCCGCTTAAGGAAGTTGTACTTTTAACCTACTCATTGACACACCCTGATCTAACTAGTCTTAGGTACCCAAATGGGTAAAGGCTGACTTTGAGGTGCCAACTAATTTGGTGCCTCCCCCTAAATGATAGGTAGGGTGTTTAGGGTTAATGTAATGGATGTCATTTTGGGGAATATAATATTGGTTCTGCCCTACTTGCCTTGTTAGATAGGCTTTCGGGACCCACGCTTTTCGTTGATTTTTGCGGGGGTGAAAAAAAGAGGTAAAGGATCTTTGGGTCGATCCTGATTTGTACCCTATCCCTGATTTGTTATACATGCCCTTTTGAGATCCAAGAATAAGGTCAAGATTCTTGGATCGGGTTGTAAAAGTTGCTAGTAAATCCTTAAGTTTTTGAACTTCACCCTTAAGGGTGGAGTTTTCAGTTTCAAGTTCAGTTTGATTTTGGGTTTGTTTAGTTAATGTTTTGATTAAGAATTTGCTCCTTAAGGTCTTGATTTTCCTTAAGGAGCTGATCAGCCCTAGATTCGGATGCAAGCAATTTTTTATTTAAAACAGAAATAATTTTAAAAAACTTTTCATTAATTGAATCTAAGTATACCTCAGTCGAGTCGTCCGAAAAGAGTCCGACCTCTTGGCTCGACTCGTATTCGGAATCTTCAGTATTTGGTTTACAGGATCCAAGATAAAGGAACAATTTATTTAAAGCGGAAACAATAAACTTTGTACGATCCTTCGAGATAATTCCTCTAAAACTCTTCTCTTCCGATGGCAAGGAAGCCAGAGCCTTTCTTCCTTCTTCTTCCTTCTTTTCTCTCCTTCCTTTTCTTCTCAATGCCGCCGACCCTACCAAGGAGGAGATCCTTTGTTTTGCCCGACCCTAGCAAGGAACTAGAAGAGAGGAAGATGAGGGCTATGGGCGCCGGCCCTAAGGAGAAAGAAGAGAGGTGAGCGGTGGAAAAAGAAGAGGATAAGTCCTCTTTGCCGTCAGCCCTAGGAGGAGCAACACCTATTATTTGTGTTATGTTTTGCCTCTTCTAAACCTCCTTTTATATAGCCAAGCCATCATGGAAATTTAAGAAACAATCTAATAAATTTTCTTATCCAGATTTAGTTAGAAAAGATCTAATAAAATCTTTAAGAAAAATTTATTAGAAACAATTTAATAAACTTATCTTATCTAGATTTATTTTAGAAATAAATCTCTTAATAAGATTTTATTAGAAAGAATCTAACAACCTTATCTTATCTAGATTTATTTAGAAATAAATCTTTTTATAAGATTTTATTAGAACAAATCTAATAAAATCCAATTGATAAGATTTGTTATCTTTTTAATAAATTTCCATTATATTAATTTTGTTCTTATCTTTAACAAAATCTTTTAATTATATCTCGCTAATATTTAACGAGATTCCATAATTAATATTTTGTTAATTTAACAAAATTAATTCACAAAATTTTATAATAAAATTTTGTACGAGAAGAGACTAAATTTCTTAGTAGAAATTCTTATAAAAAATTTCTTTCTTATCCGAATTTTTCCCGAAAAAATTCTAAATAAAATTCCAGAAATTTTCTTTTATAAATAAAATTTCCTATCCGAAATTTCTCATAAAAACAGAATTCATTTTCACAAAATTCTTTTCAGAATTCATCCGGAGGTCTTCCAAGGTCTTCTGAGGTCTTCAAGAATTCTTCCGAAGGTCTCCAAGAGGTCTTCAAGAATTCTTCCTTGAGGATTTCCAGAGGCTACAGTAGGGACCTCGATGAGGAATTGGTTTTGGTCTCCCGATGGGCTTAAACTTCTCATGTTCCTCCTGAACATACAGCTTAAGTCCATCAATAATAACTCATTCCACTAGAGAGTTATTATTACACTACCGCACCAATCTCATATTATAATATGGGCTCCTTCTTACTATAAGTACATTAATCTCCCTGTGTTTAAGATATTATTGCACTACCGCACTCGAATTTAATCAACTTCTAATCCAAGAGTAGTACCACTCAACCTTTGTTATCATGCGGAACTAAGTCCACCTGCAGGGTTTACATGATAATCCTTTATGAGCTCCTCAATGGGACATTATCAACCTAGATTATAGGACACAGTTTCCTTCTATAATCAACAACACACCATGTTTATAATACTACTTCCCAACTCATCGGGTCTTTTGATCTATCGCTCTAAATCTCACCCTTTGATGAATCAAAGAAGTACATACTAAGCACATGTGTTTGTTATTATATTGGGATTAAGAGCATGTACATCAATAGTAACAGAGGTTTAGTTCAATTATATAGTCAGTATAAATCGAACAATCCTCAGGTGGTCCTGCTCAATACACACTAAGTGTACTAGTGTAATTCTATAGTCAAGACAGACTAAGACCAAATTATACTACAACCAGTCCAATAGTTTGTCCAATCCATCTTGGTTGTGAACACTGTTTATAATCTATAAGGAACTGATAACATGGTCTTCTGTGTGTGACTCCGCACACCATGTTTATCTACAATATAGATTAAGTGGACACTTGCATAAAAACTAAATGCAAACATTGACCAAAAGTAATTCTCATTTCAGAATATTTTATTTACATTGATAGCTAGGATTCTTGTATACATCCCAACATCTCCTCCTTCTCCGAGGATCGGTGATGATGCTTCTTGTGGGACTTGGAGGGCTTAGGGGGACGCTCCCTCTCGACTCGCGCCTTGCGCGTCCCCGACTCCTCCCGGGCCGACTTCTTTGCCCTATTAGAGGTCTCAGTCTCAGGCACTGCATCCTCAGCCCTCTCCTGCTCTTGGGCTTCAGCAGCCGGAGCCACCGCCGGGGCAGTAGGAGTTGCAAAGGCCCCAAGGACCGCTTTGTCCCACTTCAAATATTTGTTCATGGAGGTCGCCATCCAGACGTCGGCTGCATACAAGTAAAAAAGGCTCAGTTAGTTATTACAAAAGTCAAGTACTTCTACTTCTTACCGAATGGTTGTGTCAGCTCGGCGACAATGGGGCTTAGTCCGCCGCGGTACAGCAATCCCTCCTCGTTCACCAACTGATTAACGTCGAACTTCAGACCTTTGAGCGACTCAGACATAGCCCTAACGTCCGGATCGGTCCGATGAAATCTTAGCGTAGGCGAAATCGAGAGTTTGTGCTGCCACCGGGCAGGAAAGGAAATCGGACTCGGGAATTGGACAAAGAAGAACTTCTCCTTCCAATGTTTATGGGAAGTAGATATTTGTCCAAAAAGTTGACCCCAGATTTGGCGTTGAGGAAGAAGACACCATCTTCCTTCTTCTTCGGATAAAAGAACAAATGAAAGATTGAAGGGCGTAGGGGGATTCCATACAGACGAAAGACGAGGGCGACTCCGCAAAGGAGTCGGAAAGAGTTGGGGGCGAGTTGGTTGAGAGGGATGTGAAAGTAGGCGGAGACGGCTCAGAAAAATTTCGGAATCGAGAATCGAAGACCACCTTCAAGCTGACCTTGAAAGAAGGCAAGGCTGTCAGGAGTAGGCGAACACGGCCGTTGGTTTGGCTCGGGAATCCTAATCCTAAGGTCGGCTGGTATCTCGTATGCTAACCTATTCAAGGACACGGACTTCTGAAGAAAAGTTGTCTCCACGGACTCGTACCAGGGAGCAGACACTCCTTCCGAAGCCATCCCTAGAGCAAGGTCAAGAAGGAAGAAACCCAAAAACTTACGGATTCAGAAAAGGGTCGACGGAAGCGACAGGGAACCAGGGAACGGGGAAACAAGGAAGCAGGCACACAAAGGAGGAAGAAGACAGAAGAAACGACCTCGTGGCCGCCGCACGTCCGTTACCCCGCTCTATATATTCAGCATCTTAGCCTCTCAAAACCGTCTGATTGGGCGGCGGAGAACAGGCGGGATCGAATATCGGCCATCCGATGAGCTCGCTCTGCGAGGCAGATCCTCCGCATCATGATGACGATTTGCATGTCCCATCGGACATCACACCAGCACGCCCTAATTTATGATGCCTTGGAAATGGTCCCGCCACGTCATCAGGTTACCATACCGTTGATGGCGCGGCGAACCACGCCTGTCATTGCCGAACCCATGGGAGTCATTTCTCCCCCTGAAGGGCAAAGGTGGCTGAACCATTTGAGGCACGATCTCAATCCCGGTTCGGTTCACGCCCTACCACGCACTGGTCTAGTCAGTCAAGCTCACGTCTCCTTCGACTAGACTAGTAGGGAGGCTTGTGTTATGGGCGTAAGGGAGCGGGTCACGGTTCGTCGAGTCCAAGAGCAACTTATCGCACTGCCTTAGTCAAGCCCACCGAACCGACTCCCCGACTCCTTATCCTCATTTGAAGTCAGATTCAACCTCCCCCTCTCAGACACCTGCCGAATCCTTCGTGTCGGCGCGGGACCCTCACCGAATCCGCAAGGGAAGCAGGCTCCTCCAGGACGACGCGGTTTCACACGGACATCTCCTCCCGAGACACTCCGGATATCCTGGCATTTCTATTCCCAATCTGAGTCTTGCGGACCGAACTTGATGAATCAGGAAAGACACGACGAACGACAGTACTTCACCGAGGGCGCCGTAACCGGATCAGGGCTCGTCCTCTCGAATACCCGATATCGAATCCTCGCGCAGTATCCGACGAGCTGATAGTAAGACCGAGCCGGATCATCGAGTTCGGGCATAAAGCGTCACGACATCCGGATCGAGCTGGCCTCGGCTACCTCGGCCCCGAGCCGAATCGATCCATTCGGATATAAGGCCTGCCAGCCTTACTGTTCTGCTATGGCTCTATACAGACTTCTCTTTTTTCAAAGACCACTCCCTCATCACGTGGTTGTGAATGTTCTCCTGCCGCCCCTGCAACTCATCATGGCAAAGCACGTGCGTGACATGATTCCCCTCTTTAATACAAGTCAGCGATGGGACATATACGCTGACTATACCCTGCGTACTGACACATTCATAACGGTGATGGGACTTCAGTCACATCTGTGATATGACATAACATCTTCGTTTTATATAAAAGGTTAGCCTTGCACTAGCAAGGTATGCAATCTCACACACTTTCTCTTTTCGCTCTCAATCTCCTCCTCCTTCTCCAGAAGCTAACTTAAGCATCGGAGTGGTCGCGTCGGGAAAACCGTTGGCCTTCCTACTCACATTTCTTGTGCTTACAGGACCCAGAAGCTCTCCACCTTCGTCCTCACCCAAACCAGCTCAAGTGGGGTGCTAAAGAAGTTGCTGCACCCAGAAGCGGATCTCAACAGGAACAGTTATCAATAAGTTTTGATCAAAACTCACTGATAAACAATAAGGGTGCATTTGGTTCAAGTTATGATGTATAATCTTGGTTATGTGATTACTTGGTAATCACATAACTAAGGTTATGGGGCATAAAACATAACCTAATGTTGTTTGGTTTACTTTATTTATTTGGAGGGAATAAAACATAATCAGTTTTATATTTACTATATTACCCTTCATTCAATTATATTTTAATATAATTCATTAAATTAATAAATATAATTTGATAATTTTATTTTAATAAAATAATTATTTTAATAAAAAAATATTAAAATAATAAATATAATTTGTTAATTTTATTTTTAAAATTTAAAATAAATTTATATAGTTTAATAAAATAATTAATTAAAATAATTATTTTAATAAAATAATCCATTAAATTAATAAATATAATTCCTTAATTTTATATTTTTAAATTTAAAATAAATTTATATTTATTTTAATAAAATAATTTATTAAAATAATTATTTTAATAAAATAATTCATTAAATTAATAAATATAATATGATAATTTTATTTTAATAAAATAATTTATTAAAATAATTATTTTAATAAAATAATTCATTAAATTAATAAATATAATATGATAATTTTATTTTAATAAAATAATTTATTAAAAAATTATTTTAATAAAATAATTTATTAAATTAATAAATATAATTTGTTAATTTTATATTTTAAAATTTTAAAATATATATATATATATTTTTTAATAAAATAATTCATTAAAATAATTATTTTAATAAAATAATTCATTAAAATAATTATTTTAATAAAATAATTTATTAAATTAATAAATATAATTCATTAATTTTATTTTTTAAATTTTAAAATAAATTATTTTTTAATTTATAAATATTTAAATTAAAATTTATTGAATTTATTAATTCGATTTTAATTAGATTTCGTAGTACATTTTAATTAATTTAATTTTAAAATCGGAGGGTAATCATGGAAAAAATTTCGTTAACCTTCGGAATCGTAGAAAACCATAAGCTGCCAAGGTAATCACATTACCGGGTTATAACTCATTTGCTGATGTGGCGGTAATGTTATATTATTTGGAAATCGATCATAACTTGAACCAAACAAGGTTATCAATGATAACCTTGGACAGATAACCAAGGTAATCATAGATTACCCCCAACCAAACACTCCCTTGTTGGGTTGCAAGGGTGCAAACATAGTCCCACATCTAAAACACATGGGAAAGATCATGAGTTTAAAAGGATGGAAAGTATCTCCATTGGTATGAGACCTTTTGGGGAGAGCCCAAAAATAAAACCATGAGGGCTTAGGCCCAAAGTGGACAATACCATGCTATTGTGGAGATACAGACATCCTTGGGGATCCTACAATTGGTATCAGAGCCAGGTTGCTCTTCACCGGACTAACCGCCGGATGAGCCATGATCCAGATCTAACCATGTGGGGACCCTCGGGGAAAACAAAGGAAGTAGGGGAGGCTCGGACCATGAGGACATGGCAGCCGGACCATGAGAAATGGCAGCCGGACCATGAGAAATGGTAGAGGAGTTTCCAGTGGTCCTTTGTTTGAGGGGGGGATTGTTGGGTTGCAAGGGTGCAAACATAGTCCCACATCTAAAACATATGGGAAAGATCATGGATTTAAAAGGATGGAAAGTATCTCCATTGGTATGAGCCCTTTTGGGGAGAGCCCAAGAACAAAACCATGAGGGCTTAGGCCCAAAGTGGACAATATCATGCTATTGTGGAGATACAGACATCCTTGGGGACCCAACAATTGGTATCAAAGCCAGGTTGCTCTTCACCGAACTAACCGCCGGATGAGCCATGATCCAGATCTAACCATGTGGGGACCCTATTGTGGAGATACAGACATCCTTGGGGACCCAACAATTGGTATCAGAGCCAGGTTGCTCTTCACCGGACTAACCGCCGGATGAGCCATGATCCAGATCTAACCATGTGGGGACCCTCGGGGAAAACAAAGGAAGTAGGGGAGGCTCGGACCATGAGGGACATGACAGCCGGACCATGAGGGACATGACAACCAGACCATGAGGACATGGCAGCCGGACCATGAGAAATGGCAACCAGACCATGAGAAATAGTAGGGGAGCTTCCAGTGGTCCTTTGTTTGAGAGGGGGATTGTTGGGTTGCAAGGGTGCAAACATAGTCCCACATCTAAAACACATGGGAAAGATCATGGATTTAAAAGGATGGAAAGTATCCCCATTGGTATGAGGCCTTTTGGGGAGATCCAAGAACAAAACCATGAGGGTTTAGGCTCAAAGTGGACAATATCATGCTATTGTGGAGATACAGACATCCTTGGGGATCCTACACCTCTAAGATCTCAACCACAAATAACTAAGATTTATGGAGGATGAGGAGATTGAAAGGAAAGGAATCGTGGTCCTAGTTTAAGTTGATTCTAAGATGGCTAAGGTCATCAATAAGTTTTGATGAAAATTCACTGATATACAATGAAATCTCAACCACAAATAACTAAGATTTGTGGAAGATGAGGAGATTGAAAGGAAAGGAATCGTGGCCAGTAAGACTCAAATAGAGAAACCTATGTGCATCACTAACTTCCACCAGTAATTGACTGATGGTGATAATAAGTTTGGAATAAGGAGAAGGGGAGTGAAAAACTCAACACAGAGATTTAACCTTAAAAGCCTCACCTTCTCCCCTTTGGAGAAGACGGTGAGACTGAACATTGACCTTTCAATATTATGTAGAATAATGATTTTGAAGCTGAAAGCAACAGTTGTAGAAGAAGATTAAGAGAATCAAATTCATAGCTTTGCTGGAAGTCGATTCATGTTTCAATTTCGCAAATGTAGGCTGAAACAACCATTGCAAGTTCTTTATCAATAAACATAGAGCACCAAATGTGATTTGCTTCTACTGTTATAGTAAAAGTGAAGCAGCAACAATTATCTGGTTCTCACTATTCAAAACCTGAAGAAATATGTCCAAATGCATACACAAAAAGGAGTGGAATGGCTGAAGTAAATCAACAAAGGATAGCTCACTTGCATAGGTACACACATCTAACGTGTCTGAGAAAGATGAATAATCTATACACACATATACATGATCTCCAAGTATATGGAGTTAAAAATGATCTTATCACCTACCTTCTTTTTACTAATTGGATGCTTCATTAACTTTTTTGTTGGATGCAAACCTCATGATCTTCATCAATTCATGTAGTGGAGAAGTTCCTGTTCCAGTTTTTGAAGGCTCTGGTGACTCAATTTCTTCTTTACCTTCCAAAAAGTTCTTATAATTTTCACTTGTCATATCATCAAAAATGCAAGCGGATGTTTCTTTACTTCCATCACCCAAGTATGGCTCCACCAAACTGTTAAAATGTGGAGAGGTCTGTTCTATGTAATCAAAATCTTCAATGGTACGACTGTGTTG